>NC_058521.1:267487312-267832937 GCF_904849725.1 Hordeum vulgare subsp. vulgare | reverse complement strand
AGTCCATATTATCTAGCTAGCTTCCTATCGAGGCTCTGGACTAGGGGTACTAAGGCCCGCTTACCTGCCACCAAGCTCGGGATGCTCCACATCAAGGCCCGAGAGTCTCGCCCTCGTGCGCCCCCCTCGCGAGGGGCCACTCATGGAGTCCTCCCTAGGGGCAGACTTACCGAGGGTCGTGGGAAGAAGGTGCCTCCTGACGCCTATCCCTCGAGGGACAGACTTACCGAGGGTGGCCTGCCGAGGTTGCACATTCCAACCTCCTCACGTGGATGATGTGAGACGTGCTGTGCGGCGCCAGGGTCGGTGCGAGTGGGCACGGACACAGAAGCATTCCCCTTTATTGCTAAGGAAGCAATCCAGTTGCTGGTTCCCAAAGCAACCCCAAAGGTTTCCCAATCGGTCCAAGAGAACTATGGCCGGTGGCTTGGTAGATGGAGGTCACCTCTCATCCCACTAGCGTGTCATGGAGAAGGGCTTTTGGAGGCGAAGACCACCTTTGTCAGGGCGGGCCACAATCCTATCCCCTTTCAAAATGACTGTTGTTACAACACTTGCCGCCAATGTTTTTGGGGGGAAGATGACAAAGGCCGATATAAAGGAGAGGCCCAGCCTTTGAAGTAGGGGATTAGATCCCCATCATCTCTGCTAGGGAAAGATCCCACCTTTGTACTTGTCTTCCACCTCAAGCAATCCCAAACAAGCAGGAGTAGGGTTTTACACCGCAAGGTGGCCCGAACCTGGGTAAACGGTCGTGTGTTCTATTTATCTAACCTTAGCTCGCGCCACCGGATAGTCGCCATGAAGTTGAGAGATAGAATAGGGTAGGAGAGCAGGCGCACCCCAAAGTTTGAACGTTTTGGGTCTGTGGAGCCCCGATTCCAACATTTGGTGTGCCAGGTAGGGGTGCGCAACTGCTATTCAGCTCCAGATTTGCTCCCAGCTTCACCAATCCCTTGGCCGACGCTCGTCGTGTGTGCGCTGAGCGCACAACTACGCGGGTCGTGGTGACTGTGCCCGCAGGCCTTGGCAACCACCATAACTCCACCGGGGCCGATGCCGTGACCACCGACCCTGCAGCCCGAGAGCAGCAAGCTTCGTCCGCGCACCCTTCTGTGCAAGGGAAGGCCACACCACCACAGCTTCCTCCTCCCACGCCCATCTGGTCATGGCCCGCGAACTGCTCCGCTATCGTCCGGCAGACGCCGGCTATGATGTGTGTCTGGACCACATCACCGAGCTCGTCACCGCCGTCGGAGAAGCCTAGGCGCCTTCTCGTTTGCTCCGCCCCCTCCATCCCATGACGAAGAGGAGGCTCAGGGGGTGATGCCGCCTCCTCCCGTGCGCGGTGACTAGGCTGAGCCCATGTGTGGCGCGTGCCTGGGGAACCCGCCGCACAAACTACCACTGCGTGCCCAAGAAGATAGAGAAAGCTGCCAGATCGTCCAGCACGAGGCACCGCTAGATGCGTGCGCAGTCCTCGAGAAGCAGCATCAGCGCCTCAACAGGGTCATCTAGGACGTTGTAGCGGCCAGGCGCTATAACCGGGCCACTCTCGTGCATGGCCGCCATGCAAGCACCATGAGTTGTCAGGCCTTCACCCGCAAACTGCATAGGGTGGCGTGGCCAGCTAAGTTCAAGCCCGACCTGCCCCTGCGCTATGACGACTCCCTCGACCCTGGAGATTTCCTCCAACTTTATGCCCTGAGCATCGAAGCGGTGGGCGGCGACAAGGTCATGGAGAACTAGCTCCCGATGGCGCTCAAAATGGTGCACGGGCTTGGCTCCTTAACTTTCATGAGGGCTCAATCTCTCTGTGGAGCTCCTCCGCAAGCTGTTCGTCGCCAGCTTCAAGGGCACGCACGACCGCCCCCCCTTTGTTAACGACCTATGATGCATGAAGCAGCGCCCTGGCAAGACCCTCCGCAAGTACATCCAGAGGTTCAGCTAGGTGTGCATCAAGATCACGCGCGCCATGGACGAGGCGGTCATGATGGCGTTCACCAATGGCGTCAAGGACCTCAAGATGTGTGAAAATAGCACCATCAACGACACCATGGGCGCCGTCATGGAGTTCTTTAACTTGGCCGACAAGTGCGCCACGACTGAAGTAGGCCGCCTGTTAGCCTGCGACAAGCCTCACGACATGCACTTAGATGCCAAGGCCAAGGCCAAGGAGGTCAAGCGCAAGGGACCCTCTGTGCTTGCTGTTGAACCCGAGCAGAAGCACGGCCGAGAGTGGAGCGTGCCCGAGAAGGAACGTCGCCTATTTAGCATTACCACGACGTGCACACCCCCAACACTAAAGATTTCCAGGAGCTCAGGGTCCTTCGGGACGAGCGGGTTGGCCGGCATCCGGAGCACAACGACCGCGGTGCTGGTCGCGGCGGCGGTAGATGGGACAAATGCAATGGCAACCCTCGTCGGGGCTGGTACCTGCAGCCTCGCGGCAACGGCTGGCGTGGCCAGCCTCGTGAGATGCGCCCTCGGGACAACACACTGCTCCCTGTGATGCCTGCGCCGCCTTCGTGGAGAAACAAGTACAACCAACGCGATGAGGAGGTCGGGGCCTACCCGGAGACTCACGCGGTGGCGTGCACTCTCTCCGGGGCCCGCACCCCCTCGTCGAACTGCAATTCAACCTGCTCTCCCGTGAGGTTTATGTCGTCCTCCTGAAGCCAGGGGCTACGAAGCCCGTCAAGTGGTCCCAATACGCCATCAACTTTGACGCCAACAATAGCCTGAAGTGTGTATCCGTCACGGGCATGCTCCCCATGATGTGCACTCCCACCATTAGCAACGTGGCAGTCACCAAGACCCTCATCGACGGGGGTGCGGGACTCAACGTGCTCTGTATCGAAACTTTCAACACGCTCTAGGTGGTCTACAACCAGCGGATGATGACCGAGCCGTTCTCGGGTGTAGGCAACGGCTCTACTACCCCGCTGGGACAGGTCTGCCTCCGAGTCACCTTCGGCATGCACGACAACTATCGCATCGAACACATCGATTTCGACGTGGCGCACATCGGGCTCCTGTACAACACCATCTTGGGCTACCCAACGCAAGCCTAGAATATGTATGCGACCCACCATGGCTACATCGTGCTCAAGTTGACGTGCTGTAGTGACATCATCAACATCGCATGCGAGGAAGGGAAGCGGTCTGCTCCCTCTAGCGTGCTTACATGTCCGTTGCCGGAGAGTGCTCAGATGATGTAGGAGACGATGTGCCTCGCGAGGCTGCACCTCCGAGGAAGACGCAGTCGTTGCCCGCTTTTGGCTCTGCCAAGGCAAAGGATCTAGTGGCCGAAGCCAAGGTCACAAGCCACGCACATGCTGCGGTTGCTTTCCCTCTTCCGCCATAGGAAGGAACGCTCGGTGCCTCCCTCGAGTCGGGCTCGGGGGATTCCACGTGGGAGGCATCCCAACTGGCCGCCACGCCGAGAGAGGTTCTCGGGCACCACCTAGAGGAGCGCCTCAACACGCGCCCTCACGAGCAAGGAGTAGAACGTCGGCCACCGGGGCTCAGTACTTTATCGCCTAGGAGATCGACAAGTTGCTAGAAGCGCGCGCAATGCACGGCGGTCCCTGCACGGAGCGCTTTGGCAGGAGACTCGTCACTCCCGGGGGGACCGTGGCAACACACATGTGCGTTGACATCGTGGGCATCAATGGAGTTGCTTCCCAGAGCTCCTTCTAGCCTGCACGAGCAGGGCTAGGCCAAGGCACCCGTGCTAGTTATGCTCACATGCCTTTTGGCCCAGGGAACACCATGGCTACCTTCCAAAGGCTGACGTGACTCGCACTCGTGCCTCGCATGGTACCAGGGCCTCGCGACCCCCAAAGCCACAGGAGGCGGCCGACCCCTGAGAAGATCGCTGTTCACAACGCGCTTTGTCCAGCGACCGGGAGCTCCCACAACAACATGGTCGTGCACTGAAGTCTCGTCTCACCCGGGATCGAAGGCACCCCTCAAGCTGCACTACCCTCACGCGTGAGGGCTGGCCCTCGCAAAGTTCTCGCTTGTTGGTTGTGTCGTAAACTTTATTATTTCCCTTCAAAAGTTATGTTGTTCGCTTGAAATGCATCACTGTTGGTTTGGCGCTTCGTCGCCTCGGGCGCCATGCGACGGATGATTTTCGCTTGATCATTCCATGAAGCAACCTACCACAACGTGTGTGCTTTGGTGTATCCCTGCAGCATCGCTAAATTCGAGTGAATGAGCTCTGAATGAAGGCCTTACGCCTATATACGTCACCTCCTGGGGTACTCGGTCCCTAGCATCTTCCTCAAGTGGCCTCATGATGCTCATCAGGCGCGTGTCGCCTCCTTCCGTGTCGCAGGTTCTACGAGCGCGTTGATACGCAAAGAATGAGGCGCAACCCGCTTGAAGGCTGAGGCTAGGAGCTCCTGAGCCTTGTGCCCGGGGCGCCCGACACCCTAGTAAATCGTTGTCCATGACATTCTCACGTAATAATGAGTTTGGGGGTTGTACACGCTCCGGAGCCTCCCAAAGTTGAAGCCCACGACGGGCCGGTTGATGGCCTCCGGAGGGTCTCCCTCCCACACCCAAGTGGAAGTCCTCATGCTCCGTGGTGGCAGAATTACTATCGAACTGCAACTATCCCGACGCCAAAGTTGAAGCCCCATGCATCGCGAACCAGCACTGTGCGCCCAAGAAGATAGAGAAAGCTACCAGATCGTCCAACGCGAGGGACCGCTAGATGCGTGCGCAGTCCTCGAGCAACAGCATTAGCGTCTCGATAGAGTCGTCTAGGATGTTGCAGCGGTCGGGCACCATAACCGGGCCGCTCTCGTGCATGGCCGTTATGCAAGCACCATGAGTTTTCAGGCCTTCACCCGCAAACTGCACAGGGTGACGTGGCGAGCTAAGTTCAAGCCCGACCTGCCCCTGCGCCATAATGATTCGCTCGACCCTCGAGAGTTCCTCCAACTTTACGCCCTGAGCAACGAAGTGGTGGGTGGCGACGGCAAGGTCATGGCTTTCGATGGCGCTCAAAATGGCGCACGGGCTTGGCTTGTGAACGTTCATGAGGGCTCGATCTCTTCGTGGAGATCCTCTGCAAGCTTTTCGTCGCCAACTTCAAGGGCACACACGACCACCCCCTCTTCATTAAGGACCTACGCTGCATGAAGCAACTCCCTGGCAAGACCCTCCACAAGTACATCGAGAGGTTCAGCTAGGTGCGCAACAAGATCACGCGCGCCATGGACGAGGCGGTCAGGATGGTGTTCACCAATGGCGTCAAGGACCTCAAGATGTGTGAAAAGATCACCGTCAACGACACCCTGAGCATGACCATGGAGTTCTTCAACTTGGCCGCCAAGTGCGCCAAGGCTGAAGTAGGCCGCCTGTTCGCCTGTGATAACACTCACAACGCGCACTAAGATGCCAAGGCCAAGGCCAAGGAGGTCAAGCGCAAGGGACCTTCTGTGCTTGCTGCTAAACCCGAGAAGAAGCATGGCCGAGAGTAGAGCGTGACAGAGAAGGAACGTCGCCTATTCAGCATTACCACGACATGGACACCCACAACACCAAAGATTTCCAGGAGCTCAGGGTCCTCTAGCACGAGTGGATTGGCCGGCACCCAGAGCATAACGACAGTGGTGCTGGTCGAGGCGGCGGTAGATGGGACAACCGTAATGGCAACCCTTGTCAGGGCTGGTACGAGCAGCCTCGCGGCAACGGCTGGCGTGGCCAGCCTCACGAGATGCGCCCTCGGGACAACGCACTACTCCCTCCGGTGCTTGCTCCGACTTCGAGAAGAAACAAGGACAACCAACGCGATGAGGAAGTCAGGGCCTACCAGGAGCCTCACGCGGTGGCGTGCACTCTCTGCGGGGCCCGCACCCCCTCGTCGATCTACCAATTCAAGCAGCTCTGCCGTGAGGTTTATGTCGTCCTCCTGAAGCCACACTACAAGAAATATGTCAACTAACGACCTTTTGTTAGTGACGTTGGAAGGAATGGTCATAAATCTATGACCATTTGACACCAATTGGTTGTAAGTTGTCCGGAGGGGTCCTAACCCCAAGAACTAATGACCTTTTTCATCAGAAAGGTCATAACTTGCTTACTAGAAAAGGTCATAAAGCGGACAACACCTGTCACTGCCTTATTTCTAGGTGATAATGACCAATATGAATGGTCGTTACTAAATAGTTCGAATGCACTAGGCTGGTTACGCACCCAGCTCAGCAGCCTCGCTTATGTGTCAGTGAGGTAGGACCCATTTGACAGGCAGGTGAGCACACAATAACACGAGGGGCCGAGCACTTAATTCCCGAAAAAAGCTGCGCAAGCGTGGACTCGAACCCACACCCATGACCGAGCGGGGACTCTAAGTGTGTGCTACCGCTGGGCTAGACAGGGACTGTTGCTCAGGTATCGGTATTCGGGTGTATATTATGTTCAATCGCGGGTCTCTCATATCATTGACAAGTGGGACCGAATGGGACGGCCAACACTTAGCCAATTTCCGACATGGGCCAACACTTAGCCAGTTTCCGACAGGGGCCAACAATTAGCCAGTTTCCAACACATAGCAAATCTAGATCTCGGGGGCGGCGGCGACCGACGGGGACGGGGCGGCGGCGATCGACGGGGATGGGGGCGGGGCGACCGACGGGGATGGGGGCGGCGACCGACAGGGGCGGTGACCAGCGATGGTGGTGGTGACGCCACGGCCACCTCACCCATCAGCAGTGGTGGTGGTGCCGAAGCCACGGCCACCTCGGCCACGCGTCGGCCATGATGACCTCGCTCGGCCAGTGGATGTAGCGGTGGTGGTGCCGCTCACCTCAGCGCCCACTGGTAGTGGTGGTGGTGCCGCTCGCCTCAAACAGCGACCTCGCCCACACATCGGGGACTCGCCGCCGCCGAGCATGAGGGACTCACCGCCGAGCATGGGGGACTCGCTGCTTTCGTTGTTATGCTCTCTTCCCCCTCTCCTCTTCCCCCTATCCGCTCTTCCCCCTCTCCCGTCCCCCTCTCCTCTGTTGATGAATTTGGTAGAAATTCTGAAGAGAATTTCTGTTGATGAAATTGTTAGGAGAATTGCAGTTAATGAAATTGTTACACCTTTGAATATGAAGGGAGTTGATGTAGATTTGATATTACATCTATGAAATTTCAGCCTAAAATATATTTAAGAACATCAATATTGATGTAGATTTGATGTAAAGTAGGAAAAATCTCATTGATATAGATTTGATGCAATCTTTGAAATGTCATTCATGTAAATTTACAGTGTTGTTATTGTTGGTAGTTTAACCAAAATAGTTCTTTGTGGCAGCATATGTTGTTATTGCTGGTGGTTTAACCACATTAGTCGTTTGTAAACCACCTCTATTTTTTGTGAAGCACCATGTTTTTGTTAGCTTTTCTTTGTCTCATGTTCACCACATCATTTGTATTTCTATTTGAACTGCTTTTTATTGTTCCCATGTGAAATTAGTAAACCATGTGAACTGGACTAAAGTAGTGAGAAATTCGAACTAGCTGAATGTTGTGGTTAGGCAGTTAGCATATAAAATTTGGTGCCTACCTGATTTTTAACTGCCATTACTGCCTTCCATTCTCATTAATTATTGGTGAGGCACTTAGAATAGATTTGCTTACTTCCAACCGTTGCTTTCTTTGGTAGATGGACAGAAGCTGGATTAGAAAAGGAGTTAGAAGGTTTTCGAAAGAACATATGAAAGGAGTTGATGAATTCATGCAATTTGTTCGGGGATATTTTTCCAAGGATGCTGTCATTGTTTGCCCATGCTGTAATTGCCTCAACCGTTCGAGAAAAGCTAAAGGAGTAGTGGAAGATCATCTTCTTCTTAATGGGATGGCCAACACATATGATAGATGGATATATCATGGAGAACCTTTAGCCGGACAACCTTAACATATTGAAGCTGATACACATGCCCCTCATATGATGGGTGGTGGTGATGCTGGAATTAATTTTATTGAAAATATTTTGCGAGAGAATGCTGGTTTGGATGAAGAGGATGGGCATGAAGATGATAGGATTTCTGACCTATTGAAGGATCTATACAATGCTGAAGATCGTGCTGATGGGTGGAAGTCGATGTTTGCCAAGGTGTTGGAGGAGGCTAAGCGCGCAGCTCATGAAGGTTGTAAATTTTCAAGATTTACCTTCACCGTGAAGTTAATCCACATCAAGTATTTCTACCGGATTAGCAATGCTGCATTCAAAGCAATACTCCGCCTTTTGACCTTGCAATTCCCTGATAGTTGTGTTCCCAGGTCTTATGATGAAGCATTGAGCATAATCTGCAGGCTGGGGCTAGGTTATGTTTCAATACATGTGTGCCCAAATAATTGTGTCTTGTTTCGGAAGGATTTTGCGAAGCATGACAACTGTCCAAAATGCAATGCCTCAAGGTGGAAAGATGCTGATGGGAAGAAGTCAATACCAGAGAAGGTACTGAGGCACTTTCCGTTGATACCAAGGCTGCAACGGATGTTTATCTCGAATAAATCATCGTTGGAGGTACAATGGAAAAAGCTTCAGCGGCAACCTGTGGACAATGAGCTGAGCCATCCAGCGGATGGAGAGGCATGGAAAGAATTTGACAGTGAACATGGAGACTTTTCTGCAGATCCAAGGAATATAAAACTCGGCATTGCCACAAATGGCTTTAATCCGTTTGGGAACATGAACACGTCTTATAGCATGTGGCCCGTTTTTGTGGTGCCGTACAACCTACCACCATGGGCATGCATGGATCAGTCCAACTTCATGATGTCACTACTTATCCCGGGTCCAAATTCTCCAGGAAAGGATTTTGATGTCTTTATGGAGCCCCTCGTAGAAGAACTGCTCCAGCTCTGGACTGGTGTACGTACATACGATGCCTCTAGTCCGGAAGAAAAGTTCAATCTACGTGCTGCAGTCATATGGTCCATCCATGACTTCCCGGCACTGCACACTGTGTCTGGGAGGATCACAGCGGGTTATCAGGCATGTGTCCATTGTGACAAAGACCCTTGCTCAAAGAGAATAACGAGCTAGATCTGCTATATTGGGCACCACCTCTTTCTTCCCCGAAACCATCGCTCGAGAAGAAGCAAAGATTTTAATGGTGATAATGAAACCCGTGACAAGCCAGCTAAATTCACTAAGGAAGAGCTGGAGCAGCAACTTGAGAAGGTGAAGGATGTGAGACTAGGAAAGCTTGCAAAGAAAAGAAAGCGCGCGGAAGGTCTATGTTGGGACCGGAGGTCTTGTTTGTGGGACCTGCCATACTGGGCTGGTCTGAAATTAAGGCATAATCTCGATGTAATGCACATTGAGAAAATATATGTGAGAATCTGCTAGGGACGTTTCTGAACATTGAAGGGAAGACAAAGGACACGGTTAGTTCTAGGCTTGATTTGGAAGACATGGGCATAAGAGAAGATTTGCGTCTACAACATGATGAAGCTGAAGATACATTTGAAATGCCACGAGCATGGTTTACAATGAGTAAAGAACAAAAGCTAGCATTCTGTGAATTCATAAGAGCGGTGAGATTTCCAGATGGTTATGCTTCTAACCTAGCAAAGTGTGTTACTTCTGATGGATTCAAGCTTTCAGTACTGAAAACCCATGATTATCACATCCTCCTCCAAAGGATTTTACCGGCTCGCCTCGGTGGAATCATGGACAATGATATATATGAAGCGGTTGCTGAGCTGGGAAATTTCTTTAGAGAACTATGCTGCAAAACACTCAAGTTAACTGTTCTGGAAAGACTTCAAAAAGAAATCCCAATTATTCTTTGCAAGCTTGAGAAGATTTTCCCTCCGGCTTTCTTCACCATGATGGTCCATTTGGCGGTGCACTTACCAAAAGGGGCAATGCTTAGAGGCCCTGTGCAATACGGTTGGATGTACCCAATCGAAAGAAGGCTGCTTACTTGTAAGCGTTATGTGCGAAACACGGCAAGACCTGAAAGTTCGATTGCTGAAGCATATGTCGTTGACGAGTGCTTGACTTTTTCCTCTAGATACTTTGGCAATGTGGAAACAAGATGGAACCGGCCGGGCAGAAATAGAGAGCGCTCTGATTCGCATAGTGGTGATGTCTCGGTTTTCAACCATGGTGTGAACTTTCTTGGAGCCTCGCGATACTTGGAGGCTGGTGATGAGTATGACAAGATAGTTTGGTATGTGCTCATCAATTGCGCCGAGGTTATACCATATATCGAGTATGTTATATCTTGTGCACTCGTTATTTATTTACTTTTGCTTGGGTTGTTGGCACCAGCCTAATATTTTAATTCACATGTTTTGTTGGCATCACAGGAAATGCAAGGAAGAGTTAAATCAGGAAGAAATCAATATCAATATTGATACAAGGGTTGCCAAGGGATTTGCTAAATGCTTTAAGAATCATGTTGGAAAGTTGCACGAGGAGAAGAAAGTCGGTGATGATCTATTTGCTTTGGCATGCTTACCGGATAAGCGAGTGCGAGTGTATTCAGCATGCATTGCTGATGGTGTCCGGTACCACACCGTTGATCGCGAGGAAAAAAGAAAGACACAAAATAGTGGAATCGTCACTGAGGGGTCACATGATCGTGAGAACATTGACTTCTATGGTCAGCTGAGAAGCATCATAGAGTTGCAGTACAACTCTAGTGAAGGCATCCATCGCTCGGTTTTCTTATTTCGCTGTGACTGGTTTGATATTGGTAACAATAAGAAGAGACGCTCTTCTGTCAAGTATGATGGCCACTTCAAAAGCATCAACACTTCGAGGTGCTGGTATAAGAGTGATCCCTTTATTCTAACAGCACAAGCAACAATGGTGTTTTACCTGCCAGACACTCTTTTGCACGGAAAATGGCGAGTTGTGCAAAACTTTGAGCACAAACACTTGTGGAGTGTGAGTGAAACTGAAACTGAAGTGGAAAAGGGCCCCGGTGGTAGTGGCCTAACATATCAGGATGATGAATATACGGAAGTTCCGGTGCAAGCTGGTGATGACTCTATGGAAGTTCTGATTCAAAGCAGAGTGCGTAGGGACCGGGAACATGTGCTCATTGATGCTGCAACAGTTGAAGGCATCAAGAAAAGAAGAAAGGTGGTAGCGGATGGACATGAGAGCGAGGATGAGGAAAACAGGACTGATCATACTATGCTGCAATATTGTAGTGATGATGAGGAAAACATAAGTGGGCATAGAGTTCCTGGTTTTGGTATCGACGACGATGAGTAGCGAATAGACATGAAGGTAAATATTGTCTCCTTGGTGATCTAAAACTATTACTGCATGTTCCTTGTTTTGATTGGTGATCAACCTTCTCTATATTTTTTGTTGTTGTGATCCTGATGTAGTTTTTGTACTACAATTCTCTCCAGGTAGCAAAATGCATGAGACTGATGGTTGTAGTGATGGAGAGGCAGGTGGTGAAGATCATGATGGCTCGAGAGGCAAAATGATGTTGTTTTGGTGATCATGATGGCTGGAGAGGCAAAATGTTGTATTCAGAAATGGCTGGAGAGGCAAAATGATGTAGTTTTGGTGCCATTTTCTTAGTTTTGGTGAGAACTGTTGGTTGTCATGTGATCCTGATTCAAACTTTGTGTTGTAATGCAAAATATTGCAAACTCTTGGTTGTGATGTTCCTGAAGTTTTTTTGAACTGAATTGAGATATCTTCAGAACTACATCACAGAGTTGTTGTTGTTGCTATCTACATCAGAGAGCTGAATCGAGATGTTGCCTGTTGCTGTTGTTTTCAGAATTGTTGCTATTCCTGAAGTTTTCAGATAGCCGTTGTTTTCTGACAGAAAATAATGCGTGAGCGGGGCCTCGAATCCACGACCTCGCGCTCATTTCACTTGGTATCTACCACTCGGCTAGGAACAGACTGTTGGTTTTCTACTCTATACCCACTCTTTTCAATACATCAAACCAGTCGACCCGCTCTTTATGATCAGTGAAGCAAAATAGAAGCAGCTACCGTGATCGTTGTAGCACATAAGCTCATAATACATTCCAACATCAAAAGTAGAACATTCCAACAGTTCACAACAACCTGCCATAACATTCCAACAGTTCACAACAACCTGCCATTTGCGCAAAAGTAAAACAGTTCACAGCGACATCTAGATCATGGAGGGTGACTAAATGGGACCTAGAGCCTTTAGGAGGGCTGCATGCTCTGCCCTGGTCTTGATGTCTGCAACACTCATCGATAAACCGCGTGCATGCGACATAAGGTGTTCATAAATCCCATCCTTGGGCTTTGGCTTTGTGGTGCCGTATGGGCATCTGAACATTCCCCTCTTGAAGTACGCCGCCTTCCCCTTCTCCCTGATCTTCTGGGCTTCCTTCTCAATGAAGGACTCTTCGTTGCCGTCCTTCACGTCATCTCAAGAGTTATATTGCACAGACACAAATTAATTGCAGGAACACATTATGCATTCATATAGGCATTATGGAGCTAGAACACACACTTCTGATTCAGAATGATGCAATGGAGAAACATCAGATAATTCATATAGTCCTTACGGTGAACTAAAATACTTGGGATTACCTCATACGGGTCCTCGTCGTCGTCGTAGTCAGAGTCATACGGGCTCTTGAACCCAATCTTGGCGAACTTCCTCTTCATGCCTGCAGCTTCCTTTTCCTACAATATAAGTAATTCGATTAGTACATACTATGTAACACATTATTCAAAAGGTCAAGCATTCAACAATGTGTTTCTAATTACATTCATAGTGCTGCTGCATCAGCCACCCTATTCAGGAACATATCTAGCCTCATTTATATGAAATAAAGTTTAAATATTGCACAATTGGGCTGCTCAGCCGCTGCCGTGCCTCGGTGAGGGGATAACCACAACAAATCTATCAACATATCCGGCACATACTAAAATCTAATCACATGCAGCAATCAATATCCCAATTCAAAACCTAAATCTTATTAAATCCTTACTAATAATCCCAATAAAATGCAAGAGAGGGGGTAGACCTAGGTGAAATTTAGGAATGGGTGTTCGTATATACCAAGCACATGACCTAGGTGAAACCTTCACCAATAAGAGAAAGATTCCGTTGATTCAAGCCAACAAAATGCAAAAGTTCGCCAATACATGCAAAAGCAGAGTGTGTTCTGCTCTCTGAATATATGCTAAATCTCCTGCTTATCAACGATAACTATGAAAGCAGGGGAACGGGAAGCATTACCACATCCACATGCACAAATCAAGATTGAAATTAAAGAAATCCAAGTCTCAATAAACCTATGTAGCATTCAAGCATGAATCAACTATAAAAAAACCCAGAAAACCTCATCTAAAAAACCGACCTCATCATCGTGAGCCTGCGCAGCACCGCTCGAGGTCGTATCGTCGTGCTTCGGCACCTCCTTCTCAAGATCCGCAGCGGCGACAGCGGTTGCGGTCGTGTCCTCCTGCTTCGGCACGTCCTTCTCAAGATCCGCAGCGGCGACAACGGGTGCGGTCGTGTCCTCCTGCGTCGGCACCTCCTTCTCAAGATTCGCAACAGCGACGGCGCGACGAGCGCCCTCCATTGGGTGTGGGAGACGAAAGCAACAGGGAGGTGGTGCGACGGGAGAGAGCGAGAAGATGAAGTGGGAGGAGTGGGAGACGAGGCGACGAGGGAGACGATGCGCCCGGAGGCAGTTCCCTATTTATACGATGTGACAGTTCCTGCAACGTCCCGTCTTCCACGTGCTATCCCACGACCGCCACTTCGTGTGTGATAACGAACCGTCCACGCACAAACCGTTCGGGACATCTTACAAAAAAAAACAAATGGAATAGACACCTTCAAAACAAAACAAATGGCATAGACATCTTACAAAATATGAAAAAAAATCCACACTAACACATCAATAATGTAAAAAGTCACACAATTTGTTATCAAAATATGTTATTTTGGTAAGATAAGTAACGATAAATTCAACAACACAACATGAAAACCCTATTTCATGGCATAGTTTGTTGAAATGGTCTCACATTTTGCAGAAGGGTGCATGTTGGAATGACAAACAATGTTGATTAAGGAAGTTTTCATCTTCCTTGTATGAAAAATTCATTTTTCATTTTTCAAGTGCCCGAAATGAGTTTTTTTGTGAAGGACCTACCATATATTTGTTTCAAAATTGCTCCAAATCATTTTTCTAACATACTAGACCATATTTAATGTACAATTGACAAAATGGTTGGGTGTCAAAAGCTTTTATCCATTTCTCGTGAAAAAGACAAATCTATGTCGAATTAGTTGGAAGCGGGTCAAATTTGGACTGCGGCTGCCTTATAGTTTGCTCTTTATTTTTTCCAAAAATAATTTCTAGGTACACAAGTATCTATTTAATCATAGAAAGACCGAAAGGTTTCCAAGATTCAACCACTAGGTAGGAACGGTCATGCTTGCCGTTTCGACCGCATTTTGAAACGGGTATGAAAAATTCAAAAAAAAATCCAAAAAATGGGAAACCTTTGCATTATGTCATCATATGTGATAAAGTTACCATGTAAAATAATAAACTTGTAATACGACAATTATTTTTAAAAAGTGTTCACACAAATGAGCTATCATGTGTGAAGATTCATGGCTTTCAAGCCACATGATCAATCTCATGGCCATATTCATGGTATAGTTTGTTGAAATGGTCTCATATTTTGCATAATGGTGCATGTTGTAATGACAAACAATGTTGATTAAGGAAATTTTCATCTTCCTTGTATGAAAAATTCATTTTTCATTTTTCAAGTGCCCGAAATGAGTTTTTTTGTGAAGGACCTACCATATATTTGTTTCAAAATTGGTCCAAATCATTTTTCTAACATACTAGACCATATTTAATGTGCAATTGGCAAAATGGTTGGGTGTCAAAAGCTTTTATACATCTCTCGTGAAAAAGACAAATCTATGTCGAATCGGCTAGAAGCGGGTCAAATTTGAACTGCGGCTGCCTTATAGTTTGCTCTTTATTTTTTCCAAAAAATCATTTCTAGGTACACAAGTATATATTTAATCATAGAAACTCCAAAAGGTTTCCAAGATTCAACCACTAGGTAGGAACGGTCATCCCCTCCGTTTCGACCGCATTTTGAAATGGACATGAAAAATTCAAAAACAAATAAAAAATGGGAAACCTTCGTGTCGCATCATCACATGTGACCTGCCAACTAGAAAAGATATATAAATTTGAGTACCGATGTCTTCTTGAACTATTCGATATGATTTTCACCATTATATCTACAATGTTTATAAAAAAGAAAAAGAAAAAGGCTGCCTCCAAACCTCAAACAACTAGTGAAAATTTTCCCTCCCACCCCACCAAATATTCCCTCTCACCCCACCAAAATTTCCCTCCACTCCCTCTCCCACTACCACGCGGGACCCACCACTCCCTCTCCCAGTCCCCTCTCCATTCCACTCCCCACTACCCACGCGGGATCCATTCCACTCCCCACTCCGCCGCCCCTCCCCTGCTCCGCGCCACACCGCAGCCCCTCCCATGCTCCGCGCCGCCCCTATCCCCTCTCCCCGACAACGACTACATCTACATCGACGACGACTACATCGATGATGTCGACGACTACATCTACATCGACGACGACGGCTACATCTACATCGACGTCGACGGCTACGACTACATCAACGACGATAGCGGGTACATCTACATAATCAACAATCGATGACGATAGGTACCTCTCCCCTCGACCCATCTCCCATTGATAGATCCCCTCATGTATTCTTCTTGTAGATCTTCTAGGGTTTGCTACCTCCCCCTCATGTGTTCTTCTAGGGTTCATGGGGCTGGATCAATGGGGATGGTTCGGTACATTAGGGTTAGGGTTCATGGGGTAAATATGTTCGCTGACGTGGTTCTGTAGATTCATGGGGTTAGGGTTGTAGTTGTCATGGGGATGGATCAATGGGGCTGGATCATGGGGTCCTCCATTTGTGATGGGTAACAAATGGGGGTACATCCCCCACCTGGTCAATCTAGGGTTAGGATTCAATCAATGTAGGAGCTCCTGGAGGTTCTTGTTCATGTTCATGGGATTTATTCCTAGTGGTTCGTTCTATCCCCCTCTGGTAGTCTGCTTCATGGGGTTAGGGTTCATGTTCATGTTGCTTGACTACTATGGCTTGCTTTCTTGCTAGCATACATGGTTAATTAGAGTTTCCATCAGCAATACTTTCTTGTATCAGTAGCACTTGGAGAAGAAGGTACTAGGGTTGGTATCAACAATACTTGCTTGCTTGCTCCTCTTCAATTTTCTTCCTTGCTTGCTTGTTTCTATCAGTCGCACTATGCTTGTTTCTATCAGTAGCACTTCTTTTGCTTGCTTGCTTGTATTAGTAGCACTTATGCACTTTGCTTCCTTGCTTGCTTGTATTAGTAGCACTTATGCACTTTGCTTGCTTGCTTGCACACTGCTTGCTTCTTTATTCACCAAATGTTGGGCAACCAGTTGCTATGAATGCATATGTTTGCCTCCATTAGGGATACAGTTGAGTAATTAATTTGCTTATAGATGATTGCAGGTACATGGATAAAATTGCAAGTTAAAACATAAAAGTAATTGTTGTAAATAGTTAATGCATTGCTTGACATATATACTTTTCTTCAACTATCAGTTTAGTACATTACTACCTCCTGTTTCACATGTTTTAATACTGATGCATTACTACACTTGTATGTGTATGCTAGTCCAAGTGCTTCAATTTAGTTGCTTGCTTCAAATGTCAGTTTAGTACTGATGCATTAACTATTTGTGCATTGCTACACGTGTATGTGCATGCTGGTCCAAGTGTTTTACATGTATTAGTACTGATGCATTAACTACATCACTATATTGTTGATCCAACAAGTTTGCTTCACATGTACTACATGTATGTGCATGCTCGTCTAAATGCTTTCCTTTATTGATATAAATGCATCATTTTACTTTATCCCTGTTGTATCTGATTGTTGTTTATTCTATTTTTCAAGCACCACCTCAAGATCATCCATGTCAAGGATGACAAGGTCAAACCCGAGGCCAACCAGTGGTATGAAAGTTGCTCCTTGTGGTTATACTGTCAGATTTATAAAATGTGTCTTAATATGCTAACTGAAATGTAATATGCTAAGTAAAATATCTTGGAGACTGGTGATGTAAAATACTGTCAGATTTTATTTGAATTAGCTGGCTTAGCTGTGCCCGTGTGCTGTTACTCTTCCTTAGCTTAATAAGTAGTATTAAATGATAATAAAATATCATAAGATATGTTTGGCTGTCTGTCCATGCATTCCAACAATTAACCTAATAATTATGTTTACTTTGCCTTGCAAAGATGAGCATCCTCTCACCGAGTACGAGAAGGTTAGCGCTAGAAATATGATGAGGAACAATCAGATATTCCAGTCCCTTGGCATTGATGCAATAGCGTTAATGATTAGGAAAACAAATGATGTACAAGAAGGTACAACCAATGGGGTTCAAGAAGGTAGTGGAGTTATCAGTGATGAACCAGAGTACAATCCTAAGGAGGATGAAGTTGTAGTGCACAGGACTATTAAGGTGCAAACTCTGTCTTGCTTGGAGGGTTCAGGTTCTTGTATGCTCTGTGTTTCCTTGTGCTCACATATTTATCTTGTGATCTATTTTTTTCTGTGCTAATTATAGAAGGCACTGAAGGAATCTAGAACGAAGAGGCCTGATGTTAAGAAGACAACCAACAAGAAGAGGAAGAGCTCAGAAGCATCTGCTGCAATGCCTCCAGGAAGGGTGATGGCCCCACCTCCAGGACCAACAATGAGGATCCTGGAACCTGATGAACCTGATAGAGTCACAAGGCAGAAAGCAACTATGGCGGCTGCGACGGACCATCACGAAAGTCCGCTGGACATGGACTTTGAGAGCTCGGTGGAAATGTGTGATGAGTTTTCGCTGATGGACGAGGAAACCACTCTCTGCATGGATGAAAGCGGCACTGTCCGCGTACGCCTCAGGCGTGGTGCACCTTCTATTGACAGGAATGATGTCGTTAGTGAAGAAGAACAGCAGCTTGTGCTTCAACCAGGCAAGTTCACCTTCTCTTTTACTAGTGCATTTTGCAAATGGAAGTGATCATGTATGCTTACCTGTTTAGCAGAACCATTCTTGCATTTGTCGATTTCTCTTCTAATTTATGAGTTCAATTTCATTTTCAGATGCAATGACTAACAAGCATATACTTAGAAAGGGCAAAGGGGCTAGAGAGAATCACCAAGTCGCTTGGCACAAAGGTGCCTATCCAAATTGCCCAAGGGATGAAGCATCCACAGAAGCCTCTACAGGCAGCAAAGTTTGCTTCTGAGTGTGGACTCATTGCAAGAAGACATCTGCCGGTTCTTCCTCACTTCAAGGAATACAAAAATAATGCTACTCTAGTGGAGGACTACATTGGGAAAGTTGCTGAAAGCTACTTGTTTTATAGTTAATGTGGTACTCTATTTTCTGTTTTGTAGTTAATGATCACTAATGTTGTTCCTTCCTTGTCTGCTGTCTTGGTAGGCAAATTTAGAGATAAACACAGACTCGGAGACCATCAAGTACGCGTGCAGAGATTTTTTGCAGAAAATTTCAAAGAATCGACGCCATAATATCAAGAAGAAGTATTTTGATACCGTAGCAGCAAACAAAGTGAGCACCAAGTCTCCGGTGCCAGATCTGGCGGACGGTGAATGGCAAGCTCTCGTGCAGATGTGGTCTACCCCAAGACACAAGGTATGTATATGCTCTGTTTGTTGATTTATGTTCTGCACATCAGGATGGGAATGGGCCATGGTTCCCTTCTTCCTCTTCCGTGTTTCTGATCAGAGTAGGAACAATAGAGAGCATCAACTTTCAAAATCAACACCATATGTAATACACTGACTCTTATATAGTACTAGTTGTTCATGTACTTGTGCTTGTGCAGGATAACTGAAATATTTCCAAATCAAATATGCTCATACTTGTATTGTCCTACTATACTACTGCCTATTCCACTTTCTTTCAACTTGGCAAATAACATTATGCGTTTTTGGAGGAAACCTGTGTGTCGAACAAGATTAATCGTGAAAAGGTCGTGTACCAATAGAGAACTGGTTCCAGGCACTACACCGCACACATTTTTGCCACTGTGAGTACCTTTTTCTAAAGACCTTACCGTTTGATCCTCATTGAATATCATTTCTTATTCTTGGCTAATAACATTTCGAATTTTATTGAAAAACATTTCAGAAAGAAGAGCGTAAGGGTGAGGAGCTGTCTGCGATTGACTTGTTTAAGGCCACCCAGAACAGCAAGAAGCACGGGTTTTCAGAGCCAGTCAAGATTGCTATAGTAAGTAACTCCATGCTTTTGTCCAGCTAGTTCAAACTTTTGTCTATAGAACTTAGCCCTGTTTGATTGAAAGCCAGCAAGAACACACACTACGTTCCATGATTTGATGCTGTTTGCTAGAGCCTAAGATAGGTTTGGTATCTCAACAAAGATATCGGAATTTGTTGTACAGTTCTCAACTGAGATATCAGAATTTGCTGTAGCTATTTGTTGCATTTTTATGATATGATGAAAATTGATCTGAATGTTAGTTCTCAACAAAGAAGCCATATTATATAGAACCACCATATCGTTCCAATTGCATGTCTCTAGATCACATAAGTGTGTACACTTGTTGTAGCCAGATTCAAATAATGCTTTAAGTTGATTAATTATCATCTACTTCTGTTTGAGTTTGAGTAAAATATCTACATATAGATTTTGTGTGCTGGTTTGGTTACTTCAAATAATCCATTTCTTGGTCTGGTTTGGTGGCATTCTTGTTTGGTTCCTCTTGCAGAATGTGAAATAGATCTGCCACTAATGTCTATCATTTTGCTCCATATGCTAGCTTGTTGGTACACTTGATGTAGCCAGATTCAAATAATGCTTTAAGTTTAGTAGTCATCATCTACTTCTGTTTGAGTTTGAGTAAAATATCTACATATAGATTTTGTGTGCTGGTTTGATTACTTCAAATAATCCATTTCTTGGTCTGGTTTGGTGGCATTCTTGATTGGTTTCTCTTGCAGAATGCGAAATAGATCTGCCACTAATGTCTATCATTTTCCTCCATATGTTAGCTTGAGATGGAAAAAATGAAGGACGCTCCGGTACCAGAAGGTCAAGAACCAAAGTCTCATGCTGAGATTGTTGAAGAAGTTCTCAAGACCGAAGTCAAGCAAAGCACGTTCCATAGGAATGTTGGGCTCAAGTTATCTAGTAACAACTATGGCAAAGGAACTGCTGTTGTGGCTGCTCATGTTCGTGCTTCAGCAGAAGCTGGAGAGGTCAGAGCTTCAAGCTGAACTGAGGCAAGAAGAAATGACAGCAATCAAGCTAAAGGCGGAATAATATGAAGCTGCACGCGACAAGACCCTCAAGGGAGTCGCTTGTGAATCCAGGGGGTGCTTTAGCATCGTGACTCAGGGCCTTCACATGCCATGTAGCCTCTCACCTCCTTGTAATCCAGTGGCAGTTTAGATACACGCAGGGTTGGGCCCTGCCGACACAGAGCGCCAAGTCTTCCGGAGGATAACGTTAGGTCCCTCAAGGTAGTCGCTTCCGTGTCAAAGGGGGTTGCCTCAGCATCGTGACTCAGGACCTTCACTGGCCATCTAGACTCTCACCTCCAGGTAATCCAGTGGCAGTTGAGATACACGTAGGGTTGGGACCTGCCGATGCACAGTGCCATGGCTTACGAAGGGTAGCGCGAAGCTCCTCAAGGGCGTCTCTTGTGCGTCAAGGGGGGTCCCTGAGCATCGCGACTCAGGACCTTCACTGTTCCCATACCCTCTAATATCCTGGTAATCCAGTGGTGGCTGAGATACACACTGGGATGGGCCCTGCCGATGCAGAGCACAAAGACAAACGGGAGGAAAACCAAGCATGGAGATAGGCATTACGAATTGCGTACAGTTATTCAAAAATTCAAATTGTCCCATAAAATGAAGGTGTTTCCTGACGCCTCCCCGAGGGAACGATAATCTGTCCCATACAATGTAGGTGTTGCCTGATGCCTCACTTGACTCCTCATCACCGTTGCACGAGAACTTCTCGAGCAGCGGTCGCCAAGTCGCTGCGGGACTCCTCACGCACAGGGCCCATCACCCATTTTAACTCGAAGGGGGGTCACGATGGAGGAGTTGGCTGAAGACACGGGTTACGGCCACAGATAAAAGGTCGCGGCACTCCTCCTCGAGGATGTTGTCAACATTCTTGGTCGTGCCCTCGAGCTCCTTCACGAGCTCGGAAGAAAACACGACGTAGCCGGCATCCTGAGGACAAGGGGAGACTCAATCCCTAGCCTGTAGATGGAGATCAGCACCTGGCGAGCCCTAAGTTCCAGGGAGGAGATCGCGACATGGACCACTGACGCCTTCACATCGACGACCGCTCGGGCCTGCTCTTCTCGAGCGGCCAGCTTGACATTGGCCTCAGAGACTTGCTTTGTGTGGGCATCCCGAGCCTCGGCCACCTCGCGCTGAACTGCCTCCAGGTTCCCGCGCACCGCGCCCAGCTCGACTGTCGCCCTCGCTAGCTCGATTTCGTGGTCGGCGAGCTTCAACTCGCGGCCTTGGAGGCCTTCTGAAGCGCCTTGATGCCGGCCTCCGTTAGTTTATAGCGCTTGGTGATCGCTTCCTTGTCAGGACCGGTTTCCAATTAAAACGATTTACTAGAAATCAGCCATGTTTGTCACTAGTGTAGAAAAATATTTCCCATTGATAGACTCATCTTGATATAGAAAAACCAGTAGTACTTGATATTAAACAAAGTAGAGTGAAGGTCGGTCTATACATCATTACAACATGTCCAAGTATCACACATACGGATATGTTACAATGGTCATTGGATAACTCTACTGCTCGCAATAAAGGGGACATGTCACATCATAGTAATGTGATATGACAAGTACTACTATGCGCCAAGCATCATAGTGAGCTTTAACAGTTTATCCATGGTGGAGGAAGCGGTGAAATAATACAGCAGCGGACTCCAACATCATAATACTGACTGGGACTCCTCTAGACGTCATACTCTCTATCGAACTCTTCATCCATGAGGTCTCCTTCATCCATATCTGGCCACACCAATAAGCTAGTGAGTACTTCGAGAAGTACTCGCAAACAGCTTGCACAAAAGATGGGATGCATGCAGCAAAATTGTAATATGCATGTTTAAGATCATAATTTATCACAATAGAGGGGTTAGTAGTATTTTAAATTAGTGGATAAATCGGGGCGGTAATCCTCCCGAGATATCTGAACAGAAAAATAAGATGCACACTTCGGGTGTCTCGTCCGATGCCTCAAAAGGTTAACAAGTAAGTAAATTACCACCATCGGGCGTCTAAGCGACACCTCATACAAGGCATCAAATAAATAACAAGCCACAGTTGGGCGTTTTAGCGACAGCACAGAAGGGCATAACATAAATAACAAGCCATAGTCGTGCATCATAGCGACACCACAAAAAGGGAATAAATAAATAACAAGCCGAAGTCGGGCGTCTTAGCGACACCACAGAAAGGGCATAAAATAAATAACAAGCCGCAGTCAGGCGTCTTAGCGACACCACAAAGATGGCATAAAATAAATAACAAGTCGCAGTCAGGCATCTTAGATACACCACACAAAGGGCATAAAATAAATAAAGGATTGTCTGGGTGGTATAACCAATCTTCGGGATAATTTTAGAACCAAAAAGTTAATAATAAATTTTTCCCACAACATCGTTAGATGTCCACGGACCGACTCTAAGGCTGACACTTGACTTGCCGGACGACAGTCCTTGCCTACGAACACGCCTACTCGAATAGTTTTAACTCTGCACAGGGTGTACTCTTTACCTATAGCTCACGGGTTCCGTTAGTCAATATGATTAATCCCGCATACGGTATTTCAGAAGCAGACGCTCAGAATCAGTACACACCTGTTTTTACCCACGCGTAACCCGGCTTCACCCGGACTACGCTGCAAGGGAAAAACCATCAGACGGGGAGGCTCCGACCTCGATTAGCATGGGATCAACTTTATACCGCACGCTAGAAGGGAGTGCTGTGACAGCCCTAGTGCACCTCTTTGCTTTTACGTAACCTTTCCTTGTATGGCACCTTCAACTTGGCATGTTGTGGTTGATATGAAATGAGATTGCTCCCTTCTCTTGTGCATCATGGCATCACATCTTTTCATCTTGTTGTTTTGTGTTGCATCTTTGGTGACTGAAAGTGTGAGTGCTTCGTGAGTGTGGCATTGTGGTTGTTGTGTGATTGGGTGCATCAAGGGTTCTTCTAAAAAAAACCTTGTTGCACCATAGCACCTTAAACCCCCCTCTCTTTCAATGATTTTGGGATGTTTGAAGGTTTCAGTTTTGCCCAAATAAAATTGTTCATTTTCTTTTAAAAATTCTATTATTGTTTATGGGGCAACCCTCTAGTTTTTATTTTATATTCTCCTTTTGTTTTTTGATTACAAACAAAGTATTTCGTTTTTAAAAAGCATTTAATTTTTAATCTTATAAAATGCCCGATTTATTTCATAAATTGGGGAATGAATTTAGAAGCCCAAATATATTTTTTATTTTGCTAAACTATTTTCTTTTAACCTCTGACAATCTTCTTTAGTACAACCCTTTTATTTTTGTTTAGAAGGCATGTGTGTCTGTTTCCGCTGTGAGAGAGAGTGTCGGCCCACGTGGGCTTCCTTCGTCGCCGCGGCCTAGTCATCCAGCGTTGCCTCTTTCCAGCGTGGCTCTCATCGGGCCCAGCGGCAGCCTCCTTTCTTCCTCTCGCCTTCTTCCTCCTTTCCACCTCCCTATCATAGCGACGATGCAGAGAGCGAGCGCATGGCCACCATGGCAGCCACGATGACTAGTGCTCGGGTTATAAAGCGTCATCGTCCGTGCCCCTCTACCTAGGGTTTCCCTCTCCTCCTTCGCTGCCGCCGCCTCCATTCCTTCTTCCTCCCTCTGCTGTTCCTCTGAAGATCGCGTCATGGTGAGGTTCAGAGATAAGAGCTCGGTTGCCGTCATTGCCGCGTCTTCGTCAACGCATGTGGCTCGAGGTCCTCCTCGAGCATGCTCCAGGGAGCACGGGGAGCGCTCACATCCCGTTCCCGCCGCTAGGCTGGCCGGAGGGCCACCACACCGGCAACCCCATGCTCGGCTCCGTCGGGCGCCTGAAGGGAGTCTGCAGCCCCAGCGTGGATCCGTTTCTCCGTCTTGCCCTGATCTCCTCTTCGAACCCCTCGGTGAGCTCCTCCCCTTCCCCGTGTGTGTCGCCTGCGCGTAGCTCTTGCTGTAGCCGTCGACATCGCCGGCCAGGAGCGAGGTTCGCTCAAGCTCGTCGCCTCCGCCTTGCACCACTCCTTAGGGCTTCGTAGCTCTGGGAATGGAACCCCCTAGGGTTCCCGCACCCCCGCCGGATGATCCTAGCTGCCCCTGTTGCCGCATACCTCGCCGGCGTCGACCCCTGCAACTCTGCAGTTCCGATATGGAGGTAGAAGAAGGGGTCGTGGATTTAGCATATTGGGGGCCGAACCCCTTGTGGTTCAGACCCCCCATAGCCCAGTGGTGCGAGCGTCGCGCCTCCACCAGGGGGTGGTGGGTTCTAATCCCCCTGCCCCCCTTTTTAATTTCGATGATGTGTGATGTGTTGTGTGTAGTGTGGTGTGTGCCCGACAGTGGGCCACAAGGGCCCACATGTCATCCAGTGAGGGGGCCCTGGCCACTGCCAAGTGGGTCCCCCTCCTTATTATTTATTTCCTTTTTATTTTTTTGTTTGTGTTATTTTTTGTGATAAATAAAATATTTCCATTTCTGGAAATGTCCGGATATGGACATGCCAAATAAGGGAGGCTCAAGAACAGCCATGTTCTTGATATAGCTAGAGTTTGATTTTGTGCCTTTTTTCTTTTATTGTTTGTGGTGTTTTTCTGAATACAAACATGGCAGTATAATATATGGATTTGGGGTAGAAAATCCCAAGGAATCCAATGGGGTATTGGAATCTGGTTTTGAGCATTTTCTGTAGAAAGTCACCTTGTGGTGAGGTGGCACTTGATTATGTTTGTAGGGTGGCTTATGTGCATGGTTAGAGGTAGTGCGTGCATTCACATTATGTGTGTGGCATCATCTTCGTGCTGGTATTTATTTCCTGCTTGTTTCTTTTGGGTAGCTTCTAGGGCCGGAGACGGGTTCGAGGAGTCTAGTGAGTTCGTGCACGAAAATCAGGATCAGTTCCACTCTAAAGAAATCACACGCAAGATGATCAAACATTTACACTGTTTCTAGCTTTGTTATGCTTAGTGTTACGTTTCCTTTGTTACATCTCCGTTGCCTACCACATGATATATAGGCCATCAAACATTGCCATGAAACCTCAAACACCTTCCCTCCAAGTAAATATTGTTTAGCTAAGATAGGCTTGCTCAACCACTAATTTGTTAGCGTTGCTAGTTGCAGGTGCCAGTTGGTCCATGTGATAACATGGGCAATTTGATATCATAATATTTAATTTCTATTTAATTAACACACCTATATAGTTGGAAAATAACAAAAGGCCTAGCCTTTTGCTAGGTGATTGGTTCCGTTGTTGTCGCCTTAGTTTCGGCTACCAGTGTTTTATTCCGTAACTGAGCGCTCCTAGCATGTTTGGGGTTGTTATGGCGACCCCCTCGATAAATCACATAGTTTTAAGACTTGCCTGGAAGGGCCGAACTTTGGTGTTAATTTGCTAATAACTTAACAATAAAAAGCATAGAGAATGGCTACCCCGAGGAATCTAATTAACTCCCCGGGTCAGTGCTCATCATGAGTGTTGGTCCAAACTAGAGTCGTTTGCTCGGCCAACCCGGGGGAACTTGGGAGATCTTTATCAGCCACTTTACGCTACGCTCATCCAGTAATGTCCTGAGAACGAGATACCAGACTCCTATCGGGTTCGTTGACACATTGGGAGGTCTTGCCGGACTTGTCTTACCTTAGCGATATATCTTGTGCGTAGGGATTCCGGTGAGACTTTGGGTCTTCTCAGTGTTGAGGTTTTCCTCCAAGTAATCCGTCGAGATCGTGAGTTTTGTGGTCCATGATTACTTTGCGGCCCGTGGTAATTTGTGATGGACTAGTTGGAGCACCCCTGCAGGGTTTCATCTTTCAGAAAGTCGTGCCCGCAGTTATGTGGCAACATGGATATTCTGTTAACCTTCGGTTCTAGATAACTTGAAGTAATTCAAATAAAACTTCCCAACTGAGTGCATAACCGTGATTGTTTCTTTCAGAGATCCTTCTCTGATCGAGAACACGGTGGGCTTATGAATGACTTAAGTAGGTGCTCAGGATCACATAGTGATCAATCTAGTCTTCGACCGTCTTGCGTAGACCACCATATTTAATTTCTGTTCTTCATAAGATAGCCACAATATATGCTTAGGATGTTGCAAACTCAACAGTCAACCCTACCTCACCTATTTAACTCATTTAGACTCGATACCAAGGTCATGAGATTGCTGAGTCCTCGTGGCTCACAATTTACTACAAACACCCACAGGTACAGGTACCCCAGATGCAGGTCTTCTAGAGGATACCCAGCTGAGATGGGAGTTCGATGAAGACAGTGGCAGGCTGTATGTGACGTATCCCGAGGACTAGAGGCGCATGGTCGTGATCGTAGGAGTAGCAAGATGTGATAGGATGATTTTGCCGTTTATCTTGTCCGTAGTCGGACCCTGTCTTATGTATGAATAATGAATGCTTGCGTGGATTGTAATTTAGCATGTGGCAAGTGTAAGCCGAATCTTATACTCATCTCTCTATTTATGTAATGGCAATGTTATCCTGCTTGTGATACACTTACATGCGACCCTTTCCCCTTTTGAGGCCTTGCCACCAAATAAGGAAAGTGCCGCATCTTGGTCGTTACAAGTTCGTATCAGAGCCTTACAGCCATAGGAGCCTTTGATTGATCGAACTTGGCCGAGTCGAGTCTAGCAAAACTATTTTGTGTCTTAGTTATATCGGAGAGTAGGTTTCTTTTTTCTCCTCTTCTATGCTCTGGTGAGGTTAACGACTTAGGAAATTTTAATTCTACTCCTCTTCTCGCTCAAAAGAAATTAGGATCACTCGGATATTTTGGAATCTATATGATTCCGATGTGACAGAGTTTCGTCTTGGTGCCTCCTGCTGTGTTGATTTTATTCCGGCGAGTTGAGCTCCAGGGAATTCTTGAGCACATAGTTATCATTCAGATTTCTTAGTATCTCAGGACGGAGGATGTTGGAAATTGCTGCAATACTAGTAGTGGCGAGATATCCCCGGCATCCCGAGTACTGGTGCACATAGTTCTGGAGCACTGCCATACTTTGTATCATTGTGATTACTAGGGTCTGAGATAGATGAAGTTCTGGGACTCTGGTTATGTGTTGATGGATGTGATACATTGGACGGGTTAGTATAGGAGTTGAGTGATATATTACTCCTTGTATCCGTGGAACATATTGCATGACTAGAAATTTTGGGAGTTCTTCGGTGGGAACTCAGGTAGTTACTTATAGGACAATCTTCCAACAGATGCATTATGTGAGGTTGGGATTCGACATTCGGTGCATTCATTTGTTCACGGTCATCTTACAGCGGTTCTCGTTGTGTCTTAAAGAGTCCTTCTAGCTTGCTATGACTCGGGGACGGTTCGTATGTCGTGTGCACTTCCTTGCACATGATGGCCACTTTAGGATCGAGCCCATGCGATCCTATACACGAAAATACGGGATGGAATCTCTGTCATACATTTGTTCCGAGCAATCCTAGCTCATACTTGGTTTACGCGTGGCTTAGAATCAGATGTTATCGGCAGTTACTTCGAGGAAGCATTCTTACTAATTATTGTTTGAGTGCAATTGCTAAGTATTCTTGTTCAGATATTTCTGTTCGTTGATTCAGCTTAATATTTGAATTTTATTTCTAGTCTAACGTTGTTGTCCCTCTCCAGGATGGCTCCAACAACTCGCAAGAATCTGGGTCGTGGGAGTGCTGATCCTCCAGCACCCCTCCTCCGCCACCTCCTCTAGAGGCATGGCAAGCGGTGATGGCTGCAACCAATACAAACACTAAGATGTTACTTCAGTTGTTGCAAGAGAGGAACAATTAGAAGCTGGGCAATTTCAACTATGGTGGATATCAGCTTGCAACTCTGAATCAATTTCTGGCAAACCTGCCGAAGTCCTTCACTTCCTGTGACCAGACATTCGATGGAGATAACTGGATTCGTTACATGAACAAGCACTTCGAGTGCAGTAATATGCGACCAGAGGACTTCTTCAAATTTGCAAATTTTCATCTAATGGGTCAGGCAGTAGAATGGTGGCAACAGTTGAAGGATTCCAGAGGCGACAGAATGATCAGCTGTGATGATTACTGCAGGGATTGCAGGGCTCACTATATTACAGGAAGCTTCGTGGAAGAGATGCGTGAGAATTTCAGGCGCTTGAAGCAAGGAGGTTCTTCTATGTACAAGTACAATGTGGAGTTCAGGAGCTGGCTCGGTATGCTAAACAGGACATCCCAGATCAGAAGAGCAAGATTTATCAGTTCGGAGGTGGTCTGAAGGAAGACTTACACCTGGCCCTTGCCTTGCGTGAGCCTCTTGAGTTTGACCAGTTCTACAACTTGGCTCTCAGGGCTGAAGCGGCTTTGCTCAAAGTGGAGAACTCAAGGAAGCGTTTTAGAGATTCCAGTTCCTCTTCCTCAACTCAGGTGGTTCAGAAGCAGCAGAAATACTGGTTGTCTCCTCCTCCTCGGCAGATTCAGCAGTTCAAGCAGTCACGTGGTCGTGGTTCCTCCCACCCACCCAACCCAGCCTTCCAGCAGAGGTTTCAGCAGTAGAAGCAAGGGAATCGTCAAGTGCAATTCCGTCCGCTGTCAGAGGTGACTTGTCACAAGTGTGGGCAGAAGGGTCATTACTCTAACAAGTGCACCACTCAACAGTGTCTTCCACCTCCTCCTCCAGTCAAGCCTCCAGGCAATCCAATGGTGAAGTTCAATCCCAAGTCTGCAAGGGTCAATATGGTGAATGTAACCAAAGCAGAAAACTCCTCAGATGTGATCATGCGTAATCTCAGGTTTTATTTAATTCTGGTGCATCGCACTGTTTTATGTGTCGCCCATTTTTGTCAAGCATGAGTTTGATTATCATGATTTTCCTAAGCCTATGTAAGTGGCCTCTCCTCGTTTGATGATGAATTCTAGTCGCATCGTTCGGGATGTCTCTGTCAAGATGGGTGACTATTCCTTTATGGCTTCTCCAATTGTCCTTGGCAAGTCTGATATTGACCTGATCCTTGGGATGGATTGGCTGGCAATGAACAAGGCGTTTTTGGATTTTCAAGCTAAAAAAGTCAAGCTGACTCATCCTTCAGAGTACGTGATTATCTTTGCTGCATGTGAGGACACGATCCATGTGTTTTCCTTGAATGAGAAGGGCGAGATCTCTCCAATTTATCAAGTCCCAGTGGCCTATGAGTATGAAGATGTCTTTCTGGAAAAACTGCCAGGAATACCTTTCCACCGTGTAGTTTAGTTCGTAATTGAGCTTGAATCGGGAACCGAACCAGTATGCAAGCGGCCGTATAAACTGGGTCCAGAAGAGCTGAAAGAGTTGAAGAAGCAGCCGGATGAGCAAGAGCGTCTCGGTCTGATCACACCAAGCTCGTCTCCTTGGAGTTGTGGAGTTATTTTTGTCAAGAAGAAGGATGGCACGGACCGACTCTATGTCGATTACCGTCCATTGAAAGAAACAAGTTTCCACTTCCCAACGTCAATGAATTGTTCGAGCAATTGAAAGGGGCCAAGATTTTCTCTAAGCTTGATCTCAGGATGGGCTATCATCAGATACACATTCGTGAAGAAGACATTCCCAAGACCTCTTTCAGGACAAGCTTTGGCTTTTATGAGTACACAGTGATGTCTTTTGGTCTCGCCAATGCTCCATCGACCTTCTGTCGGATGATGAAATATATCTTCTCCCCATTCAAGAATGAATTTGTCTTGATGTATGTTGATGAAATTCTGGTCTTTTCTAAAACTGAAGAAGAGCATTAAGAACATCTCCCACTTGTGCTTGATAATCTAAGAGAGCATAGGTTCTATGCTAGGTTTTCCAAATGTGAGTTCTGGTTGAAGGAAGTTGTGTACCTTGGGCACATCATCTGTGCCGAGGGCATCAAAGTTGATCCGTCGAAGGTGGAGGCCATTCTTGAGTGGGAACCTCCTTAGAATGTGAAACAGCTTCGAAACTTTCTCGAGCTTGTAATCTATTGCAGAAGGTTCGTTGAGAACTTCTCCAAGATTGCGAAGCCTCTATCTAGCCTTCTTCAAAAGAGTGTGAAGTTTGTCCGGTCTCTAGAGTGTGAGTTGGCCTTCAACACACTTAAAGAGAAGCTCACTTCAACTCCAGTCTTGACTCCTCCTGATGATTCCAAGCCTTATCAAGTGTTCTATGATGCCTCTCTTAAAGGTCTTGGTGCAGTTCTGATGTAAGAGAAGAAAGTGGTAGCTTATACCTTGAGATAGTTGAAGCCAAGTGAGAAGAACTACCCCACTCACGATCTTGAGTTGGCGGCAGTGGTCCATGCTTTGATGACTTGGAGACATCTCTTGTTGGGCAAACAAGTTGAGGTCTACACCCGGTCACAAGAGTCTCAAATGCATCTTCACCCAGCCTGGTCTCAATCTTCGACAAACTCGTTGGGTCGAAATGATCCAAGATTATAATCTGAGCATTGACTTCACTCCAGGCAAAGCAAATGTCATTGCATATGCTTTGAGCAGAAAGGTTTATTGCAACAGTCTCATTCTGAAGCCTCCCCAGCCTGATCTTTGTGAATCTTTCAGGAAGCTCAACCTTCAGATAGTACCTCAGAGATTTCTTTCCAATCTCCATAATTCTCCTATGTTGGAAGACCAAGTCCGTCAAGCTCAACTTCTTGATGTGATGGTGAAGAAAGTTAATATTGGGTTGGCAAAGATCATTCTGAAATATAAGTGCTTCCGTGTTGGTGACAGAGATACCTTGTTCTTCGAGGGCCGCCTTGTCGTTCCGAAAGGAGAGCTCGGGAAAGTTATCATGGATGAAGCCCATAATTCCCTTCTCTCGATACATCCAGGAAGATCCAAAATGTATCAGGATCTAAAGCAGACCTTCTAGTGGACTCACATGAAACATGAGATTGCTAAGTTTGTGAGCAAGTGTGATGTGTGTCGCAGAGTGAAGCCTGAGCATCAACATCCAGCAGGACTTCTGCATCCCTTCCCTATACCCGAGTGGAAATTTGATCATGTGGAAATGGATTTTGTCACTGGGTTTCCAAAGTCCAAGAAAGGCAACGATACCATCTTCGTTATCATCGACAAGTTGACCAAAGTTTCTCATTTCCTACTCGTCAAAGAGTCTATCTCGGCAGGTGAGCTGGCAGAGTTGTACCCGTCAAGGATAGTATCGTTGCACGGTCTTCCTTTGCTCATTTCGTCAGATCATGGAAGCATCTTTACTTCCAAGTTCTGGGATTCCTTTCAGACTGCGATGGGTACTAAGATCCGTTTCAGTACAACTTTCCATCCTCAGACAAGTGGGCAAGTTGAGAGAGTCAATCAGATCCTTGAAGATATGCTGAGAGCCTATGTGATTTCTTTTGGCATGAAGTGGGAAGATTGCCTACTGTTTGCCGAGTTCTCATACAACAACAACTTTTAACCAAGCTCACGCAAGGCTCCATTCGAGATTCTATATGGCAGGAAGTGTCGTACCCTGCTCAATTGGTCAGAGTCTGGTGAGTGTCAGATTTTTGGGAATGACATGATTGCTGAAGTGGAAGAAATGTGTCATGTCATTCCGGATAATCTCAAAGCAGCTCAGTCCCGTTAGAAGAGATACTACGATAGCAAGCATCGTGACATGACTTTTCAGCTTGATGATTTTGTGTATCTGAAAGTGTCTCCCATGAAGGGCACTCAGCGCTTCGGCATCAAAGGAAAGCTCGCTCCTCGCTTTGTTGGTCCTTTTAGAATTGGTAGCAAGAGAGATGATCTTGCATATTAGTTAGAGCTTCCTTCCAACTTTTTCCAATGTGCATGATGTGTTTCACGTCTCTCAGCTCAGGAGATGCTTCAAGACTCTCGAGCATACAATTGATCTCCAAGATATCGATCTCCAGCCCGACCTATCCTACCATGAGCACCCGATAGCAAAACTTGATGATACTGAGCGCAAGACCACCAATAAGTCAATCAAGTTCCTCAAAGTGCAATGGTTACATCATTCAGACAAAGAAGCCACTTGGGAGCATGAGGACCACCTCCACTCTGAGTACACGGAGTTCTTCCATTCATAGATCTCGGGTCGAGATCCTCTTGTAGTGTGGGAGAGTTGTGACATCCCTAGTGCAGCACTTTCCTTTTATGTATCATTTCCATGTATGGCACCTTCCAACTTAGCATGTTGTGGTTGATATGAAATGAGATTGCTCCCTTCTCTTGTGCATCATGGCATCACATCTTTTCATCTTGTTGTTTTGTGTTCCACCTTTGGTGATTGAAAGTGTGACTGCTTTGTGAGTGTGGGATTGTGATTGTTGTGTGATTGGGTGCATCAGGGGTTCTTCTAAACAAACCCTTGTTCCAGCATAGGTCCTTAAACCCCCCTCTCTTTTTCAATGATTTTGGGCTGTCTGAATGTTTCAATTTTGCCGAGATAAAAATGTTCATCTTCTTTTTAAAATTCTATTATTCTTTATGGGGCAACCATGTGGTTTTTGTTTCATATTATTCTTTTGTTTTTTATTACAAAGAGAGTCTTCTGTTTTTAAAAGGCATTTAATTTCTAATCTTATAAAATGCCCAATTTATTTCATAAATTGGGACATGAATTTAGAATCCCAAATATATTTTTTATTTTTCTAAACTATTTTCGTTTAGCCTCTCGCAATCTTCTTTAGTCCAGCCCTTTTTATTTTTATTTAGAAAGCATGTGTGTCCGTTTCCGCTGTGAGAGAGTGTGTCAGCCCACCTGGGCTTCATTCGTCGCTGCGGCCGAGTCATCCAGCGCTGGCTCTTTCCAGCATGTCTCTCATCGGGCCCAGCGGCAGCCTCCTTTCTTCCTCTCGCCTTCTTCCTCCTTTCCACCTCCCTCTCACACCAACGACGCATAGAGCGAGCACGTGGCCACCATGACAACCACGAAGACCAGCCCTTGGGCTATAAAGACTCGATGTTTGTGCCCCTCTGACTAGGGTTTCCCTCTAATCCTTCTCCGCCGCCGCGTGCATTCCTTCGTACTCCCTCCTCTGTTCCTCTGAAGATCGCATCCTGGTGAGGTTCGAAGACAGGAGCTCGGTTGCCGTCGTCGCCGCGTCTCCGTCAATGTCTACGGCTCGAGCTCCTCCTCGAGCATGCTCCAGGTTGCGCGGGGAGCGCCCGCATCTTGTTCCCGCCAATAGGGTGGCCGGAGGGCCACCACACTGGTGACCCCGTGCTCGGCTCCGTCGGGCGCCTGAAGGTAGTCTGTAGCGACAACGTCGATTCGGTTCTCCGTCTTTCCCCGATCTCCTCTCCGAACCCCTCGGTGAGCTCCTACCCTTCGCCATGCATGTCGCCTACGCGTAGCCCTCGCTGTTGCCACCATAGCCGTGCGCATCTCCGGCCAGGAGCGAGCTCCCCTAAAGCTCGTCGCCTCCGCCTCTTCCCACTCCTTAGGGCTTTGTAGCCCCGGGAATGGAACCCCCTAGGGTTCCCGCACCCTCGTCGGACATTCCTAGCTACCCTTGTTGCCGCATAGCTCGCCGGCGTCAACCCCTCCTCCTCTATAGTTCTGATCTGGAGGTAGAAGAAGGGGCCATGGATTTAGCATATTGGGGGTCGAACCCCTTGTGGTTCAGACCCCCCTCCTAGCATAGTGGTCCGAGCGCTGCGCCTCCACCAGGGGGTCGTGGGTTCTAATCCCCCTGGAACCCTTTTTAATTTCAGTGTTGTGTGCTGTGTTGTGTGTTGTGTGGTGTGTGTTGTGTGGTGTGTGGTGTGTGTCTGACAGTGGGCCACAGGGGTCCACATGTCATCCACTGAGGGGGCCATGGCCACTACCAGGTGGGTCGCCTCCTTATTATTTATTTCATGTTTATTTTTTGTGTGTTATTTTTTGTGATAAATAGAAATATTTCCATTTCTGGAAATGTCCAGATATGGACTTGCCAAATTAGGCACGCTCAAGAACATGCTTGTTCTTGATGTAGCTAGAGTTTGATTCTTTGCCATTTTTCTTTTATTGTTTGTGGTGTTTTTGGGAATGCAAACATGGCAGTATAATATATGGATTTGGCGTAGAAAATCCGAAGGAATCTAATGGTGGTACTGGAATCTGGCTTTGAGCATTTTCTGTAGACATTCACCTTGTGGTGGGGTGGCACTTGATTATGTGTGTAGGGTGGCTTATGTGCATGGTTAGAGGTACTGCATGCATGCATCATTATCTTTGTGGCATCTTCTTCATGGTGGTATTTATTTCCTGCTTGTTTCTTTTGGGTAGCTTCTGGGACCGAAGACGAGTTCGAGGAGTCCGATGAGGTCGTGCAGGAAGATCAGGATCAGTTCCACTCTGAAGAAATCACTAGCAAGGTGATCGTGGCCTTGACACCGTTCCTAGCTTTGTTATTCTTAGTGTTACATTTCCTTAGTTACATCTCTGTTGCCTACCACATGATATATAGGCCATCAAACAATGCCATGAAACCTCAAAACCTCCCCTCCTAGTAAATATTGTTTGGCTAAGATAGGCTTGCTCAACAACTAATTTGTTAGCGTTGCTAGTTGCTGGTGCCAGTTGGTCCATGTGATAACATGGATAATCTGATATCATCATATTTAATTTCTATTTAACTAACGCACCTATATACTTGGTAAATAACGGAAGGCCTAGCCTTTTTCCTGGTGATTTGTTCCGTTGTAGCCGCCTTAGTTTCGGCTACCGGTGTTTTATTCCATACCTGAGCGCTCCTAACACGTTCGGGGTTGTTATGGGGACCCCTCGATAAATCGTATAGTGTTAGGACTTGTCTAGCAGGATCCAACTTTGGTGTTAATTTGCTAATAACTTAATAATAAAAAGCATAGGGAATAGCTACCCCGAGGAATCTAATCAACTCCCCGGGCCAGTGCTCCTCATGAGTGTTTGTTTAAACTAGAGTCGTGTGCGGGGCCAACCCGGGGAAACTAGGGAGATCTCTATCACGCCACTATACGCTGCACTCATTCGGTCGTGCCCTAAGAACGAGATACACGGCTCCTATCGGGTTCGTCGACACGTCGGGAGCTCTTGTCGGACTTGTCTTATTCTCAGAGTTGAGGTTTTCCTCTAAGGAATCCGTCGAGATCGCGAGTTTCGTGGTCGAGGATTACTTTGCGGCCCGTGGTGATTCGTGATGCACAAGTTGGCGCACCCGTGCAAAGTTTAGTCTTTTTGAAAGCCGTGCTCGCGGTTATGTGGCAACATCGATATTTGTTAACATTCGGTTCTATATAACTTAAAGTAATTCAAATAAAACTTACCAACTTAGTGTGTAACCATGCCTGTTTCTTTCACAGCTCCTTCTCTGATCGAGAACACAGTGGGGTTATGAATGACGTAAGTAGGTGTTCTCGATCACTTAGTGATCAATCTAGTCTTCGACCGTCTTGCGTGGACCACCATTTTAATTTCTGTTCTTTGTAAGATAGCCACCATATATGCTTAGGATGCTGCAAACTCAACACTCAACCCTACCTCACCTATTTAACTCAGTTAGACTCGCTACCAAGGTCATGATATTGCTGAGTCCTCGTGGCTCACAGTTAACTGCAAACACCCAAATGTACAGGTACCCCAGATGCAGGTCTTCTAGAGGATACCAAGCTGAGATGGGAGTCCGACGAAGATAGTGGCAGGCTGTATATGACGTATCCCGAGGACTAGAGGCGCATGGTCGTGATCGTGGGACTAGCAAGATGGGATAACATAATTTTTCCGTGTATCTTGTCCGTAGTTGAACCCTGTCTTATGTATGAATAATGAATGCTTGTGTGGATTATAATTTAGCATGTGGCGAGTGCAAGATGAATCTTATACTCATCTATCTATTTATGTAATGGCAATGTTATCCTGCTTGTTATACGGTTAGATGCGACCCTTTCCCCTTTTGAGGCCTCGCCCCAAAATAAGGAAAGTGTCGCATCTTGGTCGTTACAAGTGCCCTCCCTCTTGGTCCTAGACCGGAAACTCCCATGCCCCTGGCCGGATGACTGGATTTACTCGAGGGTCATGGATACCTTCATCCCCTACGACTCACTATACCGAATCCTTATCTAGGAAACTGTAACAACACGATAATGAAACTAAGACACTTACAAGACTCGATCTAGGTCGGTACTGGAGTTATTACTTCCTTTCTATCACTTTCATGCACTTGTCATGACCAGGCCACAACCTATCACGTTCCGCGTGACTAGGTTATCCACTGCCTCTCACAACCATAACTTGTCATAACCGTATTTTAACTTTGTTTATGAGGGATGCAATATGCTTGATTTATGCAATGGATGAATATTAATGTTTTGTTAGCGAGCAAGCAACACATCAAAAATTCCAAACATGCTTGAATGGTTCCACGTAGTCAGGATCGAGCTCGGTGGAGTTAACGTCGGTGTTTCCTTTGTCGGAATCTACGTCATAAAACATTCACCATCGTAGGAACTAAGGCCTAGCTACTGTCTCCAAACAATTTTCAAATAAATCTGAAAATAAACTAGACCCTGAGAGAAATATTTTGCAAAAAGAATCAACTGAAAAACTGTTATAGATTAATAGTTATTAGAAAAAAAAGATTAGGGACCTTTTTGTTATAAAATAGAATCTGTCCAGGGGTAGTGTGAGAAAAATCAAAGCGCCCGAAGGGTTATGTGCCAACCCGCAGCAAAAACAGCTTTTGGAGAAGGCGCCTTCGACAAAAATGATTCAGAAAAGAATAGAACTCCGACGAGGGGGTCCCACCCTGTCACGTTCGAATCTCACCGGCACGAGAGGCGTGCGGTGGTCGCCGGCGGCGATAGAAGAAGGTGAAGGGCAAACTGAGGTCACCTAGACACTCACCGAGTTCCCGCATGTTGATGAGAGGTGGATTGGACTGAAAAGGGTGCTCTCTGTAGACAGTGACCTAGCTCCGTTGGACGACGACGGCGGTCACCACCGAATCTCACCGAAGGAATGGTGTGCGACCAAATTGCAGAGCGGTTTCAGAAGAGGTGTTCACCAGGGAAATACTGAGAGGCTTGATGGCTCACCTCTCCGCTTAGCTTGCTCGAGCGCCGTCGAGAACAGGAGCGGATTGAAGTGGCCGGAGGTTGAGAAGAAGGCCTCTCTGAGGCGCTTCTCTGGATTGGGCAAGGTTTCAGAGTGAGGGAAGGAGGAGGTGAAGCTGATGAGGTGTTCAGCAGTAACGGAGGTGCTCTATTTATAGAAGCTCGAGAGGGGTGCGGTAGAGCTTAACTCCGGCAATAAATTCCGGTGATCCAGGGGCTAAATCAGGTGGTTAGGTGGTCGGGTCAGTACCTACTCAATGCAGTGACTCCATTTTCGGTCAAAGCTTGATCAATCATCAGCGTAGGACATGACTCGACGTTGTGGTTATCTTTGTGCACGGCGACGATAGAGGGTTTGCTCTGTGGTGCCCGGGCGTGGCGGCGTCAAACGCGGCACGCACTGCATGCCGGGGACACATGGAGTGCATAGGGGGCGATGGGCGGTGCCGAAACGGCGAGGGCTAGAGGAGGGGGCTATGGTGGACGTGATAGTCGTTGATGGAGCTGCTGCCGGAGCTGGCTGGCTCAGGCCAGCTCACCACCGATGCCAGCATGCGTCCAAAGGAGCATGGGGCGGGTGGATAGGCTCGAGCGCACGGGCGAGCGATCCCCGCCGATACTGCTGAGGTTAACGAGGAGACAGAGACTGAATCAGTGAAGCTGTGAAGATTCTGAACTTTGACTGAACCCATTTCAGAGATTGTGGCCAATGCACACCAGGTGCTCGAACAATTGAAATAGGCACGTGGAAAAGGTTTTTGGAGCTGAAATTTTATGAGATGGCCTCTCATTGGGTGCAGAGACAGTTTGCAATTTTTCAGAATTTTTGGGTATGTTTAAGACAGGTTTTTAATAAAAACGGAATATTTTGATCAAACTTGAGACAAATCGAATTGGAAATTTTCAAACTTGTGAACCCAAGGTTTTTGGGAAATGGGTTTAGGTTACTGAGATCTCAAAAGCATAGGAGTTTGGGTCTCAAAGTTCAAAGGAAACTATGAGCTCCTTTGAAAATTTGTTGGGGTCAAAACTGATTATAGAGAACCCTTTTAATGGAAATTAAATATGAAGGGTGGTTTAAACTCTTCTAAAGCTTGGAGAAATCATCTATGATGAAAACCTAGATGATGAAGATGTGTCATAGGCTAGAGATCAGAAGGGATGGAGGAAAGGAAAATATTTGAAGAAGGTTGACAAGGGAACTCATGGAAATTTATTGCAAGGGTTTGTTAAGATAACAAATAGAAGTTTCAAAAGAAATCATTTTGAGAAGGGGCAAACAAAATTCCTTTTTAAACCAGAGATGTAGTGTAAGAAAGCTCAAAAGATTCTCTTAATGGTATCCAAGGAACTCCAAGAGCTTTTATCAAAGCAATAAAAAATTAAATCCATTTAAAAAAAACTCAAAAGTCAAAGAAATCAAATTTTAAAAATGTGGGTGTTACAACATCTACCTCCTTACGAAAAATCTCATCCCCGAGATTTCAGCCAGTCCTCAAGGAGCTGGGGTCGTTATTTCCACTAAAAATCTTCCCTTTCCCAAGTGGCCCCATTCTCTAAATGGTAGCTCCACTGTACGCTGAATAGTTTGGTGACTTTTTGGCGTGTCCTCCTTTCTTCTTCCTCTAGTATTATTACGGGGTGTTTCCGGTAAGAGAGGTCTGGTTGCACCTCTATACTGTCATGGGGTACCTGTTGCTCTGGTTTTCCTTACACACTTCCTTAGTTGAGAAATATGGAATACGTTGTGTACGTCAGACAGTTCCCCTGGTAGGTCGATTTGATAGGCGACTTGACCCCTTCGAGCAATTATCCTCTTCGAGCAATTATCCTATATGGTCCGATGAAGCGGGGAGCAAGCTTGCACTTGACCTTGATAGTTTGTAGTCCTCTCATTGGTGATACCTTGAGATACAGATAATCATTTGGAACGAAGCCGACGTCACGGCTGTCTTGAGTCTGTCCCTTGTGAGCTTTACCTTGTCCTTGGCCTCTTGAAGTAGTTGTGGGCCGTAGATATGAGTATCTCCGGTTTCTAACCCATTTAGAGGTGTAGCGCATCTTCTTCCATATAAGGCTTGAAAAGGTGACATTTGTACGCTTGCCTGATAGTTGTTGTTGTACGAGAATACGACGTAAGGTAAACTGTCCTCCCAATTGTTTCCATATGTGAGTACACAATCCCTGAGAAAGTCTCCGAGAATCTGATTTACACGCTCGGTCTATGCTCTCGTTTGAGGGTAAGATGATGTGCTGAACACTAACTAGGTTCCCAATGCTTGCAGCAAATAATCCCAAAACCTTGATGTAAAGTGGGTGCCTCTATCGGATACAATAGTTTTAGGTATTCCATGTAAGCACATTATGCACACCAGGTATAATCTGGCCAGCTTCTAAGTGGAGTAAGTAGTCTTTACCGGAATGAAGTGATCCACCTTGGTGAGTCGATCTATGATAACCCAAATAGCATCGTGTCCGTGTTGTGACCGGGGTAGTCCGAGAAAGAAGTCCATGTCTACCTCATCCCACTTCCACTCGGGTACCTTCATAGGATGAAACAGTCCTGCTGGCTTCTAGTGTTCTGCTTTGATTCATTGGCATGAATCATAACGGGCAATGAAAGAAGCAACATCCCTTTTCATCCCGTGCCACCAATATTTTGCATGTAGATCCTTGAACATTTTTTTACCTCCAGGATGGATTGAGTATGGCACGTTGTGAGCTTCTTCCAAAATTTGAGTCTTGAGATCCTCTTTATGTGGTATGCATAGTCGATCTATGTACCATAATATTCCTTGTTCGTCAACATTAAATTTTGGTGCCTTTCCAAGGTCCACCTTTTTCTTTATGCCTTCAATGCTGGGGTGCTCCTTCTGAGCCTTCTTGATATTCTCATCCAGAGTGGGTTGTACTTCTAGTTGTACCACAGTGCCTCCTGGGACGAGAAGCAGGTTTAGCAGAGCAAACTCACTAGAAATTTTGGGTCTTAGCATTGGTATCCTGTCTTTGTCGGAGCTGGGGTTCCTACTGAGAGCATCGGCTACCACGTTAGCCTTACCAGGATGGTAATAAATACCCACGTCGTAATCTTTGGTTAATTCCAGCCAACTGCGTTGTTGTAGGTTGAGTTCAGGTTGTGTGAAAATATACTTGAGACTCTTATGATCTGTATATATCTGACAGCAATTTCCAAGTAGGAACTGCCTCCACTCCTTGAGAGTGTGTATTACTGTGGCCAATTCCAAATCATGAGTGCGGTAATTTTCTTCGTGTCGCCGTAATTGCCTTGAGGCATAAGCCACGACTTTCCCTTCCTTCATAAGTACGCATCCGAGGCCTTTCCGTGAGGCGTCACTATATACCTCAAAATCCTTATTCAAGTCTGGAACAATTAACACTGGTGTCGTGGTTAGCCTCTTCTTCAGCTCTTGAAAGCTATTCTCACACGCTTGCGTCCATTGAAACTTTTTGTCCTTTTTGAGTAGTTGGGTCATGGTTTTGCCTATAGTGGAAAAACTTTCAATAAATCTTTGGTAATATCCTTCCATTCTGAGGAAACTTCGTATACCTGTCACGCTAGCTGGTTGCAGCCATTCAGTTACAGATCCATGGCTATGCCTTCTTGGGTCATTACGTGGCCCAAAAATCCGACTTGTTTCAGCCAAAACTCACATTTGCAGAACTTGGCATATAACTGAGGCTTATGTAGTTCTACTAACACAATCCTTAGGTGTTTTGCATGTTCTTCGGGGTTCTTGGAGTGGACAAGTATGTCATCGATGAAGACTACGAAAAACTTACCCATGTACTTCATGAATACCTTGTCTATTAAATGTACAAAATAAGCCAACACATTTGTCAGACCGAAAGGCATCACAGTAAACTCATACAAGTTGTATCATGACCTAAATGTTGTCTTCGGGATGTCTTCTGAACGTATCTTAAGCTGATGATATCTTGACCACAAATCAATTTTCGATTTTTTTTGCTTGGGCTAACTGGTTGAACATATCATTTATCCTAGATAGTGGATACTTGTTCTTGATGGTGGCCATGTTGAGTGCTCAATAATCGACACAAAGTCTTAGTGTCCCCTCTCTCTTTTTGGCAAGTAATATTGGCGATTCCCAAGGCGAAGAGCTGGGTCTGGTGTATCCTTTGTCCAATAGCTGTTTTATTTGTTTCTTGAGTTCGACTAATTCAGTACGTGCCATGCTGTATGGTTTCTCGAATATTGGGGTTGTACCAGGTGCAAGCTCAATAATGAATTATATTTCTCGGTCTGGTGGCATACCTAGTAGTTCGTGAGGAAATACATCCGGAAATTCACACACAACTGGAATGTCCTTTAGCTCAGTAGCTTCCATTTTATTCAGTCGAGCTTGAGTTAACTTGTTCCTTCCTAAGGCTGCAACTTTTACTATTTTTCCTTGATGGTGGGTGAGTGTGACTGTCCGGTTGAAGCAATTAATAAATCCCTTGTGAGTATTGAGCCAATCCATTCCAAAAATAACATCCGGATTGTTGCTTCCGATTACGATGAGATTTGCCCAAAACATCAAACCTTCGATCTCAATGGTGACACCCTTGCAATATTTTTGTGTAATTTGCTGTACTCCGGGGGACTTGATGGTCATCGAATTTTCCAAGGGGAGGGTTGAAAAGTTGTGTTTCAAGGCAAAATTTTCTGAAATGAACGAATGGAAAGCTCCAGAATCAAACAAAACCATGGCCGGAAATTTGTTGACAAGAAACTTACCGAGTACTATCTCTAGTGTGTTCATAGCATCTTCCTTGGCGACAAGATTCATGTGACCCTTCCTGTGATTGTTGTTGGGATTGAAGTTGTTGTGCTTTGGTGCTAAGTCATAGCTGGGAGGGTCTGTTTTAGTCGTACCATTCCGGCCTTTGGGCAATGTCGGCCGAAGTGTCCAGCCTCTCCATAGGCGAAACATGTGACCCATGGCGGGGGGTAAAATCCTTATTCCTCGCATAAAAGTGGGTGTTTAATCTATTGGTTGAAGTTGGGGCACGAGGAATTTGATTCTTTGTGTCCTCAGTCTTGTGCTTGATGTTGCGAGTTGGTGTCGAGTTGTTATGATAGCGCTTGCGAATGTCGTCCAAACTGGGACGCTCAGCCTCAAGCATGTTGGCCTTGTCCACAAGTCTTTTGAAGTCCGGAAAAGTGTGAACGACCAGCTCAAATTTTAATGCCGGAGCGAGTCCATCAAGGAACTTCTCCATTCTTTTCTCTTTTGTCTTACATTCTTCACTTGCATAATCGGATAATTGATCATATTGGTCCAAGTATTCCACTACAGTGGAACTACTTTGTTTGAGGTCTTCAAATTACCTCTTCTTGTTCATAACATTGTTTGGAATGTGCGCCCCACGAAAACTCTCTTTGAATTCATCCGACGTGATGTTGGTTTCGTCAGGGTGGACGCGAAGGATATTTTCCCACCACGAGGCTGCGGCTCCAGTCAGATAGTGAGGTGCGTAGAGTACCTTTTCATGGTCGGAACATTGCGCAATAATAAGCTTTCTCTCAATGTCATGTAGCCAATCATCGGCTTCCATAGGTTTGTCGGTGTGTCTTTTGTAATAAATCCAACCTATAGTGTTGTGGGTGTGGTCCATGCTGATTTCCCATATTCATAAGCTGGTTCATCATTTCGTGGTACGGTTGCTGGCTCTGCTCATAAAGTCGGCAAACTTCCAAAAATGCTGGGCCGCTCTCATGTTCGCTTGACTGTTCTTGAGTGAAATCGTTTCCTGTCTCAACAGACTGATTTTCTCCCTGCATTCTGGGCATGGAGCGTGTCCAGGGTTGGTTCATTTTCTCAAATCTAGGTTAATGTTGTAAAAAAAATGAGAAATCCAAATCCAAGGAAAAATTAAATAGACTTTTAGCCAAGAAAAAACCATGAAAATCTTTCATATGACAACCGTCACATTTGGAGAAGGACTGTGGTACATCTTACATCGCGCATAATTATACATATCACTCAGGTCGTACTCTTGTATGCCTGACATGTTATTCAAGCTATCGCTCTTCTCCTAGTCATGCATGACGCAACACGACTACTTCCCTTCCTTCTAAGAGCAGACCATCACACATATCATACATATCATACAAGCGCACGGGCATTCTGCTGCACCATCTCTAGGTGAAGTCGGAAGGGACCTGGATCGGCTGGCCCATGGAAAGTACCAGATGAGGAGCTGGGGAGTCTACCTCCTCCAGCACGGGCTCTAGGCGGACTACACGAGACGACGAAGCACGAACTGGACTAGCAGGCATAGCTGCTCTAATGGGGGCAGGAGCAATGACTTGATTGAACTCCTCAAACGTAGGCAACTAGCGGTGAAGCTGGGCTGGCAGAGTGCACGAAGTATAGGTATATGGGCATGACCGAGGTGGTGCGAGGCGAAGGAGCTCAGTCTGGCTGTGAGGACGAGTAAGGTCCTCCATGCGAGAAGCCACCAAGTCATCCACTAAGCCGTCGAAGGCTGACTCCAAAGCTATGCGGTACTGCTCGAGCATTCCAATAGCATCGTCTTCCTCTCCTTTGGGACACGCAAAATCATAGTGACTGGTGTACAACACGTGGCATGGTAGGTAGTGATAAGGACGAGTCTTCATCACTGGGAGGGTGTCCCGGAGACGAGCAATCGCCTCCCTGGCTGCCATCTGAATAGCCTGCTTCACTGTAGGCATGTCTCTCCCGATGAAACGAAGACAACGGGCCTCTGGTCGCCGCCAATAAGATGCACCGACACGTGATGCATAGTTAGTGAGTCGCTGATCTTGTGACGGTAGAACGTGTACTCAATGCGGGTCGTCGGTCCAATCGCCATCTTGGCAATGACGGAAAGAAGCCGAGAAAATGTCGCATGCTCGTTGGCGAACACCTGAGACGGGCATCCGCTGCCAGCCATCTACAGAGTAGAGAAAATTTCCATATAGTCATATCATAAATATAGGTTGACTAACACAAAAATATCTACAATATGCAGAATAATATAAACAGCTAATCCGGTTCACGATCGCGCCTAGGGGTTTCCTATAGTCAGCCTGGCTCTGATACCAAGGTTGTCAGTACCGGTTTCCAATTAAAATGATTTATTGGAAATCAGCCATGTTTGTCACCAGTGTAGAAAAATATTTCCCACTAATAGACTCAGCTTGATACAGAAAAACCAATAGTAATTGATATTAAATAGACTAGAGCGGAGGTCGCTCTACAAATTATTACAACATGTCCACGTCTCACACAGATGGATATGTTACAGTGGTCTTGGGATAATTCTATTGCTCGTAATAAAGGGGATGCGACACATCAGAGTAATGTGACACGAGAAGTACTACTATGCGCCAAGCGTCAGAGTGAGGCTTGACAATTTATTCATGGTGGCGGAAGTAGTGAAATAATACAGCGACAGACTCCAAGATCATAAGACTGACTGCGACTCCTCTAGACGTCGGACTCGCTATCGAACTCTTCATCCATGAGGTCTCCTTCATCTATATCTCGCCACATCTACAAGCAAGTGAGTACTTCGAGAAGTACTCGCAAACAGTTTGCACAAAAGATGAGATGCATGCAGCAAAATTTCAATATGCATCGTTCTGATCATAATTTATCATAATAGAGGGGTTAGTAGTAGTTTAAGTTAGTGGATAAATTGGGCGGTAATCCTCCCGAGATATCCGAATAGAAAAATAAGATGCACCGATCGGGTGTCTGGAGCGACGCCTCGAAAGGTTAACAAGTAAGTAAATTACCATCGTCGGGCATCTAAGCGACACCTCACACAGGGCATCAAATAAATAACAAGCCGCAATCGGGCATCTTAGCGACACCACAGAAGGGGCATAAAATAAATAACAAGCCGCAGTCGGGCGTCTTAGCGACACCACAGAAAGGGCATAAATAAATAACAATCTGAAGTCGGGCGTCTTAGCGACACCACAGAAGGGCATAAAATAAATAACAAGCCGAAGTCGGGCATCTTAGCGACACCATGGAGAGGGCATAAAATAAATAAGAAGCCGCAGTCGGGCATCTTAGCGACCCGAGAGAAAGGGCATAAAAGAAATAAAGGATTATACGGTTGGTATAACCAACCTTTGGGATAATTTTAGAACCAAAAAGTTAATAATAAGTTTTCCCACAACATCGTTAGATGTCCATACCATCACCATTAAACCATACTTGTGCTCCACGGACCGACTCTAAGACCAACACTTGACCCACCTGACGACCTTCCTTGACCGTGGACATGGCTACTTGAATAGTTTAGCTTTGCAGAAGGTGTACTTTTACTTATAGCTCACGGGTTCCGATAGTCAATATGACTAATCCCGCGTACGGTATTTTAGAAGCAGACGCTCAGAATCAGTACACACCCATTTTTACCCATGCATAATCCGGCTTCACCTGGACTACACTACGACGGAAAACTCTAAGATGGGAAGGCTCCGACCTCGATTAACATGGGATCAAGTTTATACCGCGCGCTACAAGGGAGTGCCCTCTCTCGGTCCCAGACCGGAAACACACATGCCCCCTGGCCGGATGACTAGATTTAGTCCAGGGCCATGGATACCTTCATCCCGGCCCCTATACTTGGTGTGTAACTGATAATAGGCCTACGACTGAGTATACCAAATCCTTATCTAGGAAACTGTGGTAGCACGATAATGAAAGTAAGACACTGACAAGACTCGATGTAGGTCGATACTAGAGTTATTACTACCTTTCCATCAATGTCATGCACATGTCATGACCAGGCCACAACCTATCACGTTCCGCTTGACTAGGTTATCCACTGCCTCTCACAACCATAACTTGTCATAGCCATATTTTAACTTTGTGTATGAGGGATGCAATATGCTTGATTTATGCTATGGATGAATATTAAATTTTTGTTAGTGAGCAAGCAACACATCAAAAAGTACAAACATGCTTGCCTCATTCCACGTAGTCGGGATCGAGCTCGATGGAGTTAACGTCGGCGTTTCCTTCGTCGAAATCTACCTCATACAACATACACCATCGTAAGAGCTAAGGCCTATCTACTGTCTCCAAACAATTCCAAATAAATCTGAAAATAAACAAGACCCTCGCAGAAAGATTTTGCAAAAAGAATCAATTCAAAAGCTTTTATAGACTAATAGTTATTAGCAAAACAAGATCAGGGACCTTTTTGTAATAAAATAAAATCTATCAAGGGCTAGTCTGAGAAAACTCAACGCACCTGAAGGGTTATGCATCAACCCGCAGCAAAAACAGCTTCTGGAGAAGTCGCCTTCGACGAAAATGATTCAAAAAAGAATAGAACTCTGATGAGGGAGTCCCACCGTCTCAGGTCCGAATCTCACCGACGGCGATAGAAGAAGGAGAAGGGCAAGCTGAGGTCACCTGAGCCCTCACCGAGTTACCACACGTTGATGAGAGGTGGATTGGACTGAAAAGGGTGCTCTCTGTCGACGGCGACCTAGCTCCGGCGGACGATGGCGTCGGTCACCACCGAATCTCACCAAAGGAAGGGTCTGCGACCAAATTGGAGAGCGGCTTAGGAAGAGGAGTTCACAAGGGAACTACTAAGAGGCTCGGGGGCTCACCTCTCCGCTTGCCTTGCTCGAGCTCCATCGAGAATAGCAGTGGATCGAAGTGGCCGAAGTTGGAGAAGAAGACCTCTCCGAGGCTTTTCCCTGGCTTGGGCAAGGTTTCAGAGTGAGCGAAGGAGGAGGTGAAGCTGATGAGGGGTTCGTCAGGAACGGAGGGGCTCTATTTATAGAAGCACGAGAGTAGTGCTGTGGAGTTTAACTCCAGCGATCAATTCTGGTGATCCAGGGGCTACCTACTCAGTGCAAGGACCCCATTTTTGGTCAAAGCTTGATGAATCATCAACGCAAGACGTGGCTCGACGTTACGGTTCTCTCTACGCACGACGACACGAGAGGGTGTGTTGTGCGGTGCCCGGGGCGTGGCGACGGCAAGCATGGTGCACACTACAGGCCAGGGACATGCGGAGCTCACAATGGCGATGGGCGGTGCCGAAACGGCGAGGGCTGCAGCAGGGGGTTCTAGTGGCCACGGCAGTCGCTCATGGAGCTGCTGGCGGAGGTGGCTCGCTCAGGCCAGCTCACCACCGACGCTAGCATGCGTCCAAAGGAGCGTGCAGCGCATGGATTGGCTCGAGTACATGGGTGAGCGATCCCCACTGGTACTACTGAGATTGACGAGGCGGCAGAGACTAAATCAGTGAAGCTCTGAAGATTCTGAACTTTGACTGAACCATTTTCACATAGTGTGGTCAATGCACACCAGGTGCTCAATCAATTGAAATAGGCACGTGGAATAGGTTTTTGGAGCTAGAATTTTATGAGATGGCCTATCATTGGGTTTAGAGAGAGTCTGGAATTTTTCATAATTTTTGGGGATGTTTAAGATAGGTTTTTAATAAAAACATAATATGTTGAGCAAACTTGAGTCAAATCAAATTTGAAATTTTCAAACTTGTGAACCCAAGGTTTTTGGTAAAATGGGTTTAGGTTACTCAGGTCTCAAAAGCATAGGAGTTTGGGTCTCAAAGTCCAAAGGAAATTATGAGTTCCTTTGAAAATTTGCTGGTGTCAAAACTAATTACATAGAACCCTTTTAATGGAAATAAAATATGAAGGGTGGTTTAATCTCTTCTAAAGGTTGGATAAATCATGTATGATGAAAACCTGGATGATGGAGAGGTATCATAGGCTAGAGATCAGAAGGGATGGAGGAAAGGAAGATATTTGAAGAAGGTTGACAAGGAAACTCATGGAAATTTATTCCAAGGGTTTGTTAAGATAATAAATAGAAGTTTCAAACCAAATCATTTTGAGATGGGGCAAACAAAAATCCTTTTTAAATACGACATGTAGTCTAAGAAAACTCAAAGGATTCTCTTAAATAGGTTTTCAAGGAACTCCAAGCGATTTTATCAATGCAAAAAAAATTAAATCCATTTTCAAACAACTCAAAAGTCAAAGAAATCAAATTTAAAAAATGTTGGTGTTACATTCCTTCTCGGAAAGGGCGCTCGCGCAGGCGGCTTTTGCCTCGGCGGCCTCCTGCTCACCCTCCGCATGGATGGCCTTTGCCTCGCCTCTTACCTCCTTGGCGGAGGCATCAAGTTGGTGCCATCCCGTGGCCAACCTCCCACATTTCATGGCCAGGCGCGTCTCGGAATCGCGGAAGTCCGCCTTGAGCCGAGGGAGCACGCTCAGCGCATCGTTCGGAGCCCCGCGCCGGAGGAGCGCATCCGGGCCCATCAGGGTCGAGGGCCTGCGGAGGTGCTACCACCCCGACGCTGCTACCTCAACTGCAACAACCTCGATGCCCTTTGCTTGGGGCCCAGGGGCTTTGGGTCCTCCCCTGCTATGGACATCCATAGCGCGATCACGAGGGTCATCGCCCCCACCTCTAGGGCCCTGGCGGTGGCCGCGGCCTCAATAGTCGGTACCGGGGGCTGAGCCGCCTTGGCATTGGACGAAGGTGTCGGCGACAGGGATGCCACGGCCCCGACGATCACGTCTCTCCTCCGCATGGAGTAGGCATCTGGAGATGCACTAGTACCTATGCACTCGAGCGCGGTGCCCGACCTGCGTGGGCTACCTCCACGCCCGTCGATACCTGACCGAGGTATGATGGCGCCCTCACGACCTACATCACCTCGCCTTAGCGCCGACCTTCTTCTTCTTTTCCTCGATGCCGCCAGGGAGCCTGTGCTGGAGGAGAGGGCGCCCAAGCATACTAGTCGCGGATGAATAGCATGAAGACAGGCTAAGGTACTTACTGTCCCTAGCAGTACACTTCCTCTTCTTCTCGACAGCAGGCAGTGCATCTTCACCACCCTCGCGCTCTGCCCCGCTGCTACGAGAGGGGTTCCCAACACGGTCCCCGATGAGCTTATCTCGGCCTCTCTCGTCCCTGGGCGCCTAAGGGCCCCCCGGGGGAACTACGGCCGTCGCTGAGGGAGGCGCACCACCATCATCGGAGGCTCCCATCCCCGACGCTGAGGCCATCGGGGGGCACTTCCCTGCTCCATCTCTCGAGGCCGTGGGCTCAGGGGGATTGTCTGGCGCCGCTCATCCAAAATAGTGTCGTCCCCAAGACTGTGTAGGGACGGATGGAGGTTAGGCGGCAGAATCCGGCCGACGTCTTCCTCACCTTCTGTCGCCTCTGAGTCCTGATCTGTGCCGTCTTTGCCCGAGGACTAGACTATGAAGGGGGGGGGGCCTTGTGCGGCCCGACGAGCCCCCATTCATCAAAGGCGGGCATCTCCGCGACCATTACCTACATGTCATCGCACGCGTACATTAATCATATGATTCACTTTCGTTACTTTGATAATTTGATATGTGGGTGGACCGGTGCTTGGGTGCTGGCCTTACTTGGACAAACATTCTACTTATGATTAACCTCTCTTGCAAGCATCCGCAACTACGAAAGAAGAATTAAGATAAATCTAACCATAGCATGGAACATATCAATCCAAATCATCCCCAAACGAAGCAATGCATAAACTAGGGTTTAAGCTTTTTTCACTCTAGCAACCCATCACCTACTTATTACTTCCCAATGCCTTCCCCTCGGCCCAAATAATGGTGAAGTGCCATGTAGTCGACGTTCACATGACACCACTAAAGGAAAGACAACATACATCTCATCAAAATATCGAACAAATACCAAATTCACATATTTACTTATAGCGAGACTTATCCCATGTCCTCAGGAACAAACGTAATTAATCACAAAGAATATTCATGTTCATAATCAAAGGAGTATTAATAATCATTAAGGATCTGAACATATGATCTTCCACCAAGTAAACCAACTAGCATCAACTACAAGGAGTAATCAACACTACTAGAAACCCACATGTACCAATCTGAGGTTTTGAGACAAAGATCGGATACAAGAGATGAACTAGAGTTTGGAGAGGAGATGGTGTTGATGAAGATGTTGATGGAAATTGACCCCCTCTCGATGAGAGGATCGTTGGTGATGACGATGGCTTCGATTTACCCATCCAGGAGGGAAGTTTCCCCCGCAGAATAGCTCCGCTAGATCTCTAGATTAGTTATGTCAAAGTTCCACCTCGAGACGGCGGTGCTTCATCCTGAAATCTCTGATATGATTTATTGCAGGTAAAAACCCTTCATATAGCAGAAGATTGGCACCGGAGGCCTGCTAGGGGGCCCACAAGCCTGTAGGATGCGGCCAGGGGGTAGGCCGCGCCCCCTGGCCTGTGACCTCCTGGTGGGTGCCCTCTAGTATTTCTTTCGCACAATATTTTTTATATATTCTAAAACAATTCTCCATAACTTTTCAGGACTTTTGGAGTTGTGCAGAATAGGTCTCTCATAATTGCTCCTTTTCAAGTCCAGAATTCTACCTGCCGACATTCTCCCTCTTCATGTAAACCTTGTAAAATAAGATAGAAAAGGCATAAGTATTGTACCATAATGTGCATTAACAGCCCATAATACAATAAATATTGATATAAAAGCATGATGCAAAATGGACGTATGAACTCCCCCAAGCTTAGACCTCGCTTGTCCTCAAGCGAAAGCCGAGATCGATAAATATGCCCATATGTTTAGAGATAGAGGTGTCGATAAAATAAAATACGGACATGAAGGCATCATGGTTATCTTAGAACTACAATACATATTGACATATAATATCTTGTGCTAGAGTAACAATTCATTCACATGGTAAAATATGAATCAAGAACAATATTGTGAACTAACAAACTATGAATTCAGCCACTGAAGCAATTCCAATTTATAGCAACGTAGGAAAGAGTCAATATAAGAGCTTGTAAAGAAAATCCACATTCTCAATCATCTTATGGTCTTTCATAATTGCTAACACTCATGCGGTACCTATGAGGTCAAAGCTTCAATCGGACACAGAGAAAGATAGGGGCTTATAGTTTTGCCTCCCAACTATTTACCTCAAGGGTAATGTCAACAATAATAACTCATGATCACCCACATCCGAGTGGATATATTTGTATAGATCATTCCCCAACACATTACGCTTGCCAAAAGATAAAGGCGAAATAAAGGAAATGGTAAAGATCGCCACGACTCTTACATAAAGGTAAGTACTAGAAAGTAAAGGTAACATATAGGCCCTTCCCAGAGGGAAGCACATGTTGTCATGCAATTTTATAGTTGGATGCAATGTATATCGATATAAAAGCATTATGAAAAATGGACGTATCAAGGCTCCGTCCAGTTTGCCGTACATCAGGCCCCTGACGGGAAGGCACATCGTGTATCCACTAGTAGCGAACTCCCACAAGCGGCGCGAGTGCACCCGTTGCGGCGCGATGCGATGCCCCAAGAACTCCTTGATAATAATCGCCCCCATTAGGTGAGCCTCCGCGAGGGAGGCGATGCGCTCGAGGACGGCTCCCATGCTCGGGTCGGTCAGTTCTTGTGGCTCCACTTGTGGTTTCCTCGGGTGGGCCCAACGAGGTAGCCAGGAGCAAGCTCGCCTGGTGCACGTCCATGAGGACCTGGTGATTCTGGTAGCCATCGGCCTTCTTCCCGGACTTCAGGAGGGTGACCGCGCCCCATGACATCTACAAAGGGGACGCATGCGGAGCGCTGGCCCTGGGAGGTGAACCGCAAGCTGAAGAAGTAATGAAATAGCACCACCGAGGGCCTCAGGCCCACGAAGGCCTCGCAGTACAAGACGAAGACGACTAGGAGGAGGATGGAGTTGGGATGGAGGTGTAGAGCCCAGATCTGGTAATGGGAAAGGATGTCGTAGAACAAGTCGAAGAACAGCAGGGCCAACACGAAGTAAATGTTGTGAATGAAGAAGCATTAGCCAGTCTTCACCACACTGCTCGGTGCTGCTGAGCATGGCCATATGGCAGTGGCTCCACCCTCATTCATGTCACCGGCCACGAATGGGAACACCAGACCCAGGTCCTCCGCCTTCGAGATGCGGGTGGTCATGAGAGCAGGCCCGACAGCGGCAGCGCTCGCGGCGGACACCATAGCCTTGCCTTTCTTACCGGCGGGTGCCATCCGTCGCATGGAGCCGCAAAGGGGGCAAGAACGCAATTTTCTCGGAGATTGGATCTGGAATATTCTTGCACGGAGAGATAAGATGCAGAAAGCTGGGAATGGCATGGAGGTGAGTAATGAAGGCTCCACCCCATGTGCGTGCTCAATGTCAGTTGGGGCGGATGTGTGGGCGCTGCAAAAAGGCAGGGTGCCCCGCATCCCCTTGCACGCCATGCATCTGGTATGGCCCGATGTCGGTGAGAGCCTGCACCGTCTCGCCCCAGACTACTGGGCCATGAGTGCCGCGGGCTTGGTGGCTACTATCGGTGATCTAGGACCGGCGGTACCCAGGCGTGCCTGCGTGTGAACCAGGTCCCATTGCATGATGTGGGTCCGGGGATGCTCACCATCAAGGCCGAGCAGTCCGCCCTCGTGAGGATCCCCTCGCGAGAGGCCACTCATGGAGTCATCCCCAGGATGTTTCCCGCAAGGCTCGCGGGAATAAGGCACCTCCTGACGCCCCTCCTTCGAGGGGCATACTTACCGAGGGCAGCCTACCGATGTTGCGCGGTCCAACTTCCTCACGTGGATGACATGAGCCGTGTTGCGCGGAACGAGGGTCGGTGCCATCGGGCACGGACACAGAACCTTCCCTCCTTCGTGCTAAGGGAGCCAAGCTAGCTACATGTTCCCAAAGCAACCCCCCAAAGCTTACCCGATCGGTGCAAGACAACTAAGGCTGGGGCTCGGCAGGACGGAGGTCATCCCCGGGCCCACCAGCGCGTCATGGAGAACAGATTTTGCTGGCGAAGACCACCTTTGTCATGGCGGGCCACAATCCTATCCCATTTCAAAATGTTTTTTGTGGCAACCCTTCCCACCAATGTTTTTTCGGGGAAGAGGACCAAGGCCAGTATAAAGGAGAGGCCCAACCTCCTTAGTAGGGTATCAGATCCCCATCATCTCCGCTAGGGAAAGAACCCACCTTTGTATTTGCCTTCCACCTCAAGAAATACCAAACAAGCAGGAGTAGGGTTTGACAATTCAAGGTGGTTCGAACCGAGGTAAACAGTCATGTGTTCTAGTTCGCATTCCTTAGCTCGAGCCACCGGAGAATCACAGCAAAGTTGAGAGGTACAACAGGGTAGGAGAGTAGTCCCACCCCAAAGTTCGAACCTTTTGGGTGTGCGGTGCCCTGATTTCGACACATCGAATGCTACATGGTCAGTGAGACCGGACCATCCACCATGTCATATCCTAGTCTGATTGGTTGCGCATCGACACAACCCTTTCAACTAGGGGACTGTTTAGGATAGTCATCATGCAATGCATAGTCTCGTACTTGTTAATACACATCATTAATAATGTCCAAGGATTATCTTTATTCATAAACACATAGGAAATATCATCATACATGATTGCCTCTATTGCATATCTCCAACACTTCTATCTTGATTTGGTGGTCTACAGATGCTCTCTAACTAGTTTTATTTGCTCTTCTGCTTCACGAAAAATATTTGGAGCAAAGACTATTCCTTCTCTGGTCTCTGTCCAATTGAGGGGAGTGCGACATTTACGTCCATAAAACACCTCAAACGGTGCCATCTGAATACAAGACTGATAGCTATTACTGTAGGAGAACTCAGTGAAAGGTAAGCAATATTCCCACTTGGCTCCATATGGAAAAAGTCAAGCATTGGGCATATCTTAGACTATTTAGTTTACTCGATCCATCTGTCCTCTGCTCTGAGTGTGAAAAGCAGTGTTGAAGTATAATCGAGGTCCCAAGGCTTCTTGGAACCTATTCCGTAATCCTAAGGTAAACTGAGTACCTCAGTCCGACACAATCTCCTTAAAAATACCATGGAGGCTCACTATTCAGTTGATATAAACATTGGCTAGTTGGTTCCCCTTGTAGGTCGTCTTGACAGGAATGACATGGGCTACGTTGGTCAAATGATCAACTATGACCCATATGGAATCATATCATTTACTCGACCGTGGAAATCTAGTGATGAAGTTGATACCGAGTTTGTCCCACTTCCATTCAGGTTCTTTGAATAGTTGAAGCAATCCAAGTGGTCATTGATGTTCAGGTTTGACTCTTTGGCATATGTCACATTTAGCGACAGAAGTTGTTTTTTCTCTCTTCATACCATGCACTACTATAGGATGGTCCAAACACGATACTACAATCAGAGACCCTTCGACGAAACTGTGTGCGATGCATTAATTGGAAACGCTGCTGTAAGAAAACCGTTCAAAATGATACGAACTGTTTGCGAGGGAGCAGACATCAGACACGATTCACATGAGAGCTGCGTGTGCGATGCATGGCAAACTATTAATCCATATGAACTATTTGCAATAATCCAAAAGTATAAAAACAGCCAGCCAGATGTGGGTGTTTGTGATATACGACATACAGTTAATTGGGATGAACAGTCTGTGATTAGGCTATACAACAAAAAACGGTCAGCCAGATCAAGGTGTGTGCGATGGAGGGCATACAGTTCACTTGGATAAACTGTTTGCCATGATCCAAGACAACAAAAACAGTTCAACTTAACAAGATGTGTGTGATACACGGCAAACAGGTCCGTGATCACAAATGTGTGCGAAGACCAATAATAACACATACGATTACTGCTAACAAGCCGTGTGATTTGCTCTGTCTACACAAGAAGAACATATATATAACTGAAATAAACATCCAATTACATACGTGACTATACAAATCGTTCACACACACCTCAATAAACAATTGCATGCATTCTAAACTAGGAGAAACGATCATCTAGTCATCTACTTATTGTGATGCTCCCGCCACTGTTGTGTGTCATGATCCCTCATCTATGGCAGGAGGAAGACACATCCTCATTTCAATGATCCGCCCATACATATTGTAGCTTGTATACGCGTCCTTGGCCACGTACTTGACATGTTCTTCATCCAGTCTCCGATCCCAAGCACTATGGTAGGCGTTCTTATCCTTCTTGCTCTCATCTTTCATCTTCATGTAGTAGGGGTCGATGATGACTGAGGCGAGTTCAACCAAGGATTTCTATTTGTTATTGGTGTTACCCCATACCTTGTATTGTTCATGGATGTTGAAAAGATTCTTGCAGGTCAAGCGTGAAAGATCGAGCGCTTTTAGATCGTTGGTGGTGTCCACCATAGCAAAATTGTAGTCGGGGTTGTTGATAAACCCGGGGAAACACTCGCAAGGCCTTGTGGTCAGGTGGTAGTGGTAGACGAGGATGTCATGTCGCACGCACAACTGGGCAACGAGAACCTTCTGATCTTGCCCGGCATGACTATTGGTGAACTCGAGGTCGAATCCGACCACTTGGTACTTGTCCTCGGCAAGCAACTGCTTCATAGTTTTTACGGAGCTCTCTACGGAGTCCGGCTCGTTCATGTACACCATCGACAGGTCCTTCCCCCTCACGTGGGTGTCCACTATTAGATGCATGGTGAATACCCCTCTTGTCGTCGTCGGCCGCTAGGAGCGCCATTGGAGCCACCGTGAGAGCCATTGGAACCACTGGATATCCTGTGTGTATGTGTCGTTGTGGGCGTGCTCATTGTGGCATGTGGCGCGAGAGAAGAAGGTAAATGGGCGCGTGAATAAATGGGGGTCGGGTGGCCTGGATTTTCGGTACGTCTGCGTGACAGTTTTTGTAGCGGGTAACTTCATCGTGGCATCGTGCCTAGTGCAACCGAATGCATAATGGTAGCACGAACGTACATGGTCGTGCACCAGCCCCAAACACTAGCAGCGCGCATGGAGGCACATGAGCAGAGCGTGCGGAGGGACAGGAGAGCAGATTGCGTTGTGGCTGCCTCAACCGCGACCAAACACATGCATAGAGCAGTTGAACATGCAGGAACTGGTCGTCTAAAATTCGGTCGGCAGTTGCGAGCCGGCGGCATGATGTGATACTATGTCATGTTCCACATCACACGGTGGTCGAACAATCATTCACGATGCTGCATAGAGAGGAGACATGTACTACTACCTCTGTCTTCGTCTATTAGTCCCCTTTATATTATGTACCATAATTTGACCTAAAATTTAACTAACGAAATGTTAATGCATGTTATAAACATAATATAAGTGAAAACTATGTACAGATACAAATCCAACAATATAATCTTTGGCGACATCCATTCGTATTTTATTAGTTAAATCTCTAGGTAAAATTTGGCACAAAAATAAGAAGAGGACTCATAAACCAGTTGTGTACGTGCTGCTTCGTCCTCCTCTTGCACGTCTTGTTAGTTTTCACCCCGCTGCCGCAGACAGCTTTGAGCGCAAGCTCGAGCACCATGCAGGCGTTGGCCAAGCGATGGTTCGAAGTGGCACCAATTTATTGTCCATGACCTCATTCGCGCACAACCGCATAGATTCCCACGTTTTGCTGCGCAAGCTTCCCGCCCAACTCAGCAAAATCCCCCAAAATCCCAATGCTTACCATTCTGCTATGTAAACCCTCATGGTCGGCGAGTGATGCGTCACGTTTTACTCTCCCTCCTTGTAGCTTATCCCGTCTGCTTCTCCCACAATAGACAATGGCACCGGTCTGTCTTCTTTGCTCAAGCACTCCACCATTATCAGAGGATAGCTCCAACTAGGAGGCTACACTGTGGTGGAAGCACAGTCCCCAGCATAGTGTAGTAAGCGTGGCATCCCTGTTGGGTATGCGCGCAACACCCACCACACGCTCCGCCGCCCCTGCCCGTCGGCAGCTGTTGCCGGTCATCGTTGCCGCCACCCCACCGTATGCTGTCGTGGATGCCACAACATTGTTGAAAGATGGGGCAATCGCCCGCTCTGCCACCGCGGCCAAAAGGCGGGAGGTGGCCGTCGTGGCCGCCACACCACTATCCGCCACCGTGGCCATCACCCGCTCCGCCACCGCGGCCCGAAGGCCGGAGGTGACAGTCGTGGCCGCCACCCCACTGTTGTCCGCCAGCCCACCGTCGACAGCAAGGGTCATCAGCCGCTCCGCCACCGCCGCCCGAAGGAGGGCGGTGGAGCCCCGCATGTGCGTAAGCGACGATGCATGCTACATCGAGTTCCTGTGGGAGGAGGAGGAGTGCCAGGTCGAGCATGCAAAGGTTGTTACCGCTGTCGTGGCTGCAGCCCACACTATCATAGAGGCGTGGAATGAGGAGATCTATGAGGAGTCACTGTTGGGGAACGTTGCATGGGAAACAAAAAATTTCCAACACACACGAAGACCTCTCATGGTGATGTACATATACAAGAGGACATTTGGATGTACGTACCCTTGTAGGTCGCACAGCAGGAAGCGTTAAGAAACGCGGTTGATGTAGTGGAACATCTTCACGTCACTCGATCCACCCCACGAACCGTCCCATGAACCGTCCCGTGATCCATCCCACGATCCGTTCCGATCTAGCGCCGAACGGACGACACCTCCGCGTTCAGCACATGTACAGCTCGACGATGATCTTGGCCTTCTTGATCCAGCAAGCAAGACGAAGAAGTAGATGAGTTCTCCGGCAGTGTGACGGCGTGCCGGCGGTGGTGATGATCTACTCTTGTGGGGCTCCGCCCAAGCTCCGCAGAAATCTGATCTAGAGGTGAAACTATGTGGTCTAGGGTTGAGTTGCACGTGGCAAAAGTTGTCTCAAATCAGCCCTAAAACACCACTATATATAGGAGGGAGGGGAAGGAGGCTTTCCTTGAGGGACAAGCCCTAAAGGGTGCACCGGCCAAGGAGGAGGAGGACTCCTCCTCCAATTCGGTTTGGGGATGGAGGAGTCCTCTTCCTTCCCACCTCCCAATTTCCCTTTTTCTTTTTTTTCTTTTCTTTTGGAATTTCTTTAAGTGGCGCCATGGGCCCCTTGGGATGACACCAGCAGCCCACTAGGGACTTGTGGCACCACCCTATGGCCTTGGGCTCACTCTCGGGTGGGTGGCCCCCTCCCGGTCAACTCCCGGAACCCATTCATCACTCCCGGTACACTGCCGGAATTGCCCGAAACTTTCCGGTAACCAAATGAAACCATCATATATATCAATCTTCGTTTCCGGACCATTATGGAAACCGTCGTGAAGTCTGTGATCTCATCCAGGACTCTGAAGAACATTCGGTAACCACACATATAACTCAACTATAGAAAAACATCATCGAACCTTAAGTGTGCAGACCCTGCGGGTTCGAGCACTATTTAGACATGCCCCGAGGTACTCCTCGGTCAATATCCAATAGCGGGACCTGGATGCTCATATTCGATCCTGCATATTCTCCAAAGATCTTATCGGTTGAACCTCAGTGTCAAGGATTCATATAATCTCGTATGTCATTCCCTTTGTCCTTCAGAATGTTACTTGCCCGAGATTCAACCGTCGGTATCCACATACCTATTTCAATCTCATTACCGGCAAGTCTCTTTACTCATTCTGTAATACAAGATCCCATGACTTACACTTAGTCACATTGCTTGCAAGGCTTGTGTGTGATGTTGTATTACCGAGTGGGCCCCAAGATACCTCTCCGTCACACGGAGTGACAAATCCCATTCTTGATCAATACTAACTCAACGGACACCTTCAGAGATACCTGTAGAGCCCCTTTATAGTCAGCCAGTTATGTTGCGACGTTTGATGCACACAAGGTATTCCTCCGGTGACATTGAGTTATATGATCTCATGGTCATAGGAACAAATACTTGACACGCAGAAAACAATAGCAATAAAACGACACGATCAATATGCTACGTTCATAGTTTGGGTGTAGTCCATCACATGATTCTCCTAATGATGTGATCTAGTTATCAAGTAACAACACTTGCATATAGCTAGAGAACCTTGACTATCATTGATCAACTGGCTAGCCAACTAGAGGCTTGCTGGGGACATTGTTTTGTCTATGTACCACACATGTATCTTTGTTTTCATGCAATACAATTATAGCATGGATAATAAATGATTATCTTTAAACAGGAAATATAATAATAACTATTTGTCATTGCCTCTAGGGCATATTTCCAACAGTCACGCTGCTACGAGATGGGTCATTTGGAGCTGCAGAGGGCGTTCGAGGTGAGCGTTGCTAAATGTGCAGCAGCAGCAGGCACCGTATTCGAGTTGTTTAGCTCATCGATAGCCTCCTCCTTCTCTAACTCTTACTAGGAATGCTCATTAGAGGAGAGGCTGCTGGAAGTAGTACAAATCCCCCTCGTAGTAGTAGTATTTAGGGGCAATTTTGTTCAGTTCATCTGACTATAGATGTGGTTGAACCATACAACGTACTTCAAATTAGCTAGTATATATAGTTTAACTAGCTATTTCAGTACGTGGCTAGCAATAATTGGGGAAAAGTTTGGTCGGTTCAGTGGTTGAGTTGAACTATTTGTATAAAGAATGACTACTTAATCAATGAATGAAATCTATGCTTACTAAATTTTAGTTGCAAAAATTAGATAGTGCAAGTGATTTTGAGGTACAAATTTTGACATATGGCAGTGTTACAAGGTTGACAAAGGGCAATGTTACTAGATCGACAAATGTCAATCTTTCCAATTTTGCAAATGGCATCATACCCAGTATGACAGATGCATATTTACCAAATTGTCTGTATATGGTTGCACACGGGTCATCCAAACAAATCGTTTGTGTTGAAGGTGTGTAATCTTGCATGCCAGATTTTCTCTTGTCTTAGCGGCGAAGGAACCATAGCTCTCACTTTTCATACCATCTTCAATCTGAACTATTTGCCATGGAAAGATGCACAAATCCTGCATGGCAAATTTTAGGTTGGCTTACTGGGGAAAGAACGTAGCTCTCCCTTTGCATACATGTGTTCTATCTACAACATTTGCGAAGAAGGGCTACACAAATCCCGTGCGGCACATTTTCCCTCGCTCGCATCCCGTCTACTCAAGAAGTTGTCTGCATGGCACCTCATGACCATTAAAATGTGTGATGCGTGGCGTCACGAGAATGGTTAACAAAACGCACACGATTAAAATTATACAAACATTTGAGATGATAAGGTCGCAGCTATTTGTTTCAAACTGCGTTTGTTGACTGTTGATTCGAGTGCGCCTACTTTCATATTGGACATAAAAAATACTACAGCATGTCGGCTGCCATTCCATGATAGCATGCCCAGTTTCATGAATTTCAAACGAGTTTTTGATTTACTAGAATTTTAAAACCAAGTATCTCAATGTTTGTGGCAGAGGCACGTTGTCGGGGTCTTCGAAGTTCATTCTCATTTCTTGCATGGGACCTAAGCATGCACCAAAGGACACACATTTGATTTTTCAACACATGTATATGCACTGGTACATGTGCATGTAGTTCAAATATTAATTATGCACATAAAATGCCTAGAAAACTTAGTAAATGTATAAAAATGTCGAAATGAACCTCGAAAATTCCAAAATTTAACATGACACTCTTGTTGTTCTATGTTTCCATAAGGAAAATTTTAGACCAAGAAGAGGCAATAAATATCATTTTTCCCACAAAGGTGAGACTTTCCCTACCAGAACTACGAAGCTTCTTGTGATAAGCTTCGGTCTGTGAGAAGCTTATACCAAAACCTGCCCCAAATAGGACAACCTTTTTACCACGACATGTTAATGTCATTCCATAATAGCATGACAAGCTTAATGAATTTCACACAAGTTTTGGATTTACTAGAATTTCAAAACCAAGTATCTCAATCTTTGCTGGTGAGCCATGGTGCGGGGGTGTTTTAAATTCATCCCCATTTCTTGCATGGGACATAAGCATTAACCCATGGATACATATATGATTTTACAACCCATTTTGGTGCATCGAAGCATGTGCCAGTAGTTTAATTTTGAATTGTGCACCGGAAATGCCTAGAAAACCAAGTTAATGTATAAAAATGCCCAACGAACCCTAAATAATTCCAATTTTTTTATGATACACCTATAGTTGCATGTTCGCTGCAGATAAAATTTCTAGCAATTCAAACACCATCCTTTGCCATGGTGACCCCATGATGTATTTCAAATCAAGATGAAAAATCAACTAGATCGAACATAGTTTATTATCACCAACCGTGTGAGATACGGTACAAAATATCTTGGAGCACCATACCATTGGGGTAGTACGTATATCGCTTACACAAGAAGGTGCATCGGCTACAGTCCACAGCCGGCATGTCAAGCACACTATCTCTCTCCCCAAACATGATTTCACTATTCAATTATCACCGGTGAAAGATGCGGACGTGGACCCGTGTCATGAGGGCAACTTCGATGCCCACGCCGGCGAGAGTGCGCCCGCGGCCGCCATGCGCGTGCTAACAAGCTGTGTGAGCGCGGCCGCAATCTGCTACCGGGCAGCCAAGGAAGCCCAAATGGCCAATGTTGCTACAGAGGTGGTGGCAGCAACATCTGGGACGGGTATAGCAACTGGCGAGAGTGGCACAATAGCTCTTCGTTCCTTAGAGGTGGCCTTAGCCCCGATGGAGGCCGTCCACGACCATGTCGAGGCCACCCACACCGAGATCCTAGCGTTCACCGCACAAATCAAACGAAGCTTCTTCAACAACGGTCGACTACCCATGGCGAAAGAGATGGCAATCACTGAGAGTGTTCGAGCAGTCGTCCGTTCCTTCGTGGCATACCTTGCCATGACAGAGCATGTCCAAGCCCAGATCGCGTCCGCCCACACCCACCTCATGGCGGCCTTTTCCAAGGAGATGGCGGACGCGGATGACGAAATGCTTGCCAAGTAAGGTGCGGTGGATGCCATGGAGCCCCTTCCACGAGGAGATCGTCGGGCGCGAGCTGGACATGGAGGAGGTGATGAGATCGATGAGCGCCAGACGGAGTAGTACTCTAGGTTTAATTTAGAGCACGGGTCTCTAATTTGTTAAAGTAATGTTTAGGTTAGCTAGCTCTATTTAATTGCTGAACTTGCTTGATTAAGAAGTGTGGGTGTGTTGTAGGCCCTTTTGTGTACCCAAGTTATGCAATGATGTGGATGACCACTGTAACCAGGGAAATTTGAATCAAAATTTGCACATTCAAACTCATCACACACTTGGTATGCTATATGAATCATTTGTGATGTTCACATATCGTTCACAGTACCGTGTCTGGTACCACTTTGTGCGCCAGTTTTTTCACTTCACCGAGCCAAAATTTTCGGATTTTGCGGGAAAATATACCTCCCCGCCCCTCCCGTTACGAAAAGCCACATTTCCCCTGTTTTGGCCTTCCTTTCCAAGTTCAAACCTTCACTCCTTTCTTCAAGCACCGCCTCCTCACCGGCAACGCTCCTTCACGCTGCTCGACCTCATCGATCTAGGAAGGTAATCCACACCCGACCCCCATCCTCCTCCTCCTTCTACATCCCACATGCCCTGTATGCCAGTGCAACACCTTCCACCCAAATCCCGAACCCCTAATCCAAATAAGCGCCTCCCTAGGCTATGGTGCACAAAGTATAACCTGGATCTCAAGGAGCATTTGGCAGTGGAGAAGCAAATCACGACCGCATGCGCGGATGATGTCGCGATGGATGTCATTCATGTCGACCCCCAGATCTTGGAGGAGCATCTCACCGTCAAGGCCACCATCAACGCATCATGGTTGGCTGCTTTAAACGACAGCTCATTGTGTTTTCTCGAGTCCATCGTCGGTTTGTTCGACGAAGACTACAAGGTGTTTTCTCGTCGTGCCCGTGCTTACCTCAACTCGAGAGCCAGTAGGTTGGTGCCCTGAGCAGCTCAAGCAACTCACCACTACGAGGAGGGCACCCATGATATGGCAGCCTCACCCTCTTCCATGTCCAAGGAGCCAATCATCATCGATATATCCGACGATGAGGAGTAACTTGTCTTATTAGCTCACTATAAGGACCTATGTTTAGTTAACTAGCTACGTTGGTTAATCATGTTTGGTTTACCCGTTGCATGTGATGCTCCTGCCTTTCCCTAACAAATTCTATTGAATTATCCTATGTACTTTAACCATGCAATCTGATTCTCTAGTGTATATGTTCTATATGTTGTGAAATGTGGTGTTCACTTATCCTGTCACTCCCTGTTTTTACTACCACATTCTATGTATTGTGAAAAACTTAGCTTGTTAAAACTTTTTCAAAGCTAATGATGTGAGCGCCATGATTGTCATTGTATGCTTGTGTGTGTGATCATGAGATGATAAAAAAACCCATTTCACAATATTGAATTGTTTCTAGGAACCTTTACTTGTTTCTATTCAAGGTAAAACCCTACCTTGAGTTGCACTACATGCCCTTGATGGCAAGGAGTGCTTCTACTCAAAGTTGGTGATCTGATTTTAACTTGTCTTTATTTTCCAAAACGACAAAAATAATTATTTTTATAATTATTTTCCTAATTAAATTGCATGTCCATTTCTAAGGCCAAAATTGGTATTCCTACATGGAAAAATACTTTTCTCCCTTAGAAAAATCTGATTAAATTTGGAGATGATCACAAGGACATATATTTTTCATACATAAGATTTAAAGCCCCTATTTATATTATAATTATTTGAATAAAACCCTGAAAGCCATTTCTGTCTGTTTGACCTTTTGAAATATTTCCAAAGGGAATATTCTCAATAAAATCCTAGAAAATTCCAGTAGTATCCCTAAGCCATATTTGGTGTCCACATAAAGTATCACCTTGATCCAAGGTGATTAAGGACCCCAAATAACCCCAAAACCCCTTTTGTCCAGATTGAAGTTAGAGCAACTCTACATAGCAAAGTTTATCCAATGATACAGAAACTTTGCAGGAGTGACTAATACCTCAAATGATGGTTCCACACCAAAACTGGGATTTGTGGGACTTAGTTTGCCCACACTCTCTTTGGAAGGGATAGATCTGGTCAAATTGAAGTGTTTTCAAGTTTACAAAGCTAAACTCGTCCAATGGAGCTCAAACTTGGCGAAACCCCATGTTTTAGCACCAAACCCAAACCTGTTATGTTGCAGCACCAGTGGTGGGGTGCAACCCCCTCAAACCACTGTCGAGCACCTTCTGACAGATAGGGAAAAGCCACCTTAACCACAGCTAAACCCAACCCCTTTGCTCCAAACTCATATATTAGGTGGCCAGTATCCATATCTAACCCCAGTCAACTGGCCCCTCACTAGTTCAAAGTGGAAAGGCCAAAAACTCCAATTTAGGCTTCAGCTCAAGGCTGACAACACCTGTATTTCTTGTCTCCCTTGACCAGCCGAAGCTCCCACGAGACCCAAACGGTAGCCACACTCCCAGCCTGTCCCAGGACATGCTAGACGCGTCCAAAGTGCCTCAGAGCACACCAGCATGCCGTGGCATGCCAAAACTGTGCTCTGGGCGCGCTACAGGAAGCCACCAAGGTGGGGGCGACGCTCTCAGCCAGTTCCAGCCTCCCGCGAGGTGTCCAACCTTTTCCCCGACAACCCCTCTGCATCGAGCAACCCTCAGGGACCCTCCTTCCCCGCGCTAGAGCTCATGTTATGCGTGCCCACGCACACCAGAACCGGCCAAAGTTGCGCGGCCACGGATGCTCGACTCCTCCCTCTCTCCCTCTGCAGCAGATGGTTCTGGCAGTCCAAAACCATGTCCTGAGACCGTGGTTTCGACCCCAGCCCCTCTCTGCACCCTCATGCATGCCACGGTGAGTTATCGGTGCTCCTGAATCGGCTCACCATCGCGGGCCTATAAATAGCCCTCCCCCTCGCTCCTGCACCCCTCAGATAACTTCACCACGACCACTAGCACCTCCCTAACCACCCCAGCAAACCAGCAGAGCCCCGGTGCTCGAGATCGACTGAGATCCCTGTGCCTCGGAGCTCCAGTCGATCTCCAGCTACACGATGGCTCCTACGCCCCTCGACCCACCAAACTGATCCCCTCAACCCGAGGAAGCTTTCCCCCAACTCGCCCGAGCATTTCCGTGTCTCTAGCCACCTCCTCGACCACCTCCCGAAATCCTCCGCTACGGCCTCCTCGTCGCCGGCAAACCCGTGCCTCTCCGACATTGTTCCGACCACCAGTAGGTAGGCGACGTCATGGCGAACCCATTCCAGTCCTTGTTGGGGCTTGAGAGCGTCGGCAGCCTCGCCGGCGTCCTCCTCCTCCTCTCTGGCCAGAGGTAGGAGACGACCCCGACACGTGTGCCCCACCTGTCGGTGGCCCCGGATCCTCCCCCACGCTGTCAACAACCACTAACCGCAGGGCCCCGCACGTCAGGTTCAAACCTGACTGCTCGCGCGCCTGGGCAGGCTGTCGGCTCACCTTGGGCCAGCCGAGCTCCACGCCGAGCCAGGCCAGAGGCTTAGCCCATTTTTCTTTATTTTTAAAAATCTGATTTCAAAGATTTTTATAAAAATATTTAGCCAGTGTAAAAACATGATTTTTCCACTGTTATTCTTCTAAAACTATGTAGTATTTAATAATATTATTGGATGAATTTTCTACAACTATTCTGTTTTACTATAACAAAAAGGACTAAATTGGAATAGTTTTGCTTCTGTTTGGTTAATTTTAAAAATGTTCCTTCAAGAGAATTTGAGGCAAATATTTTTCAAAATGACAACTTAGATTTATCAGTAATAAAGAACTTATTTAAAATGACTTTGTGATCTGTTTCTGTGTAAGCTATTTCCTATTCTTTTTTATCGACGATAGAAAATCCGTGTGACGAGGGAATCGGAGGGGAAGACCTCGAAGACCCCGTATACCTAGCTGACCATGGCAAGCAGCCCTTTGACCATGACTGAGCATATGTTACTTTGCATGTTAAGATAGCAAGTATTTCCGTTGCATATGATCATAAGTGCCGGTAATCATTTGATATGGTTTTACCGATGGCTCCCGCGGAGCACATGCATTGAGCTTGACCCTACCCCGTGAGGGTCATGCTAATATCATGTTGACAAGTAAAGTTAGAAGTAGTATTATCATGAGCATGTTGTTGGTATAAATCTAGAGTTTATGAAAATCCCATCGGGTGCCACTAATGCCCGAGGGTGATGATGAGTTAGGTGGCCACTTTTGGTGAAGTGGTGCACCCGGTATTTGTGTGAGTATGGTTTCGGAAATGGGATTAGATTTATGATGTGTCGACCATCCCAACCTTACCAGTACGACCACGTTACCCCTTATGGGACGGGGCTATGTTGATTACTCTGGTCGGTGCTAGCAAAGAGCCACATTACTAGTGGCGGGAGTGATGTGTGGTCACTCTCGTGATGGCATCGTGCCAGGTAGGACGACTATGCCATTTTTATGAGTTCCAGGCACACCGTTGGTCCCCGCATGGTTGTTATTGTCCAGAGTCGCTGCTCGTAAGGCGTACAACATGTGGGCTGGGTACCAATCGAGTGGACCTCTTTGTCTAGTATCGTAAGTGGAAATGCATTGATCGAGTACTTACCTCGGGTATGTCATATACAACTAGTCGTGGATGACACGGAAGTTTCCCGGATCTCGTGGGTGCAGCGTACTACCTCTACAGAGTGTAAAACTATTCGAATAGCCGTGTCCATGGTCAAGGACAGTTGGGTAATCCTGCTAAAACTACGTCCAGTTGTTTACGCACAAACCAAGTGTGTGTGTGTGTGTGTGTGGTGTTGAAAAAGGTGTCGTTGTGAAAGTAATGATATGACCAAGTTTGGTGACTTGGCATATAGGGTGAACCCGGATGGTTCAGCCCTCGGCAGATATATTGATATATGTAACCTGTTCTTCAAAAGTAATTCTTTAACTGGATGCATATCCATGATGGTTCCACCAAGATGAATTCCGCCGAAGATGCATGTTATTGTTATCCTTCACTTTCATTGTTCATGTCATGGGCTGTTTGCGAGTACATTCAAAGTACTCACTGGCTTGCCACTGGTTATGATATTAACCATATATGGAAGGACCGGAGTTTGGAGATGACTACATATTCGGAGACGCCCCTGCGAACTAGGACGCTTCCGAGTCAGAATGCCTGTCGGTGTAGGCTTGATGGCATGGGCACCCGCTTAGCCCCTATGTTTTCTGCTACTAGTTGTATCAGAGTGATTTGGCCTTAGGCCCTGCCTTGTGAACTTGACCGTTCGGTCATGTGTTGTAATATTTGGTACTTGGATGTAAGACTCTTTTATTTTGTATCTGTTTTCGGTGAGCATTGTTCTCTGGGATCACTGAGCACGGGAATCTCGACCCGTAAGTCGGGGTCCCCACATATCGACTATTTGGTTAATTTTTAATCGTGTTCACTTAACTATTTGGTTCTGTTCTGCAATGTGATGTTCAATTCCTTTGGGTGCTATTTTGTTTTGTCTTCCATGCGACAAAAAATATAACTTGGTTGTACAAAATACATGAGAAACAAATACAATTGCTATATTTTGAATTTGTCAAGCATGCTTGGTTTGGTTAACTGTGTGATCTTAGATTATGCTGTATATTGTGCAATGTGGTGCTCACTTAATGTTTGGTTCATTTGTTTTATTGTTTAGTTAACTGTTTGGTTCAATTCCTCAATGCGATGTTCAATTGTTGTGGGTGTAATTTTATTGGCTACCATGTGAGAAATAAATCAAATTTGGTTGTACTAAATACATGAGAAACAAATACAATTGCTATATTTCCAAGTTGTTATGCATGCTTGGTTTGGTTAACTATCTAATCTTCTAGTTTGTTATATATTGTGCAATGTGGTGCTCAGTTAATGTTTGATACATTTGTTGTGTTGTTTAGTTAACTGTTTGGTTCAATTCTTCAATGTGATGTTCAATTGTTGTTGGTGCATTTTTTTATTGTATACCATGTGAGAAATAAATAGAATTTGGTTGTACTAAATACATGATAAACAAATATAATTGTTATATTTCCAAGTTGTTAAGCATGCTTGGTTTGGTTAACTGTATAATCTTCTATAAGGAGTATGTTATCTTTTGCAATGTGGTGGCCAATTAACTTTTGGTTCATTTGTTGTGGTGTTAATTTAACTACTTGGTTCAATTATGCAATGCGATGTCCAATTGTTGTGGATACAATATTTTATTGTTTTGCTTGTGAGGAATAAATTGAGTTTGGGTGCACTTAATACATGAGAAACATATAGAATTGCTATAATTCCTAGTTCTTAATCATGTTTGGTTTGGATAAATGGTTTTTCCATGTGGCTTGAATTAGTCTGCTGAATCTGCAACGTGTGTAGTTTTCATCAACATATTTTACTTATAGCATGCTAACCCTCACTTAACCTGAACAATAACTACCTTATATGTGTTGTAGGGAAACAATGGGAAACACTGATGTTTATAATCAAGGTTTTTACATGCATTGTCCTTTGTCTAATAGTAGCACATTATTATGCAATTGTAGGTTCCATTCTAATATTTAGGTTTTTAACAATATGGTCTTGCATATGTAGGTCCAGCTGTGAGAGGTTTTGACCCATTATTCGACACTTTTTGCATACGGGGAAATGAGTTGTCCATGAATATTAGTCAAGTCAAGAAACTCAGAAAGATTGTTAGGATAAAGAAACCAGCAACAAAAATAAAAAAAATTCATTGTGTGCACAATGAAGAAGACATGAGTGCACTACATGATGGTACTAACTATTATACCTTATATGTTCTATTCCTTTGTGCCATTTCAAATCTAGAGACTATATTTATGCATATCCTTGTTTTCATGCCTTTCCAAAGCAGTTCGCTGATGATTACCTCTCAATCCTCCTATATGTCCAGGGGCGAGGAAGGTATTCACAACACACACGGTACAATCTTGAAGTCTTCCTGAACAGGACAAAGGATTGTCGGCCAATGATCCAAAGGCACTGCCATGAAGTTGGAAATACCTTCAACATCAATGAAAGCTTAGTATTCGCTTTCCGCTTTAGCTTTTTCCAGATGAGATTCATCTGTCTATCTACCATCTATGATGCTAACTTCGAAAGGTTATAGATGTTGCATGTGAAACTTGGTGCTGGTGCAGTTGTGTAATGGGATAGCTAGCTATATGACTATATGGTGTAACTGAGTGATGAAGCTACGTGATGTTCTACTCTCATGTATTTCAGTTATGAAATCCTGGTTCCGTAATAGGATGAAATATATCGTGTGCTTAATATGAAATGTCAATTTCGTTCATAAATGGATTATTAATAATAGTCTAATTATCCTACTAATTGGGGTTTTCTATTGCAAATGGTTATTTAGAAAACACCGTGGGTGATGGCCTAAGACAACACATTTAGTTTCTGGGACGAAAACATGTTGGATCAATGAACAATCACACATGACTTCCTCTTGAAAATTGTTAGTGCTAGGCCACCTAGCGCAAACATTTTCCATATAGAAAATGTGTGTGATGGACAGCCTATGCCACATGGATTTTTCTATGCACCGTGCACGATGCATTCAAGAAAGCAAATGATAAAATTGCTAATATTGTCTGCAATGGCAACGCTATCACAGGCAATTTGACGGGGGAAAATTGTGTGTGATGTACGAAAAAAGGAAACATTTGTCTGGGATTCATCGTGTGGTATGTACATACGAACGAAAACATTCTTCTCGGATTGACTGTTTGGGATGTACATACAAACGGAATCGATTGTGTGTGTATAATTGTATGCGATGGCTAGCCCGATCGCACACGAGCTCATTTTGCGCAGCGTGTGTGACCGAAGGACCTATCCCCGATGGTTTATGGGCCATGTAGTAAGGACCCCCTTGTCTCCCACACTCACTAGGCAATGGTTTAAAATGCCATCATGGAAAGGGGTTCAAAACCGTTTGTATAGCACGTCGCCGCAGTAGTGATTCCACCAGAATCTTTCCTTAAGATCTTGATACATCTTGGTTCCTCGAGGACGAATGGAATATGGAGTATCATGGGCTTCTTGCAAGATCAATTTCTTGAGTTCGTCTTTGTTTGGTACTCATATGTGATTCCCAAGCCATACGACACCTTGTTCATCCTCTGAGCATCATGGGGCTTTGCGCGCCTTGCTTTTCCTCTTGATACCTTTGATACTTTCATGTCCCTTCTGAGCTTCCTTAATGCCATCCATTAAGGTAGGCTTCTCTTCAAGGTTGTTGAAAGTGCGTTATATCGACTAGAGGGGGGTGAATAGCTGATTTTTACAATTTCATCATCGAGGAAAATTACTAGTGAGGAAAGTCCTCAGTCAAGAACTGAATGAAGCGGTAATAGTACTAAGTCACAAGTGCAAAAACGTCTACAACAAAGTACTTAGCGTGATTTCAGAGAATCGGTTTGCCTAGGTCCCAACTACAGGAGAAGCAGGTGAAGAATAACTCAGGTGAAGAATTTGATGTGAGGAATTCACAGAAATTCTTCAGTCAAATTCTTCAAATAGTACAAATGAAAGTCTTCAACATGCAATTGATGAAATGAGAGTGTTGAGGAAATAGAACCAGTAGCTTGATGAAGAAAAGTGTTGATAACCCATTTCCAACAGTTGTGGCAGTTGTACATATGGTTTCGAGCGGCTTGGTATTGAAACCAAAGGACACACAGTCCCGGAAAACATAGTCCCTACCGTATTCTCCATTAGCTAAGGACACCCAGTCCTCACACAATACTCTTGGTAAGTCTTGAGGGAAGACTTCCAAACCCTCACAAACTCGGTCACTCGGAGATCCACAATTGTCTGCTGGATGCTCTAGACCATGACGGCAAGCCGTCTGGAGGATGCACAATCCTCAAAGGTAACAAGCGTCGGTTCCACACAGGAATAACTTCTTCAGTGATGCTCAATCACTTGGGTTTTGGTTTGGGTTTGGGTGTTTGGAGTATTTCCGCATTTGATGATTTCCACTTAAAGACTCTGAGGAATTTGGGTTTCTCTTAATGACAAGTGTTAGTTTCTCTCAGAGCAACCAAACAGCTAGTGGTTGTGGGGGCGGCTATGTATAACCTGGGAGCATCCCGACATGATTTAACATAAATGTCCTGTAATAATATGATCATTGGGTGGATAAGGTCTGGGACATGTGGCGCGTGGCGTGGCAACGGTCGGAACTTGCAACTGTGAAAGTCCTCATGTCTCTCATGTTCCTCACTTTGAGGATTTGGTAGATGTAGGTTTGGGTTGATCATCATGAGGAAATTCATTCCATAGTCTTACCTCGACCCCCTTTAACAATATTGTGTTCCTATGACTCAAGTATAAAGAAAATGAAACAGAAAGAGTAAGTCTTAAAGCTTCAAAGTCTTCAGTGTATTTTCTTCGGAACACACCGAATTCCTAATCTTCAATATCTTCATGAGGAATATCAATTTCTTCGCAATTTCTTCGCGATCAATGTCTTCAAGTATTGACCAAAGTCTTCACCCGAAGACATTCATTATTTGAGGTCGATATTCATCAAATAATTCAAACTCATCAACGACTTATAGAGCCTGTGTATACTTACATAGATATCAGTCTCTTTACCTATAAGTCTTCAAACCACCAAAATCCCTAAAGGGAACTAGATGCACTTACAATCTCCCTGTTTTTGGTGGTTGATGACAAATAGGTTAAGATTTCAACGAGGATAATAATATGAAATGTAAGTACTGAGTTTGAGGAATTTGAAGGTAAGATACAAAGAAACTCCCCCTGAAGATGTGTAGGTTTTGAGGAATTTGCTTTGAACAACAATTACACATGAATGATATATATCATGGAGATCTCCCATGTATCTTGTAATTCATGCATGCATTTCACATATAGTACGAGGAATTTGAAATGCATGATGAAAAATGGTGTGTCACGAATTTCAGCATGCGTGCATTAATTAACTTGAGGAATAAGCATGCGAGGAAAAATGTTCAAAAGTTTCAAAACACCATCGGACTTAAGTTACAACTCATTACATCAAAAACTTTAGAAGAACCAAGAGTTTGTAACTTAATAAATTTTATAAGCCCATAAATTTATCCCACTTGAAGACTAACTCTCAGATTTCTCCCCCTTTGTCATCAAGTGATGAAAAGGGGCGAAACCGAGGACTAACGCACATGAAGAACTTCACTTCTGTGTTGAGGAAGAGGCGTGAGCATTCTTCGAGTTAGACTTCCTTGTTGGGCTAGTTGCTGTTTCCGCAGGTTCTTCATCTGAATCACAAGTGCGGAATGAAGAAAATGAGTTATCCACGAGGTCAGGAACTAGAATATTCTTGAATTTCTTCTTTGGTGGCCATGACCAATCAAAGTCCCGAGTGAATTCCAATTCTTCAAGTTCCTTTGGAGTCTTCAAGTGAGACAATATGGCCCAAGTCCGACAAAATACATCATGAAGATAATTGTGATTTTTCTTCAGAACATTTTGAGTATCACTGAGGATTTTTACAATGGAGCCAAACTGGCGTTTCTCCCACATATGGTTGTGATCGACTTTCTAATGAAGAATGAGGAGGAGCTCTCTCTTAGTCATCACCCTTGGGACAGTTGGGCTTGGAGGTTTTGCTCTGCCATCAGATTCTTGAGTGGCAGTGTCATCATATGAGGAGTAGGAGCAGCCTTGCGAAATTGGCCATCCAGTGGCCGATTTCGTTCATTAATCACTGACTTGCCTTTGCCCTCAACTGGTTCAAAAGATTTCTTGATGCCTTTGAGAGGCGGTAGATAACCGGGGTTATTCTGATAGTCAGCTTGGTAGTTGATGGAAAATCTGTTCGTTATGAGTCTAATGATCCAAGGTGCATAAATCTTCACCTCAGATGGTAACAAAGCATTGTCACCCAAAGTCCTCAAGGATAAATCGTGAAGGTTCATTTTGATGCCATGAGTGACATTGAACAGGATGTTCTTCATGATTCCAACAACATTTTGTTCCTTATCATGCCCTTTGATAGGTGCGATGGAGTATGCCAATATTTTGTAGACAGTTCTGGGCACATATTTCAATTCCTTCACAAGGAATCTAATCCTTGGAGGTTGGCCCGGAGCCAAAGGTTTCATGAGGACCTCCATTAGCTGATTTGGAAACTCTCTTTCATCATATAGGTTGATTGCTTCATCTGAAGGAATTGAGATAGGTAGAGCTCGAAGCAATTATGTGGTTGCAGATTTGTAGTGAGTGTGCTGTGTCATCTAGTCCAAGACCCAAGATTTGATGTTTTTGGGTTCACCAGAGATATACAGTGTGGCATAGAAATGAAGAATAATGTATGTATTCCAGTCACCGATACCTGTGCAGACTGGTAGTAGCCCTGCTTTGTGGAGAACACTCAGTACTGGGGTGAAGCAAGGAATTTCCTCCATATCACTATGAGGAATGTGCGTGTGATGAAATATATTCCTTTTCCCCACACAACATAGAAGCATAGTAATTAAGTTGAGTTAGGGTCCAGAACTTTCTGTGCCTGATACGAAGCCTATCATAAGGATTTTCTCCAGTGCAGAAATGATGTTTATCATAGAAGTCTTCCTTATGGAACTTTGGCCTTTTTCAGAAGGTCTAATGAGGCTTTGGTTGAAGATGTTGATGTTGATCATCTTGAGGATTTTTGGCCACAACAATTGCTGTTTCAGTATTTGCAACCACAATTGCAGTTTCATCAGTAGTATTTTTATCTTGTGATGATGCATTTTCATCAGGAGCTTGTTCTTCAGTTTGAGGAATTTGATGTGCCGAAGGAGTAGATGCAGCTTCTCGTACAACAGTTTCCTTTTCAGTTTCTTCAGCTGATGAAGCTGATTCTTGGTCTGGTGCTGATTTCACATGTGAGCTCTTTTCTTCAGAGCGAGACAGAATTTCAGTAGTTGCAGGAGTTTGACGAATTTGAGTGGTCATTGGCGAGTTTGAGTGAGCCTTTTCCCAAAACTCATCATGGATAACATGGGTGCTGCTTGCAATGTCTTCATCAGACTCCTTTTCTTCAACAGTCATTTCTGGGTTGAGACTTGAGGAATTTGATCAGCTTGAATCTCCTCATCTATTGGTGTGGATGCAGCAGAGCGATTGTCATCCATTTCCTCATCATGTTCTGGAACGATGGGCTCTACACCAAATGGTACAATCATGTATGATGGTGCAACACTAAGGGGGTTGCATCCACTGGAGCTGATGATGTAGTAGGCAGAGTCTTCAGACGTTTTGCCTCTAAAGACTTTGAAGGTGTTGATGCCTTTCTCTTCTTTGCTTTCTTCTCAACAGCTTTTGTTTTCTTCACGTCTTATGCAGACTCTCGGTGCACTAAAGACTGGGGTCTCCTATGCCCGAGAGTTGCGCACGGGCGCCGGCAACCCCTTTAACGGTAGGGTGAGACGAAGGCTGGCAGAAGGATTAACCCCCAAGCTCACCAGGGCCACACCCCTCCAATGGGGTGAGGAACAAGTCTAAGCCGCAAATCCCCGGCAAGCCTTTCTTGCCGGGAAGACATCCAAGGCTCCGGCAAGCCTTCCTTGCCGGGAAGATAGACAAGGCCCTGACAGATCCTCCTTGCCAGGAAGATGAACAAGGCCCCGGCAAGCTTTCCTTGCCGGGAAGGCAGACTAGGCCACTAGCGAGGGCACCAGCCCGACAAGCCCCTTTCGCCCGGCAGTTGTTCCCTCTTGCCACAGTGCCATCGACTACCACAACGCGAGCGCATCCCTCATGCGCCAACACAATATCCAGGTGTCGAAACACCTAGGTACGTGTCGATACCATCTAGATGCAGGACAGGAGAATAACGAAGCATTTACTGCCCCTGGCACCGTGGTAGATGGATAACAGTGAACCATGTTCAGTGTGAAACTCGTGAACCCACTCTTGAGCACTGTTGGTGCCCCTTTGTTCGAAATATGCCCTAGAGGCAATAATAAAATGGTTATTATCATATTTCCTTGTTCATGATAATCGTCTATTGTTCATGCTATAATTGTATTAACAGGAAACAGTAATACATGTGTGAATAAATAGATCACAATGTGTCCCTAGCAAGCCTCTAGTTGGTTGGCTCGTTAATCAATAGATGATCATGGTTTCCTGATCATGGGCGTTAGATGTCATTGATAACGGGATCACATCATTGGGAGAATGATGTGATGGACAAGATCCAATCCTAAGCATAGCACTAGATTGTATTGTTCGTATGCTAAAGCTTTTCCAATGTCAAGTGTCTTTTCCTTCGACCGTGAGATTCTGCAACTCCCGGATACCGTAGGAGTGCTTTGGGTGTATCAAGCGTCACAACGTAACTGGGTGACTATAAAGGTGCACTACGGGAACCTCTGAAAGTGTCTGTTGGGTTGGTATGAATCGAGATCGGGATTTGTCACTCCGTGTGACGGAGAGGTATCTCTGGGCCCACTCGGTAGAACATCATCATGAGCTCAATGGCCCTGTTTGGATCCTAGGGTTAGAGTTAGAGTTGGTTAGATTGAACTCATCTAACCCTCAAAAATCCAAACAGGGTGGGTTAGAGTGGGTTAGATGCATGTAACCCACCCCAAAAATCTAACCCACCCAAGATGTGCTTTTTTGGGTTAGAGTTAGGTGGGGCCTAGAAAAAGTTACTTTTCTCTCTCCCTCCACCACACAAAATCCTAGATAAAGGAGCCAAATGATTGGAAAAAGTGCAGTTATTAGCAATCTAACCCTTCCATCCAAACACCTCTTTGGTTAGAGTTAGTTCAGTGTTAGTCTAGAGTTAGAATCTAACTCTAACCTCTAACCGAGTTAGAGTATCCAAACAGGGCCAATGTGACTAAGGAGTTAGTCACAGGATGATGTGCTACGGAACGAGTAAAGAGACTTACCGGTAACGAGATTGAACAAGGTATAGGTATACCGACGATCGAATCTCGGGCAAGTTCTATACCGACACACAAAGGGAATTATATACGGGATTGATTGAGTCCTTGTCATCGTGGTTCGTCCGATAAAATCATCGTGGAAAATGTGGGAGCCACCATGGGTATCCAGATCCCGCTGATGGTTATTGGCCGGAGAGAGTCTCGGTCATGTCTACATGCTTCCCGAACCCGTAGGGTCTACACACTTAAGGTTCGATGACGCTAGGCTTATAGGGAATTGTTATACTAGGTTACCGAAATTTGTTCGGAATCCCAGATGAGATCCCGGACGTCACGAGGAGTTCTAGAATGGTCCGGAGGTAAAGATTGATATATAGGATGGATGGTTTTGGACGCCGGAAATGTTTCGGGCGTCACCGGTAGCGTACTAGGACCACCGGGACCACCGAAAATGGTCCCGGGGGTCCACCGGGAGGGGCCACCAGCCCCAAGAGGTAGCATGGGCCAAAAGGTGGTGGGCAACTAGCCCAAAGTGGGCTGGTGCGCCTCCCACAAAGGGGACCATAGCGCAGGGGGTGGAGTGGGGGAAGCCCTATGCGCTGGTGGGCCTAAGGCCCACCTAGGGGTGCGCCACCCCCTCCCCGTGCCTTGGCCGCTGGACCTCCCATCTTGGGGGGCTGCCGCACAGCCTAGGGTGGGAACCCTAGGGATGGCACCCCCCTCGCCTGCTCCTATATATCCCTAGGGGTTTGGGGCTGTTTTGCACACGGTTTTCCCTCTCCCTCGGCGCAGCCCTGCTCCCCTCCTTCCTCCTCTCCCACGGTGCTTGGCGAAGCCCTGCCGGGAAACCTCGTCTCTCCATCGATACCACACCGTCGTGCTGTCGGAGATCTTCCCCAACCTCTCTCTCCTTTCTGGATCAAGGTGCAGGAGACGTCACCGGGATGCCGTGTGTTGAACGCGGAGGTGCCGTGGTTCGGCACTAGATCGGAATCACACCGCGATCTGAATTGCCGCGAGTACGACTCCATCAACCGCGTTCTAGCAACGCTTCCATTTAGCGATCTTCAAAGGTATAAATATCTGAATATGGCGTAGGGAAATATTGAATTTATGCTACATTACCCAACAGTGGCATCCGAGCCAGGTTTTCTATGCGTAGATTCTATGCACGAGTAGAACACAAAAGGTTGTGGGCGATGATTTGTCAATTGCTTGCCGCTACTAGTCTTATTCTTTTCCGGCGGTATTGTAGGATGAAGCGGCCCAGACCGACCTTATATGTACGCTTACGTGAGACTCGTTCCACCGAGAGACATGCACACCGTGCATAAAGGTGGCTAGCGGGTGTCTGTTTCTACTGCAACAAAAGACCTTCCAATGGCGCCAGAAACACGTGCTGACGGGAGACCATTCTTGTCTTGATTCTCCTCAGCAACGGCACCAGGAATCCTTCTCCTACGGCTACGCCTTAAGGGACTTCCTAGGAAAATATGCAAAGGATTTCCCCCGTGGCCTTGGAGCCTTGCGTTGGTGTTCCCTCGAAGCGAAAAGGGTGATGTAGCGCAGTGGTGGTAAGTATTTCCCTCAATTTTGAGAACCAAGGTATAGATCCAGTGAAGGACTATCACAAGTGCCTGCACAAACACAAAAACTTGATCCCAACGCTATGAAGAGGTTTTCAATCCCTTATAGATTGTTTGCCAAGTGAGAACTGGAAGTAATAAAGTAACAAAGCGAAGTAAAAGCGAAAGTGGAAACGATAGGTGTGAATAGCCCAGGGGTCGTAGTGTTTACAAGTGGTTTCTCTCATGAAAGCAAGTAGACGGTGGGTGAACAAATTACTGTCGAGCAATTGATAGAACCGCGCCAAGTCGTGACGTCATCTATGGAAATGATTATATCTGTAGGCATCACGTCCAAAACAAGTAGACCGATACTTTCTACATCTACTACTATTACTCGACACGTCGACCGCTATCCAGCATGCATCTAGTGTATTAAGTCCAAAGAACAGAGTAACGCCTTAAGCAAGATGACATGATGTAGATGGACAATCTCATATCTACGACAAAGCCCACCTTGTTACCCATGATGGCAACTACACGATGTGTGCCTTGCTACCCCTACTGTCACAGGAAAAGGTCACCACACGGTAAGAAACTAAAACCAAGCACTTATCCCATTGCAAGAATCATACATCTAGTTGGCCAAACAAAACCCAAGACTCGGAGAGACTTACAAGGATATCAAATCATGCATATAAGAAATCAGCAAAGACTCAAATACATATCATAGATAATGTGATCACAAAAGCACAATTCATCGGATCTCGACAAACACACCGCCAAAGAGGATTACATCGGATAGATCTCCATGAAGATCATGAAGAACTTTGTATTGAAGATCCAAGAGAGAGAAGAAGCCATCTAGCTACTAACTACGGACCCGTAGGTCTGAAGTGAACTACTCACGAGTCATTCGAGGGGCGATGATGTTGATGTAGAAGCCCTCCAACTCCAAAGTCCCCTCCGGTAGGGCACCGGGAAGGGTCTCCATATGAGATCTCGCGGAAACGGAAGCTTGCGGCAGCGGAAAAGTGTTTTCGTGGATTCCTTGATTTTTTCTGTAATTTAGGGAATATATAGGCGAAGGAGCTAGGTCAGGGGGGCACCAGGGAGGACACAAGCCTTCTAGCCACCGCCCCCTGGTGGCGGCTACAGGGCTTGTGGGCTCCTTGTAGCTCTCCTGGCTTGGCCCACAAGCCTCCTGATCTTCTTCCATTTGGACTCCGTTCCAAAATCAGATCTGAAAAGAGCCAAAAAGACAGAAAAACAAGAACTGGCACTTGGCACTGAATTAATAAGTTAGTCCCAAAAAAGAAATAAGAGATACATAAAACATCCAAAGATGACAACATAACAGCATGAAACCATCAAGAATTATAGATACGTTTGAGACGTATCAAGCATCCCCAAGCTTAACTCCTGCTCGTCCCCGAGTAGGGAAGTGATAAAGAATGATTTTTTGATGCTTTCATGCTACCTAGCATAGATGTCCTTTGTAACTCCTCTTATGTGACGTGAATGTTCAGATCCATTAGATTCAAAACAATAGTTTTCTATTGACGTGGAAACAATAATAATTCAAGCAAACTAGCAAAGTAATCATGAACTTTCAAAATAACAAGTCCAAAAGAAAGTTATCCCTACAAAAGCATATAGTCTGGCTATGCTCTATCATCATTGCACAACAAATTTAAATCATGCACAACCCCGGTTTTGGCCAAGTAATTGTTTTCACACCTTTACTTTCTCAAACCTTTTCAACTCTCACGCAATACATGAGCGTGAGCCATGGTTTTAGCACTATAAGTGGTGTGGAGTGTGGTGGAGGTTGCAAGAAAAACAAGGAGAAGATGGTCACATTAACTAGGCATATCAATGAGTTGTGGAGATGCTCATCAATAGATATCAATGTGAATGAGTACGGATTGCCATACAAATGATGCACTAGAGATAAGTGTATGTGAAAGCTCTTAAATAAAACTAGTGGGTGTGCATCCAACTTGCTTGCTCACGAAGACCTAAGGCAATTTTGAGGAAGCCTATCATTGGAATATACAAGCCAAGTTATATAATGAAAATATCCCACTAGCTATATGGTGGTGACAAAACGAGAGACTCTCAATCATGAAGATCATGGTGCTTAATATGCACAAGTGTGGAAAGGTGGTAGCATTGTCCCTTCTCTCTTTTTCTCTCATTTTTTTATTTGGGCTCTTTGGCCTCTTTTTTTTGGTGGGCATCTTTGGCCTCTTTTATTTCCTCACATGGGACAATGCTCCATCAATAATGATCATCACACTTACAACTCAAAACTTAGAGCAACGATGACTCTACATGGAATGCCTTCGGTAGTGTACCGTGACATTGATCTAGCATGGCATAGACATTAATGGAAACATCATGCTAGCTATCTTACGATCATGCAATGGCAATGTAGAAGTGGTGGCACATGTCATGGTGGTAGTTGCATGGCAATATATCTTGGAATGACTTTGAAAAAGCCATAGTAGGTAGGTATAGTGGCTATTTTGTGGGAGGCTAATGGTGGGTTTTGTGCACCGGCGAAAGTTGCACGGCACTAAGAAGATAGTGATGGTGGAAGGTGAAAGTGCATCTAAACCATGGACTCAACATTAGTCATGAAGAACTCATATACTTGTTGCAAAAGTTTGATTAGTAATCAAAACAAAGCATTCAATGCATACTCCTAGGGGAAGTGTTGGTAGGTATAAACCATCGCGCGATCCCGACCGCCACACAAAGGATGACAATCAAAAGACTAATCATGCTCAGACTTCATCACATAGTTATGTGCATGCTACGGGAATCACTAACTTCAACACAAGTATTCCTAGATCCACAACACCTTACTAGCATAACTTCAATATTACCAAAACCACAACTCAAAACTAATTGAAATGAATCAAACTTCTCTAACTATTCAATGCACATGAAGGTGGAAGTTTTCGTATCCCTTTGGATAACTACCCCTTTTGAGACTACTTTCAAAGCATAGATAAACTACCAAGCCACGCTCCGCTGTGCTCTAAAAGATATAAGTTAAGCACATAAAGCAAAAGTATCTAGCTCAAAAGATATAAGTGAAGCACATGTGAGTTGAATTGTCTACCAAAGGATATAAGTGAAGCTCGACAAAATCACGGTGAGTGCATGTCTTTCTCTCAAGGTGTGCAGCAAGGATGATTGTGACACAACAAAAATAAAAGACTCCTACGATACAAGACGCTCCAAACAAAACACATAACATGTGGTGAATAAAAATATAGCCCCAAGTAACGTTACCGATGGATTGAAGATGAGAGAGGGGATGCCTTCCCGGGGCATCCCCAAGCTTAGGCTTTTATGACATCCTTGAATCTCTTGGGGTGCCTTGGGCATCCCCAAGCTTGAGCTCTTGCCACTCTTTATCTTTTTGTCCAGAAGAACTTCACCCAAAACTTGAAAACTTCACAACACGAAACTTAGACAAAAACTCCTGATAACATTAGTATAAGAAAGCAAACCACCACTTCCTTAGGTACTGTAGCAAACTTAAATTCTACTTATTCTGATGTTGGGTTACTGTATTTTCAATCTTCCATGGCTAATACCCCCCGATACTATCCATAGTTTCATCAAAATAAGCAACTAACACAACAAAAACAGAATCTGTTAACAGCAGACCAATCTGTAGCAATCTGTATACTTCATATACTTCTGGTACTTCAAAAATTCTGAAACATTACGACAATCTGAAGAATTTTTGTAGCAATCAGCAGAAAAAAGAATCAACTCAGAATATCTTACAAAAAAAAAATTCTTTTCGTGAGCAGAAAGTTTCTGTCTTTTCTAGCATGACCAAACGATCATCCCCAAGACTAATCATAACGGTTTTGCTTGGCACAAACGCAAAAAGAAACACAAAAAACACAATCATAACAGAATTATGAAAGTGTGGAAAACACAAAAAAGAAAGAAAAAGGATAAATTCATTTGGTTGCCTCCCAACAAGCGCTTTTTTTAACGCCCTTAGCTAGGCAAAAGGTGATGGAATCACGTATAGTCATCTTTGGTGCTCAAATCATAAGTAGCCCTCATCATAGATTCATAAGGCAATCTTATTTTCTTTCTAGGAAAGTGCTACATGCCCTTCTTTAAAGGAAATTGAAATCTAATATTCCCTTCCTTCATATCGATGATAGCACCAATAGTCCTTAGGAAAGATCTACACAAAAATAATAGGACATGAAGGATTGCAATCTATGTCAAGTATGAAATCCATGGATACATAGTTCTTATTTGAAAAAATAAGAACATCATCGCTCCTTTCCATGGGTTTCTTGATAGTAGAATCCAGAAGATGCAAATTAGGAGAACACTCTTCAATCTCATGAAAACCAAGAATATCACATAAAGACTTTGGAATCGCGGAAACACTAGCACCCAAATCACACAAAGCATTGCACTCATAGTTTTTATCTTGATTTTTTTTGACCGGTTACTGTAGGGAAAAGCCCCCACAGCCATTTTTCCTTTATTATTCCCATATATGAGAGAAATATGTACAAGAGGAGATTAGAATGTACAAAGGGGAAGAGGAGCCAAGATTACAAACCTCAAGGAGGCAAAAAGGAAACCCATTTAAGGAGATCATCCCTGAAACTAGCCTTAATTCTATGAGCTAACAGAGAAATGTCATGAATGAATCCAGATCTCCATTTTCTGAACTTTGGCTGCTCCTGGTTGAAGACCTTTGCATTTCTGATAGTCCAGATGTTCCAACATGCAGTGAAGACCACCTCAGCAAAGAAAGGGTTATGGAAGTCCCTTTTAGCAGCAACAGCAGCACTCCACATGGATGGACCCTGCCATGTGATCTGCAGGTAATTCCAGACCCTGATTCTGAAAAGACAGTTGAAGAATAAGTGACCTCTGTCTTCCTTGACTCGAGCGTGACATAGAACACAAAGGTTGGAGTCAGAAACATTCCAGTGACGTCGTTCAAGCATATCTTGAGTATTGAGCCTGTCCATGATGAGCATCCAGGCAAACATCTTAATCTTCATGTTACAACAGCTTCTCTAGATCCAGTTGAGTAAAGGGTTTGGTATAATACTGCTATGAATATGAGCGTAGTAGCTCTTGGCTGTGTAGACCCTAGGATCCTTTCCCCATACCCATCTGTCAGAGGCCTGGTGATCAAGATCCAGGTCCTGAAGCAAAGATTGGACCGAAAGCAGTTCCTGATAAGCTTGAGCAGACAGTGGTAAGTGAAACATGGAGAGCATGCTGTCATCATAAAAGGCGGTAAATACCTCTTGAGCTGTGTAGAAAGGATCAGCCACAAAAGAAAATAGTCTTTGGAATCTGGCAGCTAGTGGCATAATGGAGTTCCCAATCAACCAGGAGTCACACCAAAACAGGAAGGAGTCACCCTTGTTCGGCAGAACATATGTTACTGATCTTAATTTGTCAAGCTGTTTACAGATATCCTTCCACCAAAAAGAACCACAAAGTGCAGTTCCCGGAGGTACTGTGTCATGATAGTAAGTGTTCCAAATCAGATGAACCCAAGGGATATCAGCATGATTGAGGAATTTATCAACATGTTTGAGCAGGAGTGCTTCATTCTGGACTGCTAGGTTCATAATTCCTAGCCCCCCTTTATTTTTAGGCCTGCACACCAGAGGCCAAGCAGCAAGAGAGGGTGCATGATCATTCCCATGTCTTCTCCATAGACATTGCCTTTGAATCCTCTCCAACTACTCCAGTATGCCTGGTGGGATATCCAGACTGCATAGAAAGAAGATAGGCACAGAAGACAGGGCTGAGTTTGAATACTGCAGCCTTCCCCCCTGAGCAAGAAAAGATGAACTAGCACTGAGTCTTCTTTCCATGTTATCAACCAGAGGCATGAGATCAATGATTCTTGGTTTAGTTGTCCCAACAGGAAGGCCAAGATATGTGAAGGGCAAAGATCCCACTTTGTAACCAATGGAGTCTACCAGATCCTGTAGATGCTGAGGAGAAGTGTTAACAGGTAGAAGTGCAGATTTGTGGTAGTTCACCTGTAATCCACTGGACTGGGAGAAGAGTAAGAGCATTTTCTTGAACTACAACAACTGGGATTTATCAGCAGGTAGGATGATAAGAGTATCATCAGCATATTGCACTATAGGGAAATCCTTATCATGACAAGGTATAGGCAGCTGTATCAGCCCCTCCACCAGCAGTTGATTAACCAGAGTTTGTAAAAAATCAGCAGCAATAGAAAAAAGCAGTGGAGACATGGGATCTCCCTGCCTGACACCTTTCTTGCACATGAACTTCTTTCCAGGCACACCATTGACCAAAACTGAAGATGATCCAGAAGTTAGGAGCTGCTTAACCCAAAGGATCCATCTGTCATTGAAGCCTTTCTGCTTAAGAATCTGGAAAATGAACTCATGTTACACAGAATCAAATGCCTTTTGAAAATCCATCTTAAGAATAACTATAGGTTTCTTGGATTGATGACATTGGTGCAGGTACTGCAGAGTCCATCCCACACAATCCTGAATGGTCCTAGATCTGATAAAACCATACTGATTCTTGTGAAGGCACTTCACAATCTGCAACTGTAGCCTGTTTGCTATCATTTTGGATAGAAATTTGAGACCCATTCCAGTAAGTGATATTGGTCCGTAATCTCCCACATGTTCAGGTGATCTCTTCTTTGGAATCAGAGTAATATAAGATGAGTTCATCTTCTCAAGCTGAGCCTGACCAGCATGAAAAGCAGCAGCAAGTTGGTAAAAATCAGGGGAGATAACGTGCCATCATTTCTTGAAGAAAAGACCATTGAAACCATCAGGACCTGGAGCTTTGTCAATGGGCATATCCTGAATAGTCTTGTCCATTTCAGACTTAGAAAAAGGTTATGTGAGAATGTCTAGACCCTCCACCTCATGCAGCATGGATTTTAAATCAAATGCCATGTTAATGCCAAGAGAAGTTCCCATTCTATCCTTAAAAGATGCCCAAAAGCATGCAGCAATTTGATCATGATCAGATATGGTAGAACCATCATTTAACTTGAGAGATGCAATGGAATTCCTCCTATATCTCTCAGTAGCCATAGCATGGAAGAATTTAGTGTTTTCCTCACCAACCTTAACAAATCTGATAGTGGCTCTCTTCTTCCAGTACAAGCAATGAAGATGCAGAAGATGTTCCAAATGTAATTTGACAATTTTCCTGAAATTAGCTTCTGGTCTGAAAAGTGACCTCAACTCCTCAAGCTCATCCAAACACAGCACAACTTGATTACATCTGGAAATAAAAGTTTTTAACTGTGATAGATTTGTCTGCCATTTTTTCAAAGCTTGCCTAAGATGCTTCATCTTATCCGTAATAACAACAGTAATGTGGGTTTTCCTTGAAGGAATGAGCCAGGATTGCTGGACACATTCCATGAAGCCCTCCATTTCAACCCAGTAGTTTTCAAAGAGAAATAGGTTGCATTTAGGGATGGAAGTGTTGACAGTGACCACACAAGGAACATGATCAGAAGCAGTCTTTGCAAGGGGTAGCACTTGTGTAAGAGGATATGAGGAGATCCAGTTGGCTGATGTGAAAAACCAGTCAAGCTGCTCAAGAAGAGGGGAATCTTGCATATTGGACCAAGTGTAAGATCTGCCTTTAATGGGTAGTTCCAGCAATCCCAGATGCCCAATAATTTCATTGAAGATGAACATGTCATTTACATCAGCCCCAGGAAGGTTTCTGTTGTCAGGAGATCTAATGAAATTAAAATCTCCAAGAAGCAACCAATTAGCCCCAGTGGGAATATTAAGATTGTAGAGCCAGCTAACAAAAAGATCTGTGGCCTCGCCTTCACATGGACCATAGACATTCACTAAAGTCCATGATTCACCCGTGTGATTTGAGGTAAAAGAGATGATTAATCCATAGGGTGTGCATTACACTAATTGACCAGTAAGAATGGAAGAGTTCCAAAGGGTGATAAGCCCCCCTGATGCACCCCTGGAAGGAGAGTAAGCAAACTGATCAAAGCGTTTGGGACAGAAACCTTTGACTGTACGAAACTCTATTGACTACATTTTTGTTTCTTACAAGCACAACACAACAACTAGGCTCTAATCAATTTTGTTACGGACCGCACGCTGCCTATGGTCCAAATTTAGGCCACGCACATTCCAACACAGCACACGCCAAGTTCTCGTAGAACGACTATCCATTGCAGAACATATATATAGCAAAAACAGGGCTATGTACTAGCCAGTGCGACCAAGGTTCCGAAAAACAAAAGACAGAGCAAGCAGAATTTTGACAGTACATAGAGCTAGTGCAGTAAGAGATTAACATAGGTGGATTAAACATCAGTAGACGATGGCGCGGAATCAGCAGGATCTTCCATAAGTCGATCCACCGTAAGCTGCTCAAGGGCAATGCCTAGTGACTGTCCAACCTCCTAAATCACTGGGATAGGAGTGGCAGGAGGTACTTGAACATCCTCAGTCTCCTACGATGTAGAGGGAATTGGCTTGGCCTTGGGCTTCCTCTTCTTGGGGACATGTGCAGGCAGCTCCTGCAGGATTGGCTTGAAGCCATTGTGCTTGATGGAGCCGCGAGTACAACGACGGACAGAGGAGTCAACGACCGGAGTGGCCTTCTTGCGGTCCCCTTCTTGGATGGAGCAGGAGAAAGAAAAGATAAGTCCTCTCCAGATGAAGAAGGACTGAGAGGGATTACCTCCTGTATTGAGAGAGAGGCGCTAGCAGACTCTGATGGTGGAGGTTCTGGAGCATCAGGGTCGAAAGTCACCGCCCAGGATCGCTTGGGGATCATAATGGGCTCCAGAATTGGCATCTGCAGTTGACGAGGCACATGCATAGCAGTAACAGCTCCCATGAGAGCATCGAAGGTGCATGCCCAGGACATTACTGGCAGCACAGGAGGCCCGTACACAACCCTTGCAGCCCAACAAAGATGTTGTCGGTCTGAATGTGAGGGGGTTTGTAGAGGACAATTGCCAGAGGATTGTCATCGTGTGCCTCCTCCATCACATGCACCTCTTCCTCCGGCTCATCATCATTGCCCGGCGCAGCCAGTGGCATGTCAGCATCAGGGGCATCAGGGTTAGCCAGCGGGGGTTCTTGAGCAGCAGGTTCCACCTCCATGTCACCCTGCGGCTGAGGGTCTAGGTCCACAAGCTGATTAATCGAATCCGAGGAAGAAGGACTCGGCTGATCAATCACCATAGACTCTTGGTCCTGAACAGGATCGGCAACAGGTGCTTCCGGGGCCGCTGCAGGTTCCCATCCTCCTCCATCAGCGGCAGCAGGCGGCTGTCCCCAACCTCCGGCATCAGCAGCAGGAACCACTGGATCTTCAGGCGCCAGCGGCACCGCATTCCAACCCAGCGCAGGATACGGGGTAGAGCAAATTGCAGATTATCATGAACGAGATGTCCACGGAGCGGGTGAGGGTTGCCATTGAGGGGCATGGGATCCTCATCATTAGGCAGAATCTCAGCAGCCGCCACACCCAGGATGTATACCGGCACAGACCAGGACACCTTGGCGCCTCCCCAAGCACCATATTCAGAGAAGTTGATACTGCGAGGGACCAGCCGGTCATCTGGGTACGAAGCAAACACGATAGAGCGAACCAAATAAGGATCATCACTGACCCAATGGTGAAACTCTCCGAAGGTATTGACAGCAGCCCAGAGATCTTCAGTGTTGCGGAAGTCTAGGGGGACCCCTAGAATCATGAGGCAGCCCTGACGAAAACCCTCTTGGCCACGGAAACCAACACCCTGATCGTGACGCAGGAAGCGCACCATAGAGTTATGAGCAACTTCCTGCGGAACCATGTGGACCGCAGCATAGCTATCCACCGCATCTTGGAGCTCAAACAGTCCAACACCCTCAATCCATGGCTGGGCAGACCGAACATGTAACCCTTGGTGAAGAAGAAGAGCAGCAACTTCTTGCCGTACCTGAATCACGTTGTCAGTCGGGGGTGCTGAGTGGACGTCAGCGATGACAAAACGCTGATGACGTCTGGTGATGGGGACCGTAGGCGTGGTGTAGGTCCGAGGCAGCCGGTCCGGTCCTCCATCGATGATGTTGTGGCCAGGCGGGAGGAAGAACTCAGGATCAAGCTCGAAGTTCGCTATTGCGCGAGGCGGTGGCGGAGTGGCAGGTGGCGTCTCAGAGGGAGTTCGAGGATGCGACGGCAATGAGACATGACGGAACTGTGTCGCAGGCGTTGCTGTTTCACCAAGAGTATCAGCAGTTCCGGAGATATCAGCGACAGGGGAGGTGGTGGGTCTCTTACAGTTCCAAGTAAGACAATTATTACGCATAAAAGAGGCTCCTCTAGATCGTGCGTGGCCCACAGTATTGTCAGCGAATCCACACGAAGCCGTGCAGTTCGCAGCTAGATGGCCCTGAGCTTTGCAAATGGAGCAAGAAAAGATATCCTCAACCATGCTATTAATGAGTTCATCAAAGGCCAGATGGGCCTCCTGCGAGGAGGGAATATCCATCGAAGGGTTAGGGTCAGGCCGAGAGAAGGAGGTAACCTCAGCAGACTCATTAATGAGTGTGGAAATAGGCCCAGAATCCAAACTTGCCACCGAAAAGTGATTCTCATCATTCAAAATACCATGAATCTCGGCGGGATCAGCTGTAGCTCCTTGTTGCACGGGAGAAGTTCCGTTTCATTTGGCAAGTTGAAAATCATCGCCGAGAGATCCGGGAGATGAATCTTGGCAAGAAACTGTCCCGAACGTAATATGCGGCATGGCTGTCGTCCACCGTTGTTCTGCCAGCGGTGGCGCTGAGATGATGACACGTTCAGGAGAAGGCACCGAATAACCAGCCTGTTCAAGCGTGAGTAGCTTATCATGGGAAACAGGACATCTGCAGCCCTTGCAAACTTCATATTACTGAAGGGATGCGAATGTGAGCTTCTTACGAACAGATGATCCAGATTTAAGAGAAGATTTGAGGGGTTTGGAATGCATCGCCATCAGACCTAATGAGGCTATCCTCTTAGAAGGACTCACAATAATCCATTCAGCATCACATTTCTTCTTCCATAGAGCAAATTCCCGACGCCAATTAGGACCACCATGTCCCCATAGATGGAAAAAACACTTAAAACTTGAGCACTTGAAAGAACGTAAATCCAGAATATGAAAACCGACTTGCATGCAGGACACTTTGAATGAGAAAACCGAATCTGTCACTTGAGAGACACGAAACTCAATAGCCGATCCCCCAATCACCGATTCCAGAGCTGCGGCGACTGTGCCTGTCGAGGGACGAAACACATCATGAAGTTTCAAGAGGAGTCACACCAAGCTCTTTAAGAACTTCGTGATTTGCATCACTCATCATGAATTTTACTAGGTATAGGTTGACATGCGAAAACGAAGATTCAAGAGGAGTCACACCAAGCACTTTAAGATCTTCGTGATTTGCATCACTAGAACACATCCTTCTAAACCATTCATGCCTAGCGCGAATTTGGGCGGTTCTTTCTCTGCTCTCATTCATGGAGACACGCATAGCTTTCAAAGTTTCATCCAAGTTGACCTTGGGAGGAGCACATCTAACTTTCAAAGCATCAATATCACAAGACATCCTATCCACGCTCTTAGCCAAATCGTCTATTTTGAGTAGTTTTTCCTCTATGGATGCATTGAAAATCTTTTGAGAGTGGATGAACTCTTTGATATTACTCTCTAAATCAGAGGGTAATTTGTTGTGATTTCCATAAGTGTTGTTGTAGGAATTGCCATAATTGTTAGAGGAGTTACTAGGAAAAGGCCTAGGAACATCATTTCCTCTAAAAGCATTGTTGTTGCCAAAATTGTTCCTACCAACAAAATTCACGTCCAAACTAGCGTTGGTACTCTCAATCAAGGAAGATAGTGGCCTGTCGTTAGGATCTATAGTAGCGTTTCTACTAGCAATGAAATTCATCAACTCATCCATCTTAGCACTAAGCGAGTTAATTTCTTCTATAGCGTGTTCCTTTTTGCTAGCAGGCGACCTTTGAGTGTGCCAGTGAGAGTAGTTGGTCATGATATTGTCTAGGAGTTTTGTAGTGTCTCCTAACGTGATTTCCATGACCGTTCCACCTGAGGCGGAGTCCAAGATATTGCGAGAAGCAAAATTCAAGCCAGTGTAAAAGATTTCTATAATCATCCACAAACTCAAGCCACGAGCGGGACAATTTCTAATCATAAGCTTCATCCTCTCCCAAGATTGTGCAACGTGTTCATGATCAAGTTGCTTGAAATTCATGATATCGTTACGTAAGGAGATGATCTTAGTCGACAGAAAATACTTGGATATGTAAGCATCTTTGCACTTATCCCAAGAATCGATACTATTTTTAGGCAAAGAAGAAAACCAAGTTTTTGCACGATCTTGCAACGAGAAAGAAAAAAAGCTTCAACTTAATCACGTCATTATCCACATCTCTTTTCTTTTGCATATGACAAAGCTCAATGAAGGTATTGAGATGGGATGCGGCATCTTCACTAGGAAGGCCAGAGAATTGCTCTTTCATAACAAGATTCAGCAAAGCTGCATTGATTTTATTCGATTCCGCACTAGTGGCGGGAGAAATTGGAGTACTAATAAAATCATTTTTATTAGTGCTCGAGAAGTCACAAAGTTTGGTGTTTTCAGCCATGATGACTTCAACAAACAAACAAGCACAAAAGAAATCAAGAAAACCGGCAAAGGAAAATGACAAAAAGGCAAAAGGCAAAAGAAAAAGGCAAAGGAGAAAGGCAAATGAAAACGACAAATGTGAAGTGGGGGAGAGGAAAATGAGAGGCAACTGGCAAAAAATTAAATGCACGACATGAGTTTGTGAGACCTACTTGGATAGATCTCTCCTTCCCCGGCAACGGCGCCACAAATACTTCTGCTACTGCAACAAAAGACCTTCCAATGGCGCCAGAAACACGTGCTGACGGGAGACTATTCTTGTCTTGATTCTCCTCAGCAACGGCACCAGGAATCCTTCTGCTAAGGCTACGCCTTAAGGGACTTCCTAGGAAAATATGGAAAGGATTTCCCCCGTGGCCTTGGAGCCTTGCGTTGGTGTTCCCTCGAAGCGGAAAGGGTGATGTAGCGCAGCGGTGCTAAGTATTTCCCTTAGTTTTGAGAACCAAGGTATCGATCCAGTGAAGGAGTATCACAAGTGCCTGCACAAACACAAAAACCTGCTCCCAATGCTATGAAGGGCTTGTCAATCCCTTATAGATTGTTTGCCAAGTGAGAACTGAAAGCAACAAAGTAACAAGGCGAAGTAAAAGCAAAAGTGGAAACGATGGGTGTGAATAGACTCGGGGGCCGTAGTGTTTACTAGTGGCTTCTATCATGAAAACAAGTAGATGGTGGGTGAACAAATTACTGTCGAGCAATTGATAGAACCGCGCAAAGTCGTGACGTCATCTATGGCAATGATTATATCTATAGGCATCACGCCCAAAACAAGTAGACCGATACTTTCTGCATCTACTACTATTACTCCACACGTCGACCGCTATCCCGCATGCATCTAGTGTGTTAAGTCCAAAGAATAGAGTAACGCCTTAAGCAAGATGACATAATGTAGATGGAGAATCTAATATCTACGACAAAGCCCACCTTGTTACCCTTGATGGCAACTACACGATGTGTGCCTTGCTGCCCCTACTGTCACTGGGAAAGGTCACCACACGGTAAGAACGCAAAAACAAGCACTTCTGCCATTGCAAGAATCATAGATCTAGTTGGCTAAACAAAACCCAAGACTCGGAGAGACTTACAAGGATATCAAATAATGCATATAAGAAATCAGCAAAGACTCAAATATATATCATAGATAATCTGATCACAAAACCACAATTCATCGGATCTCGACAAACACACCGCCAAAGAGGATTACATAGGATAGATCTCCATGAAGATCATGGAGAACTTTGTATTGAAGATCCAAGAGAGAGAATAAGCCATCTAGCTACTAACTACGGACCCGTAGGTCTGAAGTGAACTACTCACGAGTCATTGAAGGGGCGATGATGTTGATGTAGAAGCCGTCCAAATCCAAAGTCCCCTCCGGTAGGGCACAGGGAAGGGTCTCCAGATGAGATCTCGCGGAAACGGAAGCTTGCGGCAGCGGAAAAGTGTTTTCATGGATTCCCTGATTTTTTTCTGTATTTTAGGGAATATATAGGCGAAGGACCTAGGTTAGGGGGGCGCCAGGGAGGCCACAAGCCTGCTAGCCGCCGCCCCCTGGTGGCGGCTACAGGGCTTGTGGGCTCCCTGTTGCTCTCCTGGCTTGGCCCACAAGCCCCCTGATCTTCTTCCGTTCGGGAAAAATTTATTTCTGGGATTTTCTTCCGTTTGGACTCCGTTCCAAAATCATATCTGAAAAGAGAGAAAAACACAGAAAAAATAGGAACTGGCACTTGGCACTGAATTAATAAGTTAGTCCCAAAAAAGATATGAAAGATACATAAAACATCCAAAGATGACAAGATAACACCATGAAACCATCAAAAATTATAGATACGTTTGAGACGTATCATCTGTCTCTCCCACTCTAGTCGGATTGGATTTGATGAAAAGGGTCCTTATGAAGGGTAAATAGCTTTGGCATATCATCGTTGTGGCTATCACGTAGGTAAGAAGGCGTTCTTGCTAGAAACCCAAATCAGCCACGTAAAACTTGCAACAACAATTAGAGGACGTCTAACTTGTTTTTGCAGGTTTTGACATGTGATGTGATATGGAAAAGTTTTGATGTTTCATGTATGATGTATGAGACTATCATATTATTGTAATAGGATTCACGACTTGCATGTCGATGAGTATGACAACCGGCAGAAGCCATAGGAGTTGTCTTAATTTATTGTATGAGATGCAACGCCATGTGTTTACTACTTTTACTTCATTGCTAACGGTTAGCTACAGTAGTAGTGATAGTAGTAGTTGGCGTGACGACTTCACGGAGACACGATGATGGAGATCATGGTGTCACGCCGGTGAAAATGATGATCATGTGATGTCTAAAGATGGAGATCGAAAGAGCAAAGATGATAATGGCCATATCATGTCACTATATGATTGCATGTGATGTTTATCATGTTTTTCATCTTATTGCTTAGAACGACGGTAGCATAATAAGATGATCCCTCTTCAAAATTTTGAGAACGTATTCCCCTAAGTGTGCACCGTTGCGAAAGATTGTTGTCTCGAAGAAGCACATGATGATCGGGTCTGATAGATTCTAACGTTCGCATACAACGGGTGTAAGCCATATTTACACACGCGAAACACTTAAGTTGACTCGACGAGCTTGGCATGTACAGACATGACCTCGAATACAAGAGACCGCAAGGTCGAACATGAGTCGTATGGTTGTATACGATCAGCATGAAGTTGCTCACCATGACGACTAGTCCGTCTCATGTGATGATCGGACACGGGTTAGTCAACATGGATCATACATGGAGGGATGTCGATTTAAGTGGGAGTTCATACTTAATTTGATTAAATGAAATTAATTGTCATGAACTTAGTCTAAAAGTTGTCTTTATAAATATTTTAGATGGCCAGCGTCAACCTCAATTTCAATGCATTCCTAGAGAAAAACAAGCTGAAAGATGATGCTAGCAACTATGCGGACTGGGTCCGCAACTTGAAGCTCATCCTTGAAGCAGTTAAAAAGGCTTATGTCCTTGATGCACTGCTAGGTGACCCTCCCGCTCCCGCAGCAGCCCAGGACATTCAGAACGTCTCGCAAACGTGGAGTGATGACTACTCTCTGTTTAGGCGTGGCATGTTATACAGTTTGGAAACGGGGCGCCAAAGACGTTTTGAGCAACACGGTGCATATGAGATGTTCCGAGAGCTGAAACTGGTTTTTCAAGCTCATGCCCGTGTCAAGAGATATGAAGTCTCCGACAAGTTCATTAGCTGTAAGATGGAGGAGAACAGTTCTGTCAGTGAGCACATACTGAAAATGTCTGGGTTACACGGTCGTCTGACTTCACTTGGAGTCGAACTTCCGGATGATGCTATAATTGACAGAATCCTCCAATCTCTCCCACCAAGCTACAAAGGTTTTTTGCTGAACTACAACATGCAAGGGATGGAGAAGACCATTCCCGAGATGTACTCGATGCTCAAGTCTGCAGAAGTAGAAATCAAGAAGGAGCATCAAGTGTTGATGTTCAACAAGATCACCAGTTTCAAGAAGGGAAGGGTAAGAAGAACTTCAAGAAAGATGGCAAAGTCGTTGCCGCGCCCGGTAAGCCAGATGCCGGGAAGAAGAAAAAGAATGGATCTAAGCCTGAGACTGAGTGCTTCTATTGCAAGGGAAAAGGTCACTACCCCAAGTACTTAGCGGACAAGATGGCCGGCAACGTTAAAGGTATATGTGATATACATGTTATTGATGTGTACCTTACCATCGCTCGTAGTAGCTCCTGGGTATTTCATACCGGTGATGTTGCTCACATTTGCAACTCAAAGTAGGAACTGCGGAATAAGCGGAGACTGGCCAAGGACGAGGTGACGATGCGCGTCGGGAATGGCTCGAAGGTCGATGTGATCGCCGTCGGCACGCTACCTCTACATCTACCGTCGGGATTAGTTTTAAACCTTAATAATTGTTATTTAGTACCAGCTTTGAGCATGAATATTGTATCAGGGTCTTGCTTAATGCGAGACGGCTACTAATTGAAGTCAGAGAATAATGGTTGTTCTATTTATATGAGTGATATATTTATGGTCATGCTCCGTTGGTGAATGGTTTATTCTTGATGAATCTCGATCGTGATGTTACACATATTCATAGTGTGAGTACCAAAAGATGTAAAGTTGATAATGATAGTCCCACATACTTGTGGCACTGCCGCCTTGGTCATATCGGTGTTAAGCGCACGAAGAAGCTCCATACTGATGGACTATTAGATTCTTTTGACTTTGAATCATTTGACACATGCGAACCGTGCCTCATGGGAAAGATGACTAAGACTCCATTCTCAGGAATAATGGAGAGAGCGACCGACTTATTGGAAATAATACATACTGATGTGTGTGGTCCAGTGAACGTTGAAGCTCGCGATGGCTACCGTTATGTTCTCACTCTCATCGACGATTTGAGTAGGTATGGGTATATCTACTTAATGAAGCACAAATCTGAGACGTTTGAAAAGTTCAAGGAATTTCAGAGTGAGGTTGCGAATCAACGTGACAGAAAAATTAAGTGTCTACGATCTGATCATGGAGGAGAATATTTGAGTCACGAGTTTGGCACACACCTAAGGAAGTGTGGAATCGTTTCACAACTGACGCCGCCTGGCACACCGCAACACAACGGAGTGTTTGAACGTCGTAAGCGCACTTTATAAGATATGGTACAATCTATGATGTCTCTTACCGACTTACCGCTATCATTTTGGGGATACGCATTAGAAACTGCAGCATTCACTTTAAATAGGGCACCGTGTAAGTCCGTTGAGACGACACTGTATGAACTATGGTTTGGCAAGAAACCTAAGTTGTCGTTACTTAAAGTTTGGGGCTGCGATGCTTATGTGAAGAAACTTCAACCAGAGAAGCTCGAACCCAAAGAGGAGAAATGTGTATTCATAGGATACCCTAAGGAAACTATTGGGTATACCTTCTATCTTAGATCCAAAGGTAAAACCTTTCTTGCCAAGAATGGATCCTTTCTAGAAAAAGAGTTTCTCTCGAAAGAAGTAACTGGGAGGAAAGTAGAACTTGATGAGGTAATTACACCCCCTCTCGAACCGGAAAGTAGTGCAGCGCGGGAAATTGTTCCTGTGGCGCCTACACCAACTGAAGAGGGAGTTAATGATAATGATCATGAAGCTTCGGATCAAGTTGCTTCTGAACCGCGAAGGTCCACAAGGGCACGCTCCGCACCAGAGTGGTACGGCAACCCTATGATGGAAATCATGTTTTTAGACAACGGTGAACCTTCGAACTATGAAGAAGCAATGGCGGGCCCGGATTCCAACAAATGGCTTAAGGCTATGAAATACGAGATAGGATCCATGTATGAGAACAAAGTATGGACTTTGGTGGACTTGCCCGATGACCGGCGAGCCATAGAAAATAAATGGATCTTCAAGAAGAAGACTGATGCAAACGGTAATGTGACCGTTTATAAAGCTCGACTTGTCGCAAAGGGTTTTCGATGAATTCAAGGACTTGACTACAAAGAGACTTTCTCTCCCGTAGCGAAGCTGAGCTCAGTCTGGATCATGTTAGCAATTACCGCCTTTTATGATTATGAAATTTCGAAAATGGACGTCAAAACAGCGTTCCTTAACGGGATTCTTAAGGAAGAGTTGTATATGATGCAACCAGAAGTTTTTGTCGACCCTAAGGGTGCTAACAAAGTGTGCAAGCTCTGGCGCTCCATCTATGGGCTGGTGCAGGCATCTCGGAGTTGGAACATTCGCTTTAATGAGGTGATTAAAGTGTTTGGGTTCATACAGGTTTATGGAGAAGCCTGTTTGTACAAGAAAATGAGTGGGAGATCTGTAGCTTTCCTCATACTGTATGTGGACGACATATTATTGATGGGGAATAATATAGAGATGTTGGAGATCATAAAGGCGTATTTGAACAAGAGTTTTTCAATGAAGGACCTTGGAGAAGTTGCATACGTATTAGGCATCAAGATCTATAGAGATAGATCAAGACGGATCATAGGTCTTTCTCAAATTACATACCTTGACAAGATATTGAAGAAGTTCAATATGGAAAACTCAAATAAGGGGTTCTTGCCAGTTTTGCAAGGTATGAGATTGAGTAAGACTCAGTCACCGACCACGGCAGAAGATAGAGAGAAGATGATTATTGTCCCCTACGCTTCAGCCGTAGGCTCTCTAATGTATGCCATGTTGTGTACCATACCTGATATAAACCTTGCCATAAGTTTGGTAGGGAGGTACCAAAGTGATCCCAGTATGGAACACTGGACAACGGTCAAGAATATCCTTAAGGACCTGAAGAGGAGTAAGGAGATGTTTCTCATTTATGGAGGTGACGAAGACCTCGTCGTAAAAGGTTACGTCGATGCTAGCTTCGACACAGATCCGGATGACTCTAAGTCACAGACCGGATACATGTATGTTTTGAATGGTGGGGCAGTGAGCTGGTGCAGCAGCAAGCAAGAAGTCGTGGCAGCATCTACATGTGAAGCGGAGTACATAGCTACTTCACAAGCGGCTCATGAAGGAATTTGGATGAAGGAGCTCATCACCGACCTTGGAGTGGTTCCAAGCGTGTCGGGTCCAAGGACACTCTTATGTGATAACACTGGAGCCATTGCCATACCCAAGGAGCCCAGGTTTCACCAGAAGAAAAAACACATCAAACGCCGCTACAACTCCATCCAGGACCATGTCCAGAGTGGGGTAATAGATATTTGTAAAGTACATGCAGTTCTGAATATTGCAGACCCGTTGACTAAACCTCTTCCTCAAGAAAAACATGATCAAAACCATAATGCTATGGGTGTTCGATACATCACAATGTAACTAGATTATTGACTCTAGTGCAAGTGGGAGACTGTTGGAAATATGTCCTAGAGGCAATAATAAAATGGTTATTATCATATTTACATGTTCATGATAATCGTGTATTGTTCATGCTATAATTGTATTAACAGGAAACAATAATACATGTGTGAATAAATAGATCACAATGTGTCCCTAGCAAGCCTCTAGTTGGCTAGCTCGTTAATCAATAGATGATCATGGTTTCCTGATCATGGGCGTTAGATGTCATTGATAACGGGATCACATCATTGGAAGAATGATGTGATGGACAAGAACCAATCCTAAGCATAGCACTAGATCGTATTGTTCGTATGCTAAAGATTTTCTAATGTCAAGTGTCTTTTCCTTCGACCGTGAGATTGTGGAACTCCCGGATACCGTAGGAGTGCTTTGGGTGTAACAAACGTCACAACGTAGCTGGGTGATTATAAAAGTGCACTACGGATACCTCTGAAAGTGTATGTTGGGTTGGTACGAATCGAGATCGGCATTTGTCACTCCATGTGACGGAGAGGTATCTCTGGGCCCACTCGATAGAACATCATCATGAGCTCAATGTGACTAAGGAGTTAGTCACAGGATGACGTGCTACGGAACGAGTAAAGAGATTTACCGGTAACGAGATTGAACAAGGTATAGGTATACCGACGATCGAATCTCGGGCAAGTTCTATACCGACAGAAAAAGGGAATTTTCTACAGGATTGATTGAATCGTTGACATCGTGGTTCATCCAATGAGATCATCGTGGAACATGTGGGAGCCACCATGGTTATCGAGATCCGGTTGATGGTTATTGGCCGGAGAGCGTCTCGGTCATGTCCGCATGCTTCCCGAACCCGTAGGGTCTACACACTTAAGGTTCGACTACACTAGGGTTATAGGGAATGGTTATACGAGGTTACCGAAAGTTGTTCGGAGTCCCAGATGAGATCCCAGATGTCACGAGGAGCTCCGGAATGGTCCGGACGTAAAGATTGGTATATAGGATGGATGGTTTTGGACGCCAGAAATGTTTCGGGCATCACCGGTAGCGTACCAGGACCACCGGGACCACTGGAAATGGTCCCGGGGGTCCATCGGAAGGGGCCACCAGCCCAAGAGGTAGCATGGGCCAAAAGGTGGTGGGCAACCAGCCCAACGTGGGTTGGTGCGCCTCCCACAAAGGGGCCCAAACCAGAGGAGGTGGAGAGGGGAGGTTGACATATGAATACAGATCTTTCCCAAGCATATGACGTTAGCCAAGATAAAGGCGAAATAAGGAATTGGTGAAGATCACCATGACTCTTTCAAGGAAAAAAAGTGAATGTACAAGATAGGACCTTCGTAGAGGGAAGCAGAGGTTGTCATGCGCTTTTGAGGTTTGTATGCGTGTCCTCTTAGTGCGGAGGAACGTCACCTTATATTGCCTCCTGTGATAAAGAACTTTATTATGCAGTCTGTCGCTCTTATGTCTTCCTCATCACAGGTTCGTATAAAGCTTATTTTCCACACACTAATAGATCATACATATTAGAGAGAAATTTTTATTGCTTCCACCGATGACAACTTATGTGAGGGATCTTATTCAATCCATAGGTAGGTATGGTGGACACTCATGGCAAAACTGGGTTGAAGGTTTATGGATGCACAAGTAGTATCTCTACTTGGTGTGGGAGTTTTGGCTAATATGAGGTGGAAGCAATCATCACATGCTAAGGGATCTCTAATCTTATAACATTGTTCGGAACCAAGCAAACACAATTCATTATGTTGTCTTCCTTGTCCAACATCTAATTCTAGGCATGCAAAAGTTTAGTGAGTGTTCACAATCATAGATGGTGTCAGAGATGATATATTTATATGTGAACCTCTCCTTCTTTATCACTTCCTATTAATTGCAACCATGACCAAGGTCTACGTTTGCCTACCCTCAACAAGTTTCAATCCTCATTCTTTTTATATATGAAGCCATCACTTCCCGTAAGTTCATTAGATGATCTTTCAGGCTTTTCTTCTATTCTCACTCTTTTGATCATGGCAAGAGGCAAAGCCATTCAACTAAGACACTCTTTATTATATGGATCACGAGCTCGAATACATTGGGGGTGACACAAAGCAAAACTCAAGACTGAAACACTAAGACTTCTTATTCTACTAGAGAAAGAGAAGACTGAAAAGGAAAACTAAAACAAAGGTAAAGGAAAAAGATGTGATGGTGATACGATACCGGGGCAACTCCCTCAAGCTTGGCACAAGCCAAGGGGATTGCCCATACCCATGTTTAGTTGTCTTCCTTTGGTGGTGATGGTGGAGGAGTTGTTGCAATCTTTGACTCCAAGAGGGCCATTAATCTTTGATTTATACCTTGGAGATCTGCGATATGTTTTTCCAGCAAAACAACTTCACGAGTGAGACAAGTATTGCCAGCACGAGTTGTTTCACAAAACCTCAAGAGTTCAATCAAGGATGGAGACAGTAGGTGGAGGTATGGTTGGAGGAAATCAACTTCCTCAGCTTCTTCCCTATTGAGCACAGATTGCACTTCATCCCACGCCTGATTCCTCTCCTTGGTTTTGCTCTTGGTTTCTTTAGGTAGCCTTTCCTTAGCCTCCATGACCTCCATCCTTCTCAGATCAACACTTACTTCTCCATAAACTTGATGGAGATTGTTATCCCCACAGATTCCTGAGACAACATCTTGCTCTAAATCTGTGGCAGAAAACAGGCTCGAAACAAAAAACAGAGGAAATCTGCATGATGCAGGGTCAGACCAAACGGGAGTATATATAATGATTTTTCCACACCCGAAGGAGTACCCCGCACGAAAACGGAGTCCGGGAGGCGCACGAGGAGGCCACAAGCCCTCCCGGCGCGGCCAAGGGGTGGGCCCATGCCGTGCAGGCTTGTTGCCTCCTCGCGCACTTTCCGGACTACTTCCAATTTTTGTATTTTTTTCAAATATTCCAAAACGGAGAAAATTTCCTACTAGAAAAGTTTTGGACTCTGTTTTCTTACCGAATCACATACCTGTTCGTTTTCGTAGTATGAAACAGGCTGATAAAAAGCCCTTAGGTATTCTTCTGGAGTTATGGTATTGATAATATTGCTTTCAACATTTATGGGAGTACCTGAGATATAATGCTTGATTCTCTGCCCATTTACAACTCTCGGACAATTACCTTCCGTGTTGTTGATCTTGATAGCACCGGAACGATATACTTCCTCAATAACATAGAGTCCTTCCCATTTAGAGAGAAGCTTGCCTGTTATATAGCAAGACATAATCACCTACATTGAACTCATGCTTTTGTATCCTCTTATCATGCCACCTCTTAACCTTTTCTTTGAACAACTTGGCATTCTCATATGCGTGAGTTCTCCATTCATCAAGTGAGCTAATATCAAATAACCTCTTCTCACCGGCAAGTTTGAAATCAAAGTTGAGCTCTTTGATTGCCCAATAAGTTTATTCTCTATCTCAAGAGGTAAATGACATGCTTTACTGTACACCATTTTGTACGGAGACATGCCCATGGGATTCTTATAGGAAGTTCTATAAGCCCACAATGCATCATCGAGCTTCTTAGACCAATTCTTTCTAGACCTGTTGACAGCCTTTTGCAGAAATAATTTAATCTCTCTATTGCTTAGATCTACTTGACCACTGGACTGAGGGTGGTAGGGAGACGCAACTCTATGGTTGACCTCGTACTTATCAAGCATTTTACGGAAAGCACCATGAATGAAGTGTGAACCACCATCGGGCATTAGATATCTAGGGACTCCAAATCTAGGGAGGATAACTTCTTTCAGCATCCTGATAGAGGTGTTGTGATCAACACTACTAGTGGGGATAGCTTCTACACAATTAGTGACGTAATCAGCAGCAACTAGGATATGAGTATACCCGTTGGATTTTGGAAAAGGTCCCATATAATCAAAGCCCCAAACATCAAATGGTTTAATGACAAGTGAATAGTTCATAGGCATTTCCTGACGTTTGCTAATATTACCAATTCTTTGTCATTCGTCACAAGACAAGACAAGCTTACAGGCATCCTTGAAGAGAGTGGGCCAATAGAAACCTGATTGCAATACCTTGTGTGCAGTTCTATCTCCAGCATGGTGTCCTTCGTAAGCCTCGGAGTGACACCTCTGTAGGATCTGTCCCTGTTCATGTTCAGGTACGCAACGTCTGATAACACCATCTACTCCTTCCTTATAAAGGTGAGGATCATCCCAAAAGTAGTGTCTCAAGTCAAAGAAGAATTTCTTCTTTTGCTAGTACGTGAAACTAGGTGGTATATATTTGGCAACGATATATTTTGCATAATCAGCATACCACGGTGCACTACATGAAGCATTGATGACATTCAGTTGCTCATGGGGGAAGCTATCATCAATAGGTTGTGGGTCATCAAGACCGTTCTCCAACCTAGACAAGTTATCTGCTACTGGGTTATCATCACCCTTTCTGTCGACAACGTGCAGATCAAAATCTTGTAGCAAGAGAACCCATCTGATAAGTCTTGATTTAGCGTCTTTCTTCTCCATAAGGTACTTAATAGCAACATGATCAGTGTGAATACGGACTTTGGAATCAACTATGTAAGACCTGAACTTTTCACATGCAAACACGAGTGTTAAAAATTCCTTTTCCATAGTGGCATAGTTTCTCTGGGCACTGTCTAGAGTTTTACTAGCGTAGTGAATAACATTCAACTTCTTATCGACTCTTTGCCCTAGAACAGCACCAACAGCATAATCACTAGCATCACACATTATTTCAAAAGGCAAGTTCCAATCAGGTGGTTGAACAATAGGTGCAGTTATCAAAGCCCTCTTAAGTATTTCGAAGTCTTCCTCACAATCATCGTCAAAAACAAAAGGAATATCCTTTTGCAAGAGATTGGTAAGATGCCTAGTAATCTTAGAGAAGTCTTTAATGAACCTTCTATAGAAACCAGCATGACCAAGGAAACTTCTTACTCCTTTGATATCTGTGGGATATGGCATTTTCTCGATTGCATCAACCTTATCCTTATCGACTTCAATACCTCTTTTAGAAATTTTATGTCCTAAGACGATGCCTTCATTAACCATAAAGTGGCACTTCTCCCAATTCAAGACAAGATTGGTGTCTTTACATCTCTGTAAGACTCGATCAAGGTTGCTGAGGCAATCATCAAAGGAAGACCCATAAACGAAAAAGTCATGCATGAAAACCTCAACAATCTTTTCACAAAAGTCAGAGAATATAGCCATCATACATGTTTGAAAGGTAGCAGGTGCATTACATAAGCCAAAAGGCATACGTCTATAAGCAAAGGTACCAAAAGGGCAAGTGAATATGGTTTTCTCCTGATCATATTGTGCAACTGGTATTTGGGAGAAACCAGAATAACCGTCTAGAAAGCAGAAGTGTGTGTGTTTAGACAGTCTTTCTAGCATTTTGTCGGTAAAAGGCAAAGGGTAATGATCTTTCCTAGTGGCTTTATTCAATTTCCTAAAATCGGTCACCATCCTATAGCCAGTAATAATCCTCTGTGGAATCAATTCATCCTTATCATTAGGGACAACGGTAATACCTCCCTTCTTAGGGACGCAATGCACCGGACTCACCCAATCGCTATGAGCAATAGGATAGATAATACCCGCTTCCAGGAGCTTTAGTATTTCCTTTCTTACTACTTCTTTCATCTTAGGATTTAATCTCCTTTGATGATCTGTAACTGGTTTGAAGTCAGGATCAGTTTTAATCTTCTGCTGGCATAGAGTGGGACTAATGCCCTTAAGATCATCAAGAGTATATCCAATAGCAGCATTATGCTTTCTCAGAGTTTTTAGCAACTTGTTTTCCTCATGCTCTGAGAGGCTAGCACTAATAATAATAGGATATATCTCTTTCTCATCAAGATAAGAGTACTTAAGAGTATCAGGCAACTGTTTAAGCTCGAACACAGGATCACCCTTTGGTGGGGGTGGATCCCCAAGCAGTTCAACACGCAAGTTATTCTTAAATATAGGATATTGTTCTAAGACAACTCTATCTATCTCATCCCTTTCATCCATATGCATATCATTTTCATGCTCAAGCAAGTATTGCTCTAAGGGATCAGTAGGAGGCACGGCAATAGAGGCTAAGGCAATAGTTTCATCCCTACTAGGCCACTCTTTTTCATGAGGTTGTCTACCAAACTTAGAGAAATTGAACTCATGTGACACACCTTCAAAGCCAACAGTGACAGTTTGCTTCTCACAATCAATATGAGCATTGACGGTATTGGGAAAAGGTCTACCAAATATGATGGGACAAAATCTATCTTGTGCGATAGCAAGAACGAGGAAATCAGCACGATACTTCGTTTTACCACACAAGACTTCAACATCCCTAACAATTCCCACAAGGCAGATAGTATCTCTATTGGCAAGCTGAATAGTGACATCAATAGGCTCTATCTCAACAGGTGCAATCTCGTCTTTGATTTCATCATATAAGGATAGAGGTATTGCACTAACACTAGCACGCATGTCACATAAACCATGATATCAATGATATCCTATCTTAACAGAAACCACATGCATGCCAACAACAGGCCTATGTTTGTCTCTAGCGTGAGGTTTAGCAATTCTAGCAACATGTTCACAAAAGTGAATATTATGTCCCTCAACATCGTCGGACAGAAGATATTTGATAATAGCAATGCTAGGTTCAAATCTAATTTGCTCAGGGGGTGTAGGTCATCTAATATAGCCTCTACGTATCACAGTTGAAGCTTTAGAATGATCCTTTGTCCTAACAGGGAAAAGTGGTTTCTCAATGTAAGCATTGGGAACAATAGGATCATTATAGGCAATGACTTTCTCTTCAACTGGAGTGGGTTTAACTACTTTGACTTCTAAAGGAGGATGGTATTTAAACCACTTCTCTTTGGGGAGATCAATATGAGTAGCAAAGGATTCACACAGTGAAGCTACTATCTGAGAGTCAAGTCCATACTTAGCGCTAAAGTCACAAAAAGTATTTGTCTCAACAAAGGATTTAACCCAATCAAATGTGAAATTCATACCTGACTCCTTACCTTCTTCAAGCTCCCAATCTTCAGAATTGCGTTTAATTCTCTCCAATAAATTCCATTTGAAGTCAATATCTCTCTTCATAAAAGAACCGGTACAAGAAGTGTCAAGCATGGTGCGATCATCATGACAACGCCGAGCATAGAAGTTCTGAATGATAATTTCTCTCGAGTGCTCATGATTGGGGCATGAATATAACATTTATTTAAGCCTCCGCCAAGCTTGAGCGATGCTTTCCCTGTCACGAGGCCAAACATTATAAATATAATTCCGATCACGATGTACTAAATGCATAGGATAAAACTTTTGATGAAATTCCAATTTCAACCGATTGTAGTCCCATGATCCAGTATCATCCCATAGCCTATAGCATGTCAATGCCTTATGCTTCAAAGATACAGGAAATACCTTCTTCTTGACCTCATCCTCGGGCAAACCTGCAAGCTTAAATAAACCACAAACTTCATCTACATAGATTAGATGCAAGTCTGGATGTGATGTTCCATCTCCTGTAAAAGGATTAGCAAGCAGTTTCTCAAGCATACCTGAAGGAAATTCAAAGCAAATATTTTCAGTAGGTGCATCAGGTTGAGGAGCAACTCTTTGTGCTTCCGTTCGAGGTGAAGATACCCCGAACAAGCCCCTCAAAGGATTAGTATCCATAGTGACAAGTGACAATAAATTTCAGCACACTATATGAATGTTTCCTTGCCAAGTTCCACTTACCAAAGGCGCTTCACTCCCCGGCAACGGCGCCAGAAAAGAGTCTTGATGACCCACAAGTATAGGGGATCAATCGTAGTCCTTTCGATAAGTAAGAGTGCTGAACCCAACGAGGAGTAGAAGGATCTGACAACTGGTTTTCAGCAAGGTAAAACCTGCAGGCATTGAAATTCTCGGTAACAAGTGATTGTGTGGTGAGATGATTCGTAGCAAGCAACAAGTAACGAAAGTAGAAACGGTGCAGCAAAGTGGCCCAATCCCTTTTGCAGCAAGGGACAAGCCTGGACAAAGTCTTATAGGAGGAAAAACGCTCCCGAGGACACACGGGAATTTCTGTCATGCTGGTTTTCATCATGTTCATATGATTCACGTTCGTTACTTTGATAGTTTGATATGTGGGTGGACCGGCGCTTGGGTAGTGCCCTTACTTGGACAAGCATCCCACTTATGATTAACCCCTCTCGCAAGCATCTGCAACTACTAGAGAAGAATTAAGACAAAGTCTAACCATAGCATTAAACTACTGGATCCAAATTAGCCCCTTACGAAGCAACGCATAAACTAGGGTTTAAGCTTATGTCACTCTAGCAACCCATCATCTACTTACTACTTCCCAATGCCTTCCTCTAGGCCCAAATAATGGTGAAGTGTTATGTAGTCGACGTTCACATAACACCACTAGAGGAAAAACACCATACAACATATCAAATTACCGAACGAATACCAAATTCACATGACTACTATTAGCATGACTTATCCCATGTCCTCAGGAACAAAAGTAACTACTCACAAAGCATAATCATATTCATGACCAGAGAGGTAATGAGTAGCATCTAGGATCTGAACATAAACTCTTCCACAATGTAATCCAACTAGCATCAACTACAAAGAGTAATTAACACTACTACCAACCTTACAAGTACCAATCGGTGTCGCGAGATGGAGATTGGTTACAAGTGACGAACTAGGGTTTGGAGATGAGATGGTGATGATGAAGATGTTGATGGTGCCGAGTCCCCTCTGATGAGAGGAGTGTTGGTGATGACGATGGCGATGATTTCCCCCTCTGGGAGGGAAGTTTCCCCGGCAGGATCGTCCTGCCGGAGCTCTAGATTGGTTCTTCTCAAGTTCCGCCTTGTGGTGGCGGCGAATCCACGAAAAAGCTCCTCACTGATTTTTTTCTGGACGAAACCCTTCATATAGCAGAAGAGGGGGGCCAGTGGGCCAGCCGGCTGCCCACAAGCCCCCTAGGCGCGGCCTGGGGGGGTGGCCGCGCCGTGCATGCTTGTGGCCACCTGCTGGCGCCCCTCTGGCACTTCTTCAGCCCAGTATTTTTTATAAATCCGGAAAAAAAATCCTCGTTGATTTTTACGGCGTTTGGAGTTGCACAGAATAGGTATCGCAAACTTGCTCCACTTTTAGGTCAGAATTCCAGCTGCCGACATTCTCCCTCTTCATGTAAACCTTGCAAAATAAGAGAGAAAAGGCATAAGAATTGTACCATGACGTGAAATAACAGCCAAGAAGCGATAAGTATCAACATGAAAACATGATGCAAAATAGACGTGTCAAGCCACAGCATCGGGAGCTTCTCTTTGCCCTTCGCCTTGGCGAAGGCGCTAGCGAGTTGAAGCCGGGTCTTGATGCGGCCTTCCAGCTTGACAAGGAACTCCAACAGAGTCGTTTCCACATGAATCCCCAGAGGAACGAGCCTCGGTGAAGGTGGGTATGCTGGAGTAGCATCCCGCCTTCCCCGACCACGGCGTCTGTGGCGACTATGGCCCCTCACCCCTCCGCCATCTCCGGCGCTCGAGCCGTCCTACGAAGCTGCGGCTCCTAAAGATATGGCATGATCCGAACGGGATCCTCTGGTCGCTGTGGCGGGTGATGGTGGCCACCCTCGTTGCCTAGCCATGGTTAGGGGCGAGTGCCACCTGAAGCTGAAGAAGATACTGTAGAACAGGCGGGGTGCTATATGTTTCAGGAGTTATATGGATGAGCAAAACCCCCTTGCAAACCCCGAAATTTGTATTGCGAGACACGGGGTCTAGCCCTACTCACTCCAGAAACCGCCGCCCCTCTCGCCCAATCGCCCATGGTCACGGGCGAACAGGGAGCCGCCCTGCTCCACCAATGCATGCAAGGGCGGGCCCTGCCACGGCTGCGACTTTTAAGGCCACGATCGCCACTTGCCTCGCCGTTACCGCGCATGCCTCACGCGTGCCAGAAACGCTTCGGGAGGTGGGACGACCGTTGTGCCACGCCTCTCCACTTCGTGTGTTCAATGTGCGACGTGGGGAAAGACTACTAGCAACGGCTCCAACCTACAAGATACCCTCTCACAAAGGCCCATGCACCACTTTGGGCCTGGCCCAACAACGCCTCGCACGCGTGTGTGGCCCAGGCACGAGGGCTCCTGTCGGCGCACTGAAGACTGGGGACTCCTGTGCATGAGCGCCAGCAACCCCTTTGACGGCAGGGCACGACGAAGGCTGGCAGGAAGATTAAGCCCCAAGCTCACCAAGGCCAGACCCCTCCAAGGTGGTGAGGAACAAGTCTAAGCCACAAAGTCCTGGCAAGCCTTTCTTGCCGGATAGACATCAAAGGCCCCGGCAAGCCTTCCTTGCCGGGAAGATAAACAAGGCCCCGACAGATCTTCCTTGCCGGGAAGATAAACAAGCCCCCGGCTAGCTCTCCTTGCCGGGAAGGTAGACTAGGCCACTAGCGAGGGCACCAGCCCGGCAAGCCCTTTTGCCCGACAGGTGTTCCCTCTTGCCACAGTGCCACCGACTACCACAACGCCAGCACATCCCTCCTGCGCCAGCACAACATCCAGGTGTCAAAAAACCTGGGTACGTGTCGATACCATCCTGATGCAGGACAGGAGACTGACGAAGCATTTACTGCCCCTGACACCATGGTAGATGGATCACAGTGAACCCTGTTCACTGTTCAACTCGTGAACCCACTGTTGAGCATTGTTGGTGACACCTTTTCCTATAAAAGGAGGCCCAAGGCTCAGTTCTAAGGGGTTAGACACTTTGGGCATTTGCCAGTAAGAAATCCCTTTAGCAAATAATCCTACAACAAACACCTAATACAACAAACAATGTAGGAGTATGGTTTAATGCACTAAGCGGCCCGAACCTAGGTAAAACCGTTCCCAATGCTGATCACTAGCTCTGCTCTTGGCGCCACCAATCTCCCCGCCGAACAATCAAGGGATCCGTGGAGGGTCCCATAGGTGTCCTTCCTGACACAAACAGAAGAGTCACTTTCTTCATTTTTGAGGACATTGGTGAACGAGCATTTTCATCAGGCATTGCATGAGCAGTGTCACGCATGGCAGATTCATTAGTAGGAATATGCAGAGTAATTTCATCAGCACCTGCTTCTTGATCTTCATTAGAATAAGGCAATTGTACATTATAGCTGGGCTGAGGATTTATTGGTTGCTTAGGGGATGCAACCCTGCTATAGTATTCGTCGATTGCTTCAGTTGCGGCATTGACAAACCTCACTTTGACACCATTTTGGTCCGCATGAAGAATTGTGTATGTGTCAGTGAGGCTTTTCAGCTCTGCCTGAGTAGAAACAATTTTCTCAGGCATCAGGTTAAGGATGTTTTGCTTCAATTACTTCTCCTTTTTAACCTTTGCAGCCTGAGCTTGTTTGCCTTACTGATCCTTCCATTTTCCTTGATTGGTGAATGAGGTAACCATGTGATTGAGTCCAGGTGGAAGTTTCAAATCATCAATTGGTGTGTTTGGATCCCCATACCAAAGGTCGATGAAGTTCAGCACAACCTTCGGATCCAGTGCGAGGGGAATGGTGTTGCTAGTAGCTTGTGCAACCCTTTCTTGCTTGTTTCTGATGTTGCCTTGAAGAGTTTGATCATCATATTCCTCACTTCCTAGTGATGCAGAAGGGATGTTGACAACCTTGCTTGGGCTTGGCCTTGTTCCTCTTGCAGCAGTCATCTTTGTCTTCGGTATGCCAGGTGAAGATTTCACAACTGAACATGAGGCAGATGGTACTCAGGAACTTGGATTTCCTGCTTGATGTTGCCTGATCTGTGACTGCGGAGGAGGTGAAGACTTTGCTGCAGTTGAGGACTTGGCAGGCGTTGTTGCTTCTTTCTTAGGAATTTACTCTTTTGACATTGTTGTTGAGGGTTTTGTCTTGAGACCTGGTTTCTTCATCACAAACTTCTTCTGAGGTTCTTCTGTTACAACAACTTTGGCCTCAGCAGCAGAAGAAGTGGCAGCAACAGCTGCAACAACAAAATCCTCATTAAGCTGTGTTACATCAACTTTTGCCTTTTTTTGTAGCTTTAGACAAATACTTGTCTTTTTCGTGAGGATAGTCTTCAATTGTGGCTAAGCTGGAGGGATGTGTTGTTTGTTGGTCTCCCCGTGGCAATATTTTGCAATGAGATTTGAGGGCAAACTTCTTGGCATACTATGGAGTGACATACCTGTATTCCTTCCACTCCCTTGCCCATCTACGTTCAATCTTTTGAAGCCTGATGCTGCGTTTCGCCATGGTCTATTTTCCATAAATTTCTTCATCAGGCGTGCAGTACTCAACATCTATCTCCTGTGGGATTTCAAAAGGACTGTTATGTTCAAGTTTCTTGCCACCCTTCTGTTTTCTGTCTTCCTCCATTTTCTTCAGCTGAGGTTTTTGCTGAGGAATTTGTATTCTTGAGGAATCCGAGGACACATGTAATGTTTCTTCGAGAAATGTTGCAAATGAGTAAAGTTCATGAGAACCTAGTGATTCATCAGTTGACATTTTGTACTTGTGAATACAGTATAGGTGTGAAGAATTTGGAGAGGTCATATGCGTTATCAGGTTTGACGAAATTGAAAAATTACTCAAGTTGAGGAATTTGACTAGTGTGTTGAGCAATTTTGACTAAGCATCCTAATGTTGGGTTCCAGAGTTGTGCAGATTCAAAAATTTACACAATTGACGAATCTCGTGAAGAATTTAGGGGCTTAGTGAAATTCTTCAAGTGCTCTAGATATGGGTGTGCACAGATGAGAGATTTTCTAAGGAATGGGGACAGTAAAATAGGATTTTGATTACCCTGTATGCAGAACTCGATGAACTGCGGAAGTAAAAAACAGAATCTTTAGGCTCGGATATTCAGTGCCCTAACTTGGCGACTGAAGATAGCTACGGTAGCAGCGGAGGAAGAAGATCCGCAGTTAGCGTGAGTCTGACGACGGCGAGGTCGAGGCAGTGAAGCTGTTCCTCACCGGCGACGAGGATGCTAGCGACGACGTTAGGTTTTGAGCTCGAGCGGAGGAGTCAAGAGGGAGAGAAGAGTTTTTGAATGAACGGGGTAAGGGTCTATTTATAGCTCAGGTGAAAACGGCATGAAGCGAAAACTTCGGAAGAAACCGCCCTTGCCCTTTCGTCTGCACATGACACGTGCTACCATGATCGAAGCGATGGAGATCGTGGTTATCCTGTCGTGAGTAGTGGGTGTAGTTACAGTGGTAACTTTAAATTTGTTTTTTGAATTTTGAGAACTTTGTTTCAAATTCTTCAGCTGACAAGGATTCAGTGAGGACTTTGAACCATTGTGAATTAGAACGCATATGAAGAATTGAGAATAGACTCGGTTGAGCTTAGCATGGAGAGGAGACGGGTCCAATCACATTCACATAGAAGAAATACCAAATTGAAGACTTAGTAATAAGTGAATGATGTTGAGAATGTTGAAAGCTCATTATATAATGTATAGTCAATGAAGATGATCACAGATTTTTGGGAAGAATTTGAAATTTTTGAAGACATTGCAAAATTTTGAGGATTTGTGAGAAGTCTCAGATTTGAAGAATTTTCAATTTGGATAATTTCAAAGTTTGGTGGTGGCGTGACCCACCATATAAGAATGATGATTTCAGGCACCACGTACAATTGTCGTAGGGCCCTGAGAACCAAACTCTTTATTAAATTCTTCACACTTAGAGAGTGATATTCTTCATTGATTGAAGAAAATCGTTACTTCGTGTGTTGCACATCTAAGTCATCAATTTTGCATAAGTGTTAGGATGTTTGCATGCTTACAAAACATTTGAAGACTCTAGGGTATTTAGTTCACATCGCAACTTGCAAAACCTTCTCTCATCCAAGGGCCTTGTGAAGATGTCTGCTAGCCGGCCATCAGTCTTCTCATGGTCGATGATGATATTGCCCTTGAGTACATGATCACGAAGAAAATGATGATGAATATGGATGCGCTTGGTCTTCGAGTGTTGTACCGGGTTGTTGGCGATCTTGATTGCACTCTCATTGTCGTAGTAGAGGGGCACATTTTTCATGTTGATGTTGTAATCTCTGTGTGTTTGCTTCATCCATAGGAGTTGAGCATAGAAAGATCCAGTAGCAATGTATTCATCTTCTGCAGTGGAGAGTGATACGCAGTTCTACTTCTTTGAGGACCAACAGACTAAGGATCGTCCGGGGAAATTACATGTGCCTGATGTTGACTTGCGATCCACACGGGCACCAGCATAATCAGAATCAGAATATCCAACGAGGTGAAGATTTGAGCCATTGGGTTACCATAATCCTAGTGTTGTTGTGTGAGCTAGATATCGAAGAATATGCTTCACAACCTTATGGTCTGATTCCTTCGGTTTTGCTTGAAAACGTGCACACATGCAAACACTAAGCATAATGTTTGTCCTAGATGCACATAGGTACAATAAAGAGCCAATCTTAGAACGATATACGTGCTGATCGAAATCTATACCATTTTCGTCAGTGCAGAGGTGACCGTTGGTAGGCATAGGTATCTTGATGCCTTTGTATTCATGCATGCCGAATTTCTCAGGACATCCTTGAGGTATTTCTCCTGAGATATGAAGATGCCATTACATTGTTGGCGAATTTGGAGAACTAAGAAGAATTTCAGCTAACCCAACATGGACATTTGATATTCTTCACCCATCATGTAGGCAAATTCATCACTATAACATTTGTCAGTACAACTAAAAATAATGTCATAGACATATATTTGGCACACGAATAGTTCATTGTCATTGAATTTTGTGAAAAGAGTAGGATCAAGTGAACCGGATTTGAATCCTTTCTTCATGAGGAATTCCTTCAACTTTATCAGGATGCTTCGGGTCTTCAAAAGATGGGGGTTAAGCAACATATACTTCTTCCTCGAGATTACCATTGAGGAATGAACTTTTCACATTCATTTGATATAGAGTAATATTGTGCTGGTTAGCATAAGCAAGTAATATTCGAATAGCTTCAAGTCTAGCAACAGGTGCAAAAGTTTCATCAATGTCAATTCCTTCAACCTGTGTGTAGCCTTGGGCTACAAGCCGTTCCTTGTTCCTCACAACCCGACCATCATCATCTTCCTTGTTTTGGTAGATCCACTTGATGCGATGATATTGTGTTTGCAAGAATCTGGTCTTTTGACGAGTTCCCATATGTCATTTAACTTGAACTGAAGAAGTTCACCTTGCATGGCTTGAATTCACTCAGGTTCCATGAAGGCTTCAGCAACTTTTGAGGGTTTTATGATAAACACAAAAGAGGAATGCCCACAAAAGTTAACTAAATGTGAAGCTTTTGAGCGAGTGAGAGGACCTAGCGCATTGATGTCATCATTGATTTTGTCAAGTTTCACTTCATTTGCAATCCTTGGATGAGCTGTTTGAAGACTTTGGTTAGGGTGAGGAATTTGATCTGCAGCATTTTACTCAGGTGCACCTGTTTGGGTTTGATCAGTGTTGGGGAGAACATCTTCAACAAGGGATTGTTCCTCAGTAGGAATGATATCTTCAGTAGCCTCGTGCTTAATAGCTTCCTCGGGAGTCAGTTTATCTGGCACAAAAGGTAGTTGCTCTCTTTGTGAGCCATTAGTTTCATCGAACCGCACATCCAAAGTTTCAACAACTTTGTTGTGATTGGTGTTGAAGACTCTGTAGGTGTGTGAGTCCTTTCCGTAACCACGCATAAAACCCTCCTGTGCTTTAGGTGCAAACTTTGAGCTATGGTGAGGATCTCTAATCCAGCATCTGGCACCGAAGACTTTGAAATAACTTACATTCGGTTCCCTGTCAGTGAAGAGTTCGTATGAGGTTATCTTGAGGAATTTGTGAAGGTATACCCTGTTGATGATGTGGCAAGCAGTGTTGATTTCTTCAGGCCAAAAGAGACGAGAAGTCTAATATTCTTCAACCATAGTTCGTGCCATTTCAACAACAGTCGTGTTCTTGCGTTCAACGACGCCATTCTGTTGAGGAGTATAAGGAGCAGACAATTCGTGAGTAATACCAAGTTCATCAAGATAATCATCAAGACCAGTATTTTTGAATTCTTTCCCATTATCACTTCTCATGTGTTTGATCTTGACGTCGAAGTTTGTTGAGGCCCTTGAGGAAAATCATTTGAAGACTTCCTGCACTTCATTTTTGTAAGAAATGATGTGTACTCAAGTATAATGAGAATAGTCATCAACGATGACAGAACCATATAAAGATGTTGCATTGGTTAGAGTAGCATAATGAGTAGGTCCAAATAGATCCATGTGAAGAAATTCAAACGGACGAGTAGTAATCATGATAGTCTTTGAGGCGTGTTTGGGTCTGGTCATTTTCCAAACTCACAAGCACCACAGAGATGGTCATTGAGGAATTTGAGAGATTCGATTCTAATAACATGCCTGCATGACCAAGTCATCGATGCCATAGCCTGTCTTCTGAGGTTTTTGCTAGTAAACATGTGGTTGGTTGAGGACCTATGGAAAACTCAACAATGTACAAGTCTCCTCTCCTAAAGCCTTCGAATACTTTGGGTTTGTCAGATTCCATGATGACTACACATCTATATTTCCAAAGATGACAATCATATCAAGATCACAAAGCATTGAAAGTGACATGAGGTTAAACCCAAGGGATTCAACAAGCATGGCTTTGCCCGTGTGCCGATCCTTAGAAATAGCCACTTTACCAAGTCCCAATACTTTGCTTTTACCTTTGTCAGCGTAAGTGATTTACTTCAGTGGTGATGGAGTTAGTGGTATATTCATCAATAAGCTTTAGCACCAGTCATGTGATTTGTGCAACCACTGTCAAGAACCAACTCTGTATTCTTGCGTTTGTCATCCTACACATGAATTAGTACAACTTACCATCGCATATGCTTCAGACTTGAAGAATATGATATCAATTTCATCAGACAAGAATTTCACCATTGACGGTAAATTTGAGGACGTGTGAAATGTTGTATCATTTCATCATGTTTTAGCTTGCGTCCAATCAATAAATTTCCTCAGGTCTCCAGCAAATTCTTGAGATGATGACTTTCATCTGGAGACCTGACCTGCAGAAGTGATTAGTTCGATTTCTTCACCACCCACATATGAAGGGGTGGCAAAGTGTTCATCATCCTGCGACCACCATATGAGAATGGAGGCATTGAAGCTAATGCACTTCTTTTCGCAGTAGGGGGGTTAGATACTCAAATGAATAGGCAGAGAAATTTCTTGAGGACATATGAACATAATGATTTGAGGAATAATGCTCATATTCATGTTCCTTGTAGTTTCCCTGCATATCATAAGCATTAGTGAGAGTATGAGTATAATTTTGACCATTTGAGGAATTTGATCCTCGTGAGGACTTTGGTCCACCTGAGGAATTTGATCTGGGGTTCTAGTTCTTCACTTGTGGTGACATGAGGACATTCACCTCAAGATTTTCCAAGAAACGTTTGGGGACCCAGATTTTCCTCACGGGATGTCCATTCCTGCAGTTAGTTCCAACATATCGAGCAAATAGTTCACCAAATTGATTTTTGAACAGTTTATAGTTGGAGTCAAATGACTCATGACAGGATAGGACATTTCACATGCAAAGCCTGTTAGAGTAGGTGGATCAATGGGAGGGCCTTTAGCAGCAACCCATGAGGTTTTGGGGTACTCCTCAGGTTTCGAGTATGATCCATCAACATTCAAATTCCTCTCGAAGGCAATGCCCTCTTTCCTCGGGTTCGTGTTCAGAATCCGCTTTTTGAGCACATCGCAAAGGGTTTGATGCCCTTTGAGACTTTTGTATATGCGTGTCACATACAATTCCTTCAATCCTGCATTTTCTTCAGTAGCATTTGTGGTTTCCTCAAGTGAAGGATTTGATACCACAATAACAGTTGAAGAATTTGAAGCGATAGAATCATTTGATGATTCAGGTGAAGAATTAGCGGTTTCACGCTCGATGCATTTCAGACATGGCGGAATGAATTCTGCCTGAGCGTTACTGATCCGTTGAGCAAGCAATGAATCATTTTCCATTCGAAGATCATCATGAGACATTCTTAACTTCTCAATATCAAGCTTCCTTTCAAGAAATTCATAGGAAAGTTTTTTCATGATCATCCAACAGTATGACATAGCGATCTTGAAGACTATCAAATCTAGACTGAAGACTTTGAACATCTCAAGTGAGGACTTGAGTATGATTCATTTCATCATTCAACAGATCATCGCTTTTGTCTAGCAGTTTCTGAAGCTTTTCAATATCTCTTTGTTGCTTAGTGGCAATGTTGGCAAGTTTATAGTAACTGGGTTTTTGATAATCATCAGGTTCACAGTCACTAGAATCAGAGGTGGAAGTGTGGTTTGGTATCTTTGAACCTTTTGCCATGAAGCGATAGGTTGGAGCGAAGTCATCAACATATTCATTAGTGTAGTTGGCGTTATCATTTTCTTCAAGGTTGAAGATCGACTTGCTGACGAATGTGGTAGCAAGTGCAAGGCTTGCTACACCAGATTCCTACTCAACTTCAGAACCTTCTTCTTCATCACATTCCTCAGATTCTTCTTCACAATTCATTTCCTTGCCAATGAGTGCTCGAGCCTTTCTGAAACTGATCTTCTTGTGCGATGAGTACTTTGAAGATGAGGATTTTGAAGATTTCTTCTTTTTCTTTGAGTCATCAGAACTTTCATCCTTGTATTTGTTCTTCCTTGATTCTTTCACCCAACAAGGACAGTCAGCAATGTAGTGACCATATTTTTTGCATTTGTGGCAGGTTCTTTTCTTTTAATCCTTAGATGAAGATTATGATTTCCTCATATCTTTTCTTGAAGATTTTCTGAACAGGCCACACTTTGTGAACTTGTGGAATCTCCAAGTTCTTCAGGGTCACCAAGACTGCAATCAGATTCTTCTTCTTCAGATGAGGAAACAGCCTTTGGCTTCAGCGCACGAGGTCCTGAATAGCTTGGTCCATACAAATATCTCTTTTCTTCTTGTTGGAATTCATGAGTATTGAGTCTCTCAAGTATATCAGCAGGATCAACCATCTTGTAGTCTCTTCATTCTTGGAACCAGTGTGTCAAATGATGGATCAAGAGATCGTAGCAGTTTCTTCACTACTTCATGGTTAGTGATGTCTCTAGCTCCCACAGCTTGCAATTCATTTGAGATGTTAGTGAGGTGATCAAATGTATCTTGGCAGCTTTCATTGTCAAGCCTCTTGAAACGATTGAAGAGATTGTGAAGAACATCAACATGAGAGTCATGCTGTGTTGAGACTCCTTCATTGACTTTGGACAGCCTATGCCTCATAAGCTTAGTTGGGCCAAAAATACTAACTCTGTCATACTTAACTTTGCTCAGGTGGCCACAGATGATATTCTTTGCTTGCGAGTCAAGTTTCTTGAACTTCTTCACATCAGCGGCAGAGATAGTAGCAGTGATAGAGGGAATGCCATTTTCCGCAATATACCAAAGATAGTTGTCAATTGCTTGAAGATGCATTTGCATCTTGGTCTTCCAGTAGCGGAAGTCCTTCACTTTGAAGGTAGGACATCCTGTAGTAACCTTGATCATACCTGTGGTCGACATAACTAAAACTCCAAGCGGTTAAACCAAAATCACACAGAACAAGGGAGTAGCTTGCTCGGATACCAATTGAAAGTGCGTTATATCGACTAGAGGCAGTGTGAATAGGAAGTTTTTACAATTTTATTAATGAGGAAATTCCTAGTGAGGATAGTCCTCAGTCATGAACTGAGTGAAGCGGAAATAGTACTAAGTCAGAAGTGCAAAAACATCTACAGCAAAGTACTCAACGTGATTTCATAGAATCGTTTTGCACAGGTCAGAAGTACAGGATAAGCAGGTGAAGAGTTTGATGTAAGGAATTCAGAGAAAGTATTTAGTCAAATTCTTCAAACAGTACATATGAAAGTCTTCAACATGCAATTGATGAAATGAGAGTGTTGAGGAAATAGAACCAGTAGCTTGATGAAGATAGTAGTTGATAACTCAGTTCCAACTGTTGTGACAGTTGTACGTTTGGTTTGGAGCGACTTGGTATTGAAACCAAATGACACAGAGTCACAGGACACGCAGTCCCTACCGTATTCTCCTTGAGCTAAGGACACATAGTCCTTTCCCAACACCCGTGGTAAGTCTTCAGGGTAGACTTCCAAACCCTCAAAAACTCGGTCACCCGACGATCCACAGTTGACTGCTGGAGGCTCTGGACCATGACGTCCAGCCGCCTGGAGGATGCATAGTCCTCAAAGGTAACAAGCGTCGGTTCCACACAGGATTAACTTCTTCAGTGATGCTCAATCACTTGAGTTTTGATTTGGGTTTTGGTGTTTGGGGTATTTCCTCACTTGATGATTTTCACTCAAAGACTCTGAGGAATTTGTGTTTCTCTAAATGACAAGTGTCAGTTTCTCTCGGAGCAGCCAACCAGCTAGTGGTTGTGGGGGGAGCTATTTATAACGTCGGAGCATCCCGACATGATTTGACATAAATGCAGTTTAATAATATGAATGTTGGGTGGATAAGGTCTAGGACAGGTGGCACGTGGTGCAACATAGGTCGAAACTTTTAACCGTGAAAGTCCTGAGGTCTCTCATGTTCCTCACTTTGAGGATTTGGTAGATGTAGGTTTGGGTTTTGAGAATCATGAGGAAATTTGTTTCATAGTTTTACCTTGAGCCCCTTTAACAGTACGGTGTTCCTATGACTCAAGTACAAATAAAATGAAAGAGAAAGAGTAAATCTTCAAGCTTCAAAGTCTTAAGTGTATTCTGTTTAGGACACACCGAATTCCTCATCTTCAATATCTTCATGAGGAATCTCAATTTCTTTGCAATTTCTTCGCGATCAAAGTCTTCAAGGATTGACCAAAGTCTCCACCCGAAGACATTCATTTTTATGGGTCGATACTCATCGAATAACTCAAACTCCTCAGCGTCTTATAGAGCCTGTGTATACTTACAAACACATCAGTCTCTTTACCTATAAGTGTTCAAACCACCAAAATCACAAAGGGGCACTAGATGCACTTAGAGTTGTCCACATATCCTCGTGTAACCAGTTCCAAGCCAAAGCTTTCCACCTCTTCACACAAGGCGGGTAACTAATACGTCTCCGTCATATCTATTTTTTTATTTCATGCCAATATGCAACAACTTTCATATACTAGTGGCAACATTTTATATTAATTTTGGGACTAACTTACTTATGCAGTGCTGAGTGACATTTCCTGGTTTTTGTGTGTTTTTTCTACAAATTCCATATCAAACAAAGTCCAAACATAATAAATTTTACGAAGATTTTTTCGAACATATGTGAATTTTGGGAAGACGAATCTACGCAACACGGTGCCTCAGGGAGGCACAAGGTAACAGGGCACGAACAGGGGGTGGCCGCGCCCTGATAGCTTGTGCGTCCGATTTAAGTCAGTTGGGACCCTACTTTATCCACAAAAGAGATAATTTTCCTATAACAATCCCCTGAAATTTTTAGCCCAATCAAAGTTATGGATCTTCAGATATTTAAGAAATGGTGAAGGGGCAGAAAGCAGAGGCAAAAACTGGAGGGAAACAGAGAGAGAGATCCAATCCAAGAGGGGCACTTGGCCTCCGGGGTCCATGGCGGTCTTGGCCACAGGATAAACTCTCCTCCCATCTAGGGGAGACCATGGAAAAGGAAGAATGATGGGGATCTCTCCCCTTTTCTCCCGGTGGTGCTAGAGTGTTGCCGGTGCAACCATCGTGACAATGATCTAAACCAAAAACTTCACCGTCGTCACCACCAACTCTCTCCTCATCTATGCAGTGGCGTAACACCTCTTTCCCCCGATGTAACCTCTACTTAAACATGGTGCTTAATTCTATATATTATTACCAATGATGTGTGCTTATCATATGATGTATGAGTAGATCTCTTTTGTCCTATGGGTTAATTGTGGTATGATGTTATTGATATGAGTTGTATGTTAATATGGTGTTGTCATAAAGTGCCTTAAGTGCCCCGCACATGTGAGGGATTCCCGCTGGAGGGCGTTGCAATACGTTCATGATTCTCTTATAGCCGGTGGCTAGAGTGACATATGCTTACACCTGAGTAAGGGGATTTTTGCGTATGAGAGTAAAGAGGTCTTGATGTTTAATGCTATGGCTCGAGTTCCAATGATAAGTGCATCCGATCCAAGTACTGAAAGTGTGTTAGCGTAGTCCTCTCCCTCAATGCATATGTTAAGTATCTATCATGTTATATTCAATTACCTATGGACAATCCTTCTCTTGCATTAAAAGATCTTTCTAATAAACAACTTACTTATAATTCCTTATCTAAAGAGCCCCTAACTTATATTTACTTGTTCTTTATTACCTTTCAAAATTATGTATTACACGTACTAAGCACTTCTAGTTTTATTCCGCAAAGTAGTTGCATAATTGTTCTAGTTAAAGTAAGGGTTAGCACCCATAGAGTTGTATAGGTGGTTGATATAACTTGAGAGACTATTAATTCTACCTTTAGCTCCTCATTGGGTTCGACACTCTTACTTATCCAAAAAGGCTACAAATGACCCCCTACATTTGTGTTCTATCAATACCTTTTTTTTGGCGCTGTTGTCGTGGAGCAATAGCGTAGAGGTTGATATTTTCGTGTATGCTTGTTTGCTTTATCACTAGGTAATTTAAATTGTCTATTATAAGTTGTTTTATATATTCAGTTATGGGTATGGGACACAAAATACAAACATATTAGATGTACTTGTTGCTCATGGAGATCGGGAACCTCCTGAAACCCTCGATGCTAGTTATGTGAAAAGCATTAAATACTACTTTTATATTCCGGAGAAATCCCCATTAAAATTGATAATGGGAGACATGTCGGATCATTGTGAGTACTTTAGGGATTATTTCTTGTCTCAAAAAGGGAAACTCTTATGGGATCAAATTAAAATGTTCCATTGGTATGCTTGGAATTTATGCTTGGTATGTGATTATACCTGTTGCCCTAAGATTAAGGGTATACACCATCCCTTTCAATGTGAATTTAATGGTAATGAATCCTTGGCTTCTTATGCTAATGGTATATATGATTACTATGATGTGGAACAAATAGAAGAATTTTTTGCTTTTAATGGTGCTTATGAAATTGAATCATTCTTTGAAAGTATGCGGTTTACAAAGCTAATTTTTTTCCCATACTAAAATATTGCTATGAGATTTACGAATACAGTGCAGATATTAATGAATTCATTTAGAAAATGTCTACTACCTTGGAAGATATCAACATTTTGTAGGAATCTAGGGAAGAAGGAATTGCTGAAATAGTGAGCTCATTAGATGAAAAAGATGGGGAGGAGAGCGAAGAACAAAAGGAGGAAGAGCGGATTAGCTACCAATGCCCACCTTCTAATGAGAGTAACTGTTCAACTCATACATTATTTGATTTCCTTCATGCTTACCAAAGGACAGATGTTATGATGATCACTACGATCCCTTGGATTCATTTGAAATAACCCTTTTTGATGAACTTGATGCTTGTTATGCTTGTGGCCAAGTTGCCAATATGAATTATGCTAATGGAGATGAACTTGCTATAGTCACGACTGGAAAACAGTTATTTGCCATCTGCTGCTTCTTTGCCGTCTGCTGGCTGATGGCAAAGACCCTCTTTGCCATCAGCTACCAAAAACCAGATGGCAAAGAGCAGGCTGATGCCAAAGGTACTATTTGCCATCAGCCAGCTCTTTGTCGGCTGCCAGCTCAAGGCAAAGAGCATTCAGGCAGACGACAAAGAGCATGGGCGACCCACCCCGCAGCCCCTCTCTCCCCCCTAACAGCATCTCTCTTTGCCGTCCGCTTTTCTCCTCTGTGCCGTCGGGAGGCGGACGGCAAAGAGGGTGCCCCCTAACGGCCGTTAGCCCCACCCCCACGCGCCTCTCTCTCCCCCTAACGGCCACCCCGACACCCCTCTCTCTTACCCCCGACACCACCACCGCCGCCGCGCCCTCCTCCGGCCAGCCCGCGCTGCCGCCCCTCCTCCTCCGGCCTCCCTGCGCCCCCTCCTCCATCGCCGCACCCTCCTCCTCCCCGGCCGCCCTGTGCCCTCCTCCTCCCCGGCCGCCCTGCACCCTCCTCCTCCCCGGCCGCCCTGCGTCCTCCTCCCCGGCCGCCCTGCGCCCTCCTCCTCCCCGGCCGCCCTGCGCCTTCCTCCTCCCCGGCCGCCCGGCGCCCCCCCTCCACCGCCATCTCCTCCACCGCCGCACCCTCCTCCTCCCCAGCCGCCCCTTCGGTGAGTCCTTTTTTTTCTTTTTTTTGCTAATTTACAGATTTAGTTTTGTTTTTTTAATTAGTGGTAGCTAGATTATTCTTAGTAGTTTTAGTGGTAGATTGAGTTAGTTTAGTAGTTTTACTTAGGTTAGTTAGTTAGCTTGGTTAGTTAGGTCCAGGAGGAGAAGAGGAGAAGAGTAGGAGGAGGAGGACGTGAAGAGGAGAAGAAGAGGAATAGGAGGAGGAGAAAAAGAAGAAGAAGAAGAGGAGAAGAAAAAAATAAGAAGGAGAAGAAGAAGAAGAAGAAGAAGAAGAAGAAGAAGAAGAAGAAGAGAAGAAAAAATAAGAAGGAGAAGAAGTAAAAAAGAATATAAGAAGAAGAGAATAAGAAAAAAATAAGAAGGAGAAGAAGAGAAAAAAGAAGAAGAAGTTGATTTTTTATTGTTTGGTATTTAGTGGTAGCTAGATTCTTTTTTAGTTACTTAGTGGTAGATTCTGTTTTTTTTGCTGTTCAGTGCTATCTAGGTTTAGAGATAGGTGTAGTTAGCTTGGTTAGTTAGGTTAGTTAGTTAGTTAGCTTAATAGAAAGAATAGGAAGAAGAAGAAGAGGAGGAGGAGAAGAAGAGGAGAAGAGGAGGAGGAGAAGAAGAAGAAGAACAAGAACAAGAGGAGGAGAAGACAAAAATAAGAAGGAGAAGAAGAAAAGAAGAAGAAAAGAAGAAGAGAAGAAGAAGAGAAGAAGAGAAGAAGAATACCTTCTCCTCCTCCTTCTTCTTCTCCTCCTCCTTTTCCTTCCTCTTGATTTCTTCTTCTTCTCCTCCTCCTCCTCTTTATTGTCCTCTATCTTATTCTCCTCACCTTATTTTCCCCAACAATTAGATAATTAGCCCATTTAGCTACAAAATGGCATAAAAACCTTGGTTAGATCATGAATATTATATTCTTAAATTTTTTCCTCTAAAATGACATAATTAGAATATTTGTGTTGATCAGGTGGATTTACATGTGATAGTTGTCTCGTCACTGTGAGGTCTACTATGCGAAGACCTGCCCGTGCGTCGTACGAGCTCCGCCCCTGCATTCGTGTGTCAGTACAAATTTCATCTCCTCCCCGCCCCTTCATTTACCGTGGCTCGGTTTCCGGATGAAACTTTCTAGATTTAGGTAATTAAATTAATTTATCAGTATGCGTCTCCCGTTCGAAAGGGCGACATCTATAAATATGAATGTCTTTGCATATTTATAACCGCCATCCTTTCGAATTGTCCAACATTATCCATGGATTTCCCGAGTATGTGTAGATTGGGTTCGTTTTCCCGTATGCTATGCTCTGGATCCGATGCGGAATTTCGTCAGTGCCTCCATGTTGTTCTCCGCATGCACATCCTCTCTGTTGATTGCGCAGGCGTGTATCAGGAGAACAGCGGGGAGGTGCTGCCGAAATTTTGCATTGGATCCGGAGGAGAGCATGGGAAAACGAACCCAGTCTACACATACCCGGGTGGGATTAGGACCTATCTTTACCTATTAGCGTGTAGGTTGCGTGATCGTGCATCCAGGACAGGGGCAATAGTTTCTTCTGTCTTTAGTAGCTACGCCATATGAGTGATCGTGCGTGGATGTATACCGGTCACCCTAGTCAGAAAGAGATGACGAAAGAATGGCTTGTAAAAACAAAGGAATTTGTGAAAGCCGCATTCACAAATGGCCAGGAAGGAAACTATTGCCCTGTCCTGGATGCGACAACTACAAAAAGACAACAGAGGCTGTAATGATTAAACACCTGCAGAGGAGGGGTTTTAAGCCTAATTATACGGTGTGGACATTTCATGGTGAGTCTATACAACGCACAAGAGCTGAGGTGGTCCATCGTCGCACGGACGAGCATGGTACCGGGATCGAAGACATGGTGCAAGACTTTGATGATGCTCGAGATTCGGAAGATGAGATGGAGGAATCTGCAAAGGCCTTTTATGAAATGTTGGAGTCTTCAAAACGTCCTCTCCATGAGCACACTGAGCTCTATGAGCTGGATGCAATTGCACAAGTAATGGCTCTAAAGGCTCAGTTCAACTTGGGAAGAGAATGCTACGATGCGATGATGACACTATTTGGACGCTTCCTACCCAAAGGCCATGTCATGCCTGCAAACCTGTACCAGTCGGACAAAATACTTCGTGTACTTAAGATGCCCTATGAGAAGATAGATGCATGTGAGAAAGGATGTGTCTTATTTAGGAAGGAGTATGCACACTTGGACTATTGTCCCAATTGCGAGTCTTGCGGGTATCTTGTGGTAGACAACGGTATGGGTGAGAAGAGGTAGACCAAAATCGTAGTTAGTGTTCTTCGGTATATGCCAATCGTACCAAGACTTCAACGTCTTTTCATGGTCGAAGACACAGCCAGACACATGACATGGCACAAATTGGGCAAAAGAACCGAACTAGATGTGGATGGGAATAAGATGATGGTACACACATCGGATGGGGAAGCGTGGAAACATATCGATGGATTGCATCAGGATAAAGCGGCACATCCAAGGAATCCTCGAGTCTACGCCGCCACGGATGGTTTTAATCCCTTCGGCATGACGGCCACCCAATACAGTTGTTGGCCTGTATTTGTCATTCCACTCAATCTCCCCCCCGGGCAGATTATGCAAAGAAAGAACATATTTCTGACGTTGATAATTTCAGGACCCAATTATCCGGGTAAGAATATGAATGTGTACCTGCAACCGCTTAAGGATGAATTGGAAGAAGCTTGGGATAATAGGGTCAAGACATACGATGCCGCTAGAAAAGAAAACTTCAAAATGCATGTGTGGTACATGTACTCTATGCATGACTTGCCAGCGTATGCGCTATTCTGTGGATGGTGCGTGCATGGAAGGTTCCCGTGCCCCCAATGCAAGGCAGCTCTTCAGTTTCATTGGTTGCAGGTGGGTCGGAAGTATTCTTGCTTTGACTTGCATAGACAGTTCCTGGATCTTGATCATCAGTTCAGAAAAGACAAGAAGAACTTTACCAAAGGTAAAGTTGTCAAAAACTTGGCACTACCTGCGTTCACAGGCCAAGAGATCCTGGATCAGTTAAACGCCCTCGAGCCTTATCCAGAGCATCCAGGGTATTTCAAGGGGTATAATTCAAAACACGCCTGGACTCACAAGCCATGCTTCTGGGATCTGCCTTACTTCAAATACCTCCTTCTTCCACACAATATCGACATGATGCACACTGAAAAGAATATCGGAGAGGCTATTTTTGGTACATTGTTCGACATAGATGGGAAGACAAAGGATAATATTAAGGCTAGAGTCGATCAAGAGACACTATGTCATAGACCGTTACAAAACATGCGAGAAGGCAAAGGAAAGCAGAAGTGGTCGAAGCCAAAGGCCTGGTTCAATCATGGAAGGCCAGCTATGAGGGAAATTATCTTGTGGGTCAAAATGCACTTGATGTTCCCTGATGGGTATGCAGCGAATCTAAAGAGGGGAGCGAGTCTTAAAAAATTAAAAATCTTTGGTCTCAAGAGTTATGATTGGCACATATGGCTAGAGCGGGTAATGCCGGTGATGTTACGTGGCTTTATTCCTGAGGATGAATGGGTAGTACTGGTGGAGCTGAGCTATTTCTTCCGTGTTCTTTGTGCGAAAGAATTGTCGCCTGGCGTGGTAGAAGACATGGAGGAGTTTGCACCGGAGTTGTTGTGCAAGTTAGAGAAGATCTTTCCATCGGGCTTCTTTATTCCAATGCAACATTTGATTTTACATCTACCGACCAAGGCAAGATTGGGTGGGCCCGTGCAAGATCGTTGGTGCTATGCAACTGAGAGGATGCAGAAGACCCTTCGAGCTAAATGTAAAAATAAGCATAGAATTGAAGCATCGATGGCTGAGGCATTCATTACTGAGGAGGTGGCAAACTTTGTGACAGCACACTACGAAGCCAAAAATCATCATTTGCATAATCCGAAGCCTCAACACAATGATGCAGACCCTAAAAAAGGGGGGTCCAACCTCAGCCTATTCAAAGGGAAGATCGCACCAGCCGTTGCTTCGAAACAAATAACGTTGGATGTCGAAGAATGGCGGAACATTTCGTTGTATATCTTCAACAACCTAACAGAAGTGCGGTCGTACATCGAGTGAGTTCTCGGCACAGTTTCCCGTAACTTCTTATTCATTTGAACTGCTCTTATTCCCGGATATTTCAAACAGCCGTTACGTCGCCAAATTCTCGGATCGAGCGGTGATCGCAAATGATCCCGTCGAAGAGTATGGGCTTCTGTCAAAGGCAGGAGGCGGCTATCCCAGTTTCATCTCTTGGTTCAAACAAACAGTAATTATCAATAATGTACCATTTCATTCTTGGTCTAACTTGCGGCTAATGCAACAATCGTTTCGTATTAAACTTGTAGGCTAATTCAGAGTCTATGGACGCCGAATTGAGACAAGTCGCTAATGGCTTTGACTATAAGGTCCGTTCATTTGAGAAATACTATATCAACGGGTATCTACGACCGACCGGAAATCAACAAATTGTGGTGTCTCTGCTATCGGCGAAGGTGTTATCGAGTATTATGGAAGAGTTGAAGCAATTTATGAACTTCAATTCTATGGTGAAAACCCACCGAACGTCGTAGTCTTCAAATGTTATTGGTTCCAGCCGAAGAAGACTAGAAGGACTCATCAACATATAGGGCTAGTCGAAATCAATCCAAACACCCATTTAGATGTTCCCGGTGTCTATATTACGGCTCAACAGGCGACCCAAGTTTCTTATCTACCGTGGGCATGCCAAACGGATAAGAATCTGGAAGGTTGGTATGTTGCTTATGAAGTGCCGCCACATGTCAGACCACCTCTCCAAAATGAACAGGATTATGAACCTCACATTAACCCAGACACATATGATGGAGAATTCTTCCAAGAAACACGTACTTCCAAGAAACGTTTCAAGAACCGCCATGCTTCACCCCAAGAACATGGAAGTAGACAGCAACAATGAATCCGACTCCAGCCCTGAGCCGGAACCAGAAGACCTGGAACTCGTAGAGGTTATTGATGCGGATGACCTGACAATGCTTCAACTATTAAAGGAAGGCCTTTCACAACTTCATGCCGTTGAACCCGACGAGCACGTCATTCATGAAGACATGCGTGATAGTGATGATGATGATGCATTTATTGATGATGATTATTAGTTTGTAAGATTCACAACTTAAATTATATATATTTTAATCTTTATTATTCATGTACATATTATTATTCATGTCAGTTAATCAATTTTTTTATGTTGTACTAATTTCTTTTAATCTTTATCATGGCAGGTCACTAGGTGTGGAAAGATGGTGGGCGCTGGTCCAGATCGCTCGACGGGTTCTTCCCAGGCGCCCCGCACGAGGGGTGGTACTTCCCTTCCAACCCTATCTATCCGTAGAGCCTTGGCAGACAGTCTGTCGACACCACCCGTGGGTTCTTCTTTGTCGGCGGCATTGCCCACCGGGAGAGGTGCTAGTCGGGTAGGGAAGAAGGGGAAGGGTACAGGGAGAGGTGGTGGCCACGGAAGATCCAGGACGACTGTTGAGCCGTCCTCGCCACCACCACCAGCTCATTCACCCGAGCATAGGACTACTATGGTCGACCCATTTGCAGAGGAGGCTACGGGGACTCCTTTCCAGGAGCCTGTTGTTGACAGGCATTCGTCCCATGAGACTCCGGTCCAGGAGCAGCCTCGGGCGAGGTGCATTTGGCCCACGAGACTACGGTTCCGGAGGCTTCACCCAACGTGGAGAGGTCCGGATGGGAGACCTGGTCGGATCGTACCGAGTTGCCGGATTGGACCGAGGGTCCGGGTGGCTCAGGGGGCGGGGATGGCGGGGATGATCTTACAAATAGTGAGGGCTATGTGCAGGTGGACGGGGCCACCGTGTACAAGCGTGGTAGTACACGTCTCCAGGTCGCGCCGGCTACCCGCGAGCAGAGGCCGGTGATTAAACCTGAAGGAGATAGGTAAGTACATTTACTCTTTTTTAGCTTTTGCCTTCAAGTTTGTTCAAATATCTAATGCTTTGACCTTATCATACTACAGGGGATGGGTACACCCACTTGGAGTCTGCAGGCCGAACTCCATCCTTGGTTAGCCCATTTAGCTCCAAGAAGAGGAGAAGAGGAGCAGGAGGAGAAGGAGAAAATTGGCCCATTTAGCTCCAAAATGTCATAATAACCTCAAAATGGCATAAGAACCTTGGTTAGCTCATTAATATTATATACTTAGCTTGTTTTCCTCTAAAATGAGATAATTAGCCCATTTAGCTACAAAAAGACATAGTTAGCTAATTTAGCTCCAAGAAGAGGAGAAGAGGAGAAGAAGTAGGAAAAATGAAAAGAAAGAAGAAGAAGAAGAAGAAGAGAAGAAGGAGAAGGAGGAGGAGGAGGAGGAGGCCAAGGACCTTCTAGTCCTTCTCCTCCTCCTCCTTCTCCTCCTTCTCCTCCTTCTTGATTTCTTATTCTTCTCCTCCTCCTCCTCTTTCTTCTCCTCTTTCATATTATACTTGCTTTAATTTCCCCAAGAATGACATAATTAGCCCATTTAGCTCCAAAATGCCATAATAAGCTCAAACTGGCATAAGAACCTTGGTTAGCTCATGAATATTATATACTTAGCTTGTTTTCCTCTAAAATGGGATAATTAGCCCATTTAGCTCCAAAATGACATAATTAGGTAATTTAGCTCCAACAAGAGAAGAAGAGGAGAAGAAATAGGAAAAATGAAAAGAAAGAAGAAGAAGAAGAAGAAGAGAAGAAGGAGAAGGAGGACGAGGACGAGGAGAAGGCCAAGGACCTTCTAGTCCTTCTCCTCCTCCACCTTATCCTCCTTCTTCTTGATTTCTTCTTCTTCTCCTCCTCCTCCTCCTCCTCTTTCTTCTCCTCTTTCATATTATCCTTGCTTTAATTTCCCCAACAAAGACATAATTAGCCCATTTAGCTCCAAAATACCATAATAACCTTAAAATTGCATAAGAACCTTGGTTAGCTCATGAATATTATATACTTAGCTTGTTTTCCTCTAAAATGGGATAATTAGCCCATTTAGCTCCAAAAAGACATAATTAGGTAATTTAGCTCCAACAAAAGGAGAAGAGGAGAAGAAATAGGAAAAACGAAAAGAAAGAAGAAAAAGAAGAAGAAGAAGAAGAGAAGAAGAAGGAGGAGGAGGCCAAGGACCTTCTAGTCCTTCCCCTCCTCCTCCTTCTCATACTTCTTCTTGATTTCTTCTTCTTTTCCTCCTCCTCCTCTTTCTTCTCCTCTTTCATATTATGCTTGCTTTAATTTCCCCAACAATGACATAATTAGCCCATTTAGCTCCAAAATACCATAATAACCTCAAAATGGCATAAGAACCTTGGTTAGCTCATGAATATTATATACTTAGCTTGTTTTCCTCTAAAATGGGATAATTAGCCCGTTTAGCTGCAAAAGGACATAATTAGGTAATTTCTCTCCAACAAGAGGAGAAGAGGAGAAGAAATAGGAAAAATGAAAAGAAACAAGAAGAAGAAGAAGAAGAGAAGAAGGAGAAGGAGGAGGAGGAGGAGAAGGCCAAGGACCTTCTAGTCCTTCTCCTCCTCCTTCTCCTCCTTCTCCTCCTTCTTCTTGATTTCTTCTTCTCCTCCTCCTCCTCCTCTTTCTTCTCCTCTTTCGTATTATCCTTGCTTTAATTTCCCCAACAATGACATAATTAGCCCATTTAGCTCCAAAATGCCATAAGAACCTCAAAATGGCATAAGAACCTTGGTTAGCTCATGAATATTATATACTTAGCTTGTTTTCCACTAAAATGGGATAATTAGCCCATTTAGCTCCAAAAAGACATAATTAGGTAATTGAGGTACAACAAGAGGAGAAGAGGAGAAGAAATAGGAAAAATGAAAAGAAAGAAGAAGAAGAAGAAGAGAAGAAGGAGAAGGAGGAGGAGGAGGAGAAGGCCAAGGACCTTCTAGTCCTTCTCCTCCTCCTCCTCCTCCTTCTCCTCCTTCTTCTTGATTTCTTCTTCTCCTGCTCCTCCTCCTCTTTCTTCTCCTCTTTCGTATTATCCTTGCTTTAATTTCCCCAACAATGACATAATTAGCCCATTTAGCTCCAAAATGCCATAATAACCTCAAAATGGCATAAGAACCTTGGTTAGCTCATGAATATTATATTCTTAGCTTGTTTTCCTCTAAAATGGTATAATTAGCCCATATAGCTCCAAAAATACATAATTAGGTAATTTAGCTCCAAAAATAGGAGAAGAGGATAAGAAATAGGAAAATTGAAAAGAAAGAAGAAGAAGAAGAAGAAGAGAAGAAGGAGAAGGAGGAGGAGGAGGAGGAGAAGGCCATGGACCTTCTAGTCCTTCTCCTCCTCCTCCTTCTCCTCCTTGTTCTTGATTTATTCTTCTTCTCCTCCTCCTACTCTTTATTATCCTCTTTCATATCATCCTTTCTTTAATTTCCCCAACAATGACAAAATTAGCCCATTTAGCTCCAAAATGCCATAATAAGCTAAAAATGGCATAAGATCCTTGGTTAGCTCATGAATATTATATTCTTAGCTTGTTTTCCCCTAAAATGACATAATTAGCTCAAAAACATCATATTTTGTTCTTGTTCTGACTTTCTTATTCACATTTTTGCAGATTGGATATACTACATGCATGGAAGCTAGCATTCATGGAGTTGAACAATGTCGATGGATGAACTTTATATGTATATCATCTAGTTTTCATTTGAGTTGAACAATGTCGAACTATATGTATATGTATATATGGATAAATAGTGCAATACTTTGTATGTTGGTTCTTTCGATATATGGGGATGTACATTGATTTATATGTATATCATATATGTGTGGTGAATTATATATATGTGTTGGCAAGTATATGTGTGGTGAACTATATATCATATATGTGTAGTGAATTTTATAAATGTGTTGTCAAATATATATATATATATATATATATATATATGCTGTGAAATAATATAAAACAAAAAAACACGTACTATATGGGCCCTTTGCCGTCTGCCAACTAATGGCAAAGACCTGTGCCATCAGGTGGCAGACGGCAAAGGTGCCACATGGCACCCATCTGTGCATCCTGGGGTGTCTATATAGGCTCTTTGCCTTCTGCCTCCAGGGTGGGAAGACGGCAAAGAAGAGGGCACAGAGGAGGGGGGGTGGAGGAGGCAGACGATAAAGAGTGGAGGAGGGAAGGAGGAGGAGGCAGACGGCAAAGAAGAAGGGGGAGGCAGACGGCAAAGAAGAGGGGGGGAGGCAGACGGCAAAGAATAGGGGGAGGCAGACGACAAAGCCTCCGTTAACCCCTAACGGAGGCAACGCCTGTCGGCTGCCGTCTCGGGCACTTTGCCGACTGCTCCTATGAAAAGCTGACGGCAAAGCTCTTTGCCGTCCGCTTTGGGGAGACAGACGGCAAAGAAGGTACGATGCCGTCGTAGGCTGACGAACAAATTTTACCAGCCGTGAGATTCTTTGCCGTCTATGGTATTCTCTTTGCCGTCCGGGATGTACTCTTTGCCGTCTGTGATGCCAGACGGCAAAGAAGCTGATTCCTGTAGTGAGTTCCATATTTTAAGAATGAAATTGTTGCTATTGCGCCGATACATGATAGTCATATTATCTTTTTGAATTCTCCCAACTACACCATATCGGAGAAGTTTTCACTCATTATGGATTATATTGAAGGGTTGCGTTTTACCATTACACATGATGAGTTTGATGAATATAATATGCATGTGCTTGCTGCTCCTACTTGCAATTATTATGAGAGAGGAACTAAATCTTCACCTCTCTATGTTTCCAATATGAAAAAATCGCAAGAAACTACTTATGTTATGTATTGGCATTTACTTGATGTGAACGAAATTTTATTTTATGACATGTCAATGCATAGGAAGAGAGTTGGACTTCATTGCTACATGGTATATATTACTTTCAGCTCACTACTAAATTACAAATCATTGCTAATTAAAATTGGCTTTGATATACCTTGGGATCTATGTGGATCAATTACTTGAGCAGTATATGCCTAGCCTAATGGCTTTAAAGATAGTTCTAGAAAGGAGACAACCCAGAAGTTGTAGAGAGTCATTTTATTCTTTTGTGTGCTTTTAAAATAATTAAAAACAAAAATAAAGGCTGAAACATAAAATAGTTTTCCAAAAGAAAGGTGAAAGTGAGAATGATGAGCACCGTTGAAGTGGGGGGACGTCCTTGAACTTTTGTTCATGCCCATGGAAACTTTGTTAATATTGATTACAACAACTTTTCTACAAAAATAATATCCCCTTGTACAAATCCATGGTTTTATAAAAATAATGTTCCAAGATTTGCCTTTAGGATGTTTAAATTGCTTGTTTTATATTTGTTGTGCAAAAATAGGAACTTCGGGTGTAGTGTTTGAGTTTTCATATTTTATTGGAATGTTTAAAGTTTATAAAATTTTCACAGAGTACGGTTATACAATTTTTTTATCACGCACTAACTGTTAATAATTTTTTGAGTTAGATAAGTAGAATATTCATCTTCAACTTTATAGATTGTCCTGTTTTCACAGATTGTTGTTATAGTTGCTTTGTGTGCTTATTATTGATTTATTGTTGAGCCCCATTGCCTTGGGAGCAATATAATTGTGATAGCATACAGTAGATAATTTTATATTAAAATTATAAAATAATTTGATGGCAGGTCATAATGGTATTTGATGTTATATGTACTAACCTTTCTAATAAAAGTTCTATCAAGTTTTGTGTGGATGAAGTTTTCGAAGTTCGAGGAGGTATCGATACGAGAAGAATAAGGAGAGACAAGAGTTAAACCTTGTGGATTCCCAATGCACCCCAATTAAATACTCAAGGAGACTCAAGCATCTAAGCTTGGGGATGCCCCAGAAGGCATCCCATCTTTCTTCTTCAAGAATTATCGGTATGTGCCAGTTTTTTGTTTTGTTCACATGATATGCGCAAATTCTTGAGGCGGGATGTGCCTTTTATTTTCCATTTAGCAATGGACCATGCTGTTATGGAAAAATAAATGGTTGACTTATAGAATGCTTTTTTCGCTTCACTTATATCTTTTGAGTATGGCATTATAGAATGCTTCATGTGCTTCACTTATATTTGAAGTTTCGTGCTTGTTTCTCTACATATAGAAAACTGTTATTGGCATAATGATCTTCTGGTTCACTTGTATTTACTAGAGAATGGTATTTTTTAGAAATAATTAAACTCTCATGTTTCACTTATACCTCTTTAGAGAGTCAACGGGAATTGGTCATTTACATGGTTAGTCATAAAATCCTACATAAAACTTGTAAATCACTTAATATGATATGTTTGATTCCCTGCAATAGTTTTGTGATGTTAAGATGGTAATATGTGGGGGTAATAGAGAAAGATTGTGGTCTAGTAATAGTATTGATGTTAAGGTTTGTGGTTCTCGAAGCATGCACGTTATCTCTAGTTATGCGATGAAGTTGGAGCATAATTTATCCTTAATTGAAAACCTTTGTGTTTTATAATCGAGGGTGTGTGATGGTTCACTCCTACCAACCTCCTCCCTAGGGGCATGTTGGGGAACGTCGCATGGGAAACAAAATTTTTCCTACGCGCACGAAGACCTATCATGGTGATGTCCATCTACGAAAGGGGATGAGTCTACGTACCCTTGTAGATCGTACAGCAGAAGCGATGTGAGATCGCGGTTGATGTAGTGGAACGTCCTCACGTCCCTCGATCCGCCCCGCGAACAATCCCGCGATCAGTCCCACGATCTAGTACCGAACGGACGGCACCTCCGCGTTCAGCACACGTACAGCTCGACGATGATCTCGGCCTTCTTGATCCAGCAAGAGAGACGGAGAGGTAGAAGAGTTCTCCGGCAGCGTGACGGCGCTCCGGAGGTTGGTGATGATCTTGTCTCAGCAGGGCTCCGCCCGAGCTCCGCAGAAACACGATCTAGAGGAAAAACTATGGAGGTATGTGGTCGGGCAGCCGTGAGAAAGTCGTCTCAAATCTGCCCTAAAAGCCCCATATATATAGGAGGATGGAGGGAGACCTTGCCTTGGGGTCCAAGGGACCCCAAGGGGGTCGGCCGAGCCAGGGGGGAGGACTCTCCCCCCCCCAAACCGAGTCCTACTTGGTTTGGTGGGAGGGAGTCCTTCCCCCTTCCCACTTCCCCTCCTTTTTTTTCGTTCTTTGATTTTTTCCTTCCTTGGCGCATAGGATTTGGTGGGCTGTCCCACCAGCCCACTAAGGGCTGGTGTGACCCCCCCAAATACCTATGGGCTTCCCCAAAGTGGGTTGCCCCCCTCCGGTGAACCCCCGGAACCCATTCGTCATTCCCGGTACATTCCCGGTAACTCCGAAAATCTTCCGGTAATCAAATGAGGTCATCCTATATATCAATCTTCGTTTCCGGACCATTCCGGAAACCCTCGTGACGTCCGTGATCTCATCCGGGACTCCGAACAACATTCGGTAAACAACCTTATAACTCAAATACGCATAAAACAACGTCGAACCTTAAGTGTGCAGACCCTGCGGGTTCGAGAACTATGTAGACATGACCCGAGAGACTCCTCGGTCAATATCCAATAGCGGGACCTGGATGCCCATATTGGATCCTACATATTCTACGAAGATCTTATCGTTTGAACCTCAGTGCCAAGGATTCGTATAATCCCGTAAGTCATTCCCTTTGTCCTTCGGTATGTTACTTGCCCGAGATTCGATCGTCAGTATCCGCATACCTATTTCAATCTCGTTTACCGGCAAGTCTCTTTACTCGTTCCGTAATACAAGATCCCGCAACTTACACTAAGTTACATTGCTTGCAAGGCTTGTGTGTGATGTTGTATTACCGAGTGGGCCCCGAGATACCTCTCCGTCACACGGAGTGACAAATCCCAGTCTTGATCCATACTAACTCAACTAACACCTTCGGAGATACCTGTAGAGCATCTTTATAGTCACCCAGTTACGTTGCGACGTTTGATGCACACAAAGCATTCCTCCGGTGTCAGTGAGTTATATGATCTCATGGTCATAGGAATAAATACTTGACACGCAGAAAACAGTAGCAACAAAATGACACGATCAACATGCTACGTCTATTAGTTTGGGTCTAGTCCATCACGTGATTCTCCCAATGACGTGATCCAATTATCAAGCAACAACATCTTGTTCATAATCAGAAGACACTGACTATCATTGATCAACTGGCTAGCCAACTAGAGGCATGCTAGGGACGGTGTTTTGTCTATGTATCCACACATGTAAATGAGTCTTCATTCAATACAATTATAGCATGGATAATAAACTATTATCTTGATACAGGAATTATAATAATAACTATACATTTATTATTGCCTCTAGGGCATAATTCCAACAGTCTCCCACTTGCACTAGAGTCAATAATCTAGCCCTCACATCACCATGTGAATTACATTGTAATAAATCTAACACCCATACAGTTCTGGTGTCGATCATGTTTTGGCCGTGGAAGAGGTTTAGTCAGCGGGTCTGCTACATTCAGATCCATGTGCACTTTGCATATATTTACGTCCTCCTCCTCGACGTAGTCGCGGATGAGGTTGAAGCGTCGTTTGATGTGTCTGGTCTTCTTGTGAAACCTTGGTTCCTTTGCTAAGGCAATGGCACCAGTGTTGTCACAGAACAAGGTTATTGGATCCAGTGCACTTGGCACCACTCCAAGATCCGTCATGAACTGCTTCATCCAGACACCCTCCTTAGCCGCCTCCGAGGCAGCCATGTACTCCGCTTCACATGTAGAATCTGCTACGACGCTTTGCTTGGAACTGCACCAGCTTACTGCACCCCCATTAGGAATAAATACGTATCCGGTTTGCGACTTAGAGTCGTCCGGATCTGTGTCAAAGCTTGCGTCGACGTAACCTTTTACGGCGAGCTCTTCGTCACCTCCATACACGAGAAACATCTCCTTAGTCCTTTCAGGTACTTCAGGATATTCTTGACCGCTGTCCAGTGATCCACTCCTGGATTACTCTGGAACCTGCCTGCCGTACTTATGGCCAGGCTAACATCCGGTCTAGTGCACAGCATTGCATACATGATAGAGCCTATGGCTGAAGCATAGGGGACGGAGCGCATATGCTCTCTATCTTCATCAGTTGCTGGGCACTGAGTCTTACTCAATCTCGTACCTTGTAACACTGGCAAGAACCCTTTCTTGGACTGTTCCATTTTGAACCTCTTCAAAACTTTATCAAGGTATGTGCTTTGTGAAAGTCCTATCAGGCGTTTTGATCTATTCCTATAGATCTTAATGCCCAGAATGTAAGCAGCTTCTCCTAGGTCCTTCATAGAGAAACTTTTATTCAAGTAACCTTTTATGCTCTCCAAAAGCTCTACGTTGTTTCCAATCAGTAATATGTCATCCACATATAATATTAGAAACGCCACAGAGCTCCCACTCTTTTCTTGTAAATACAAGATTCTCCAACCACTTGTATAAACCCAAATGCTTTGATCACCTCATCAAAGCGTTTGTTCCAACTCCGAGATGCTTGCACCAGTCCATAAATGGATCGCTGGAGCTTGCACACCTTGTCAGCATTTTTAGGATCGACAAAACCTTCGGGTTGCATCATATACAACTCTTCCTTAAGAAAACCGTTAAGGAACGCCGTTTTGACATCCATCTGCCAAATTTCATAATCGAAAAATGCAGCTATTGCTAACATGATTCTGACGGACTTAAGCATCGCTACGGGAGGGAAAGTCTCATCGTAGTCAATTCCTGGAACTTGTGAAAAACCCTTTGCCACAAGTCGAGCTTTATAAACGGTCACATTACCGTCAGCGTCCGTCTTCTTCTTAAAGATCCATTTGTTCTGAATAGCCTTGCGGCCCTCAGGTAGTATCTCCAAAGTCCATACTTTGTTCTCATACATGGATCCTATCTCGGATTTCATGGCTTCTAGCCATTTGTTGGAATCTGGGCCCACCATTGCTTCTTCATAATTTGCAGGTTCATTGTTGTCTAACAACATGATTGTTAAGACGGGATTACCGTACCACTCTGGAGCAGCGCGTGATCTCGTCGACCTACGTGGTTCAACAGAAACTTGAACTGGAGTTTCATGATCATCATCATTAACTTCCTCCTCAACCGGCGTCGCAATCACAGGGGTTTCCCCTTGCCCTGCGCCACTATCCAGAGGGATGAGAGGTTCGACAACCTCGTCAAGTTCTATCTTCCTCCCACTCAATTCTCTTGAGAGAAACTCCTTCTTGAGAAAAGTTCCGTTCTTAGCAACAAACACTTTGCCCTCGGATTTGAGATAGAAGGTGTACCCAACTATCTCTTTTGGGTAACCTATGAAGACGCACTTTTCCGCTTTGGGTTCCAGCTTCTCAGGCTGAAGCTTTTTGACATAAGCATCACATCCCCAAACTTTAAGAAACGACAACTTTGGTCTTTTGCCATACCACAGTTCGTATGGTGTCGTCTCAACGGATTTTGATGGTGCCCTATTTAAAGTGAATGCAGCTATTTCTAATGCATAACCCCAAAACGATAACGGCAAATCAGGAAGAGACATCATAGATCGCACCATTTCTAACAAAGTACGATTACGACGTTCGGACACACCATTACGCTGTGGTGTTCCAGGCGGTGTTAACTGCGAAACAATTCCACATTGTCTTAAGTGAGTACCAAACTCGAAACTCAGATACTCACCCCCACGATCAGACCGTAGGAACTTGATCTTCTTGTTACGATGATTTTCCACTTCACTCTGAAATTGCTTGAACTTTCCAAATGTTTCAGACTTGTGCTTCATCAAGTAGACATAACCATATCTACTTAAATCGTCTGTGAAGGTGAGAAAATAACGATATCCGCCGCGTGCCTCCATGCTCATCGGAACACACACATCGATATGTATGATTTCCAACAAGTCACTTGCACGCTCCATTGTTCCGGAGAACGGAGTTTTAGTCATCTTGCCCATGAGGCATGGTTCGCACGTGTCAAGTGAATCAAAGTCAAGTGACTCCAAAAGTCCATCAGCATGGAGTTTCTTCATGCGCTTTACACCAATATGACCCAAGCGGCAGTGCCACAAAAATATGGTGCTATCATTGTTTACTCTAACTCTTTTGGTCTCAATGTTATGTATATGCGTATCTCTATCAAGATTCAATATGAACAATCCTCTCACATTCGGTGCATGACCATAAAAGATGTTACTCATAGAAATAGAACAACCATTATTCTCAGACTTAAAAGAGTAACCGTCTCGCAATAAACAAGATCCAGATATAATGTTCATGCTCAACGCAGGCACTAAATAACAATGATTTAAGTTCATCACTAATCCCGATGGTAGTTGAAGTGACACGGTGCCGACGGCGATTGCATCAACCTTGGAACCGTTTCCTACACGCATCGTCACTTCGTCTTTCGCCAGCCTCCGTCTATTCCGCAGTTCCTGCTTCGAGTTGCAAATGTGAGCAACAGAACCGGTATCGAATACCCAGGCACTACTACGAGAGCTGGTTAAGTACACATCAATAACATGTATATCAAATATACCTGATTTTTCTTTGCCCGCCTTCTTATCTGCCAGATACTTGGGGCAATTGCGCTTCCAGTGACCCATACCCTTGCAATAGAAGCACTCTGTTTCAGGCTTAGGTCCAGCCTTGGGTTTCTTCGACGGATTGGCAACTGGCTTGCCGCTCTTCTTCGAATTGCCCTTCTTGCCTTTGCCGTTTCTCTTGAAACTAGTGGTCTTGCTCACCATCAACACTTGATGTTCTTTACAGAGTTCAGACTCTGCGACTTTCAGCATCGCAAACAACTCGTCGGGAGACTTGTTCATCCCTTGCATGTTGTAGTTCAACACAAAGCCTTTATAGCTTGGCGGCAGTGATTGGAGGATTCTGTCAGTGATAGCTTCTTGCGGGAGTTCAATCCCTAGTTCAGCTAGACGGTTTGAGTACCCAGACATTTTGAGCACATGTTCACTGACAGACGAGCTTTCCTCCATCTTGCAAGCATAGAATTTATCGGAGGTCTCATACCTCTCGATCCGGGCGTTCTTCTGAAAGATAAACTTCAACTCCTGGAACATCTCAAATGCTCCATGACGCTCAAAGCGACGTTGAAGTCCCGGCTTCAAGCCATACAAGACTGCACATTGAACTATTGAGTAGTCCTCCTTACGTGCTAGCCAAGCGTTCTTAACATCCTGATCAGCCGTAGCGGGTGGTTCATCTCCTAGCGCAGCATTAAGGACATAATCCTTCTTTCCAGCTTGTAAGATTAGCCTAAGATTACGAGCCCAGTCTACAAAGTTGCTTCCATCATCTTTCAACTTAGCTTTCTCTAGGAACGTATTAAAATTGAGGATGACACTTGCGTGAGCCATGATCTACAACACAAATATATTCAAAGTGGACTTTAGACTATGTTCAAGATAATTAGAGTTCAACTTAATCAAATTATATGCTAAACTCCCACTCAAAAAGTACATCTCTCTAGTCATTTGAGTGGTTCATGATCCACTTACGCTATCCCAAGTCCGATCATCACGTGAGTCGAGAGTAGTTTCAGTGGTAAGCATCCCTATGCTAATCATATCAACTATATGATTCATGATCGACCTTTCGGTCTCATGTGTTCCGAGGCCATGTCTGCACATGCTAGGCTCGTCAAGCTTAACCCGAGTGTTCCGCGTGCGCAACTGTTTTGCACCCGTTGTATGTGAACGTTGAGTCTATCACACCCGATCATCACGTGGTGTCTCGAAACGACGAACTGTTGCAACGGTGCACAGTCGGGGAGAACACAATTTCGTCTTGAAATTTTAGTGAGAGATCACCTCATAATGCTACCGTCGTTCTAAGCAAAAAAAGGTGCATAAAAGGATTAACATCACATGCAATTCATAAGTGACATGATATGGCCATCATCACGTGCTTCTTGATCTCCATCACCAAAGCACCGGCACGATCTTCTTGTCACCGGCGCCACACCATGATCTCCATCATCATGATCTCCATCAACGTGTCGCCATCGGGGTTGTCGTGCTACTTATGCTATCACTACTGAAGCTACATCCTAGCAAAATAGTAAACGCATCTGCAAGCACATATGTTAGTATAAAGACAACCCTATGGCTCCTGCCGGTTGCCGTACCATGGACGTGCAAGTCGATATTTCTATTACAACATGATCATCTCATACATCCAATATATCACATCACATCATTGGCCATATCACATCACAATCATACCCTGCAAAAACAAGTTAGACGTCCTCTAATTTTGTTGTTGCATGTTTTACGTGGTGACCAAGGGTATCTAGTAGGATCGCATCTTACTTACGCAAACACCACAACGGAGATATATGAGTTTCTATTTAACCTCATCCAAGGACCTCCTCGGTCAAATCCGATTCAACTAAAGTTGGAGAAACCGTCACTTGCCAGTCATCTTTGAGCAAAGGGGGTTACTCGTAACGATGAAACCAGTTTTTCTTAAGCGTACGAGTAATGTCGGTCCAAGCCGCTTCGATCCAACAATACCGCGGAATCAAGAAAAGACTAAGGAGGGCAGAAAAACGCACATCACCGCCCACAAAACCTTTTGTGTTCTACTCGAGAAGACATCTACGCATGAACCTAGCTCATGATGCCACTGTTGGGGAACGTCGCATGGGAAACAAATTTTTTCCTACGCGCACGAAGACCTATCATGGTGATGTCCATCTACGAGAGGGGATGAGTGATCTACGTACCCTTGTAGATCGTATAGCAGAAGCGATGTGAGATCGCGGTTGATGTAGTGGAACGTCCTCACGTCCCTCGATCCGCCCCGCGAACAATCCCGCGATCAGTCCCACGATCTAGTACCGAACGGACGGCACCTCCGCGTTCAGCACACGTACAGCTCGACGATGATCTCGGCCTTCTAGATCCAGCAAGAGAGACGGAGAGGTAGAAGAGTTCTCCGGCAGCGTGACGGCGCTCCGGAGGTTGGTGATGATCTTGTCTCAGCAGGGCTCCGCCCGAGCTCCGTAGAAACACGATCTAGAGGAAAAACTATGGAGGTATGTGGTCGGGCAGCCGTGAGAAAGTCGTCTCAAATCTGCCCTAAAAGCCCCATATATATAGGAGGAGGGAGGGAGACCTTGCCTTGGGGTCCAAGGGACCCCAAGGGGGTCGGCCGAGCCAGGGGGGAGGACTCTCCCCCCCCAAACCGAGTCCTACTTGGTTTGGTGGGAGGGAGTCCTTCCCCCTTCCCACTTCCCCTCCTTTTTTTTCTTTCTTTGATTTTTTCCTTCCTTGGCGCATAGGATTTGGTGGGCTGTCCCACCAGCCCACTAAGGGCTGGTGTGACCCCCCCCAAATACCTATGGGCTTCCCCGGAGTGGGTTGCCCCCCTCCGGTGAACCCCCGGAACCCATTCGTCATTCCCGGTACATTCCCGGTAACTCCGAAAACCTTCCGGTAATCAAATGAGGTCATCCTATATATCAATCTTCGTTTCCGGACCATTCCGGAAACCCTCGTGACGTCCGTGATCTCAACCGGGACTCCGAACAACATTCGGTAACCAACCTTATAACTCAAATACGCATAAAACAACGTCGAACCTTAAGTGTGCAGACCCTGCGGGTTCGAGAACTATGTAGACATGACCCGAGAGACTCCTCGGTCAATATCCAATAGCGGGACCTGGATGCCCATATTGGATCCTACATATTCTACGAAGATCTTATCGTTTGAACCTCAGTGCCAAGGATTCGTATAATCCCGTAAGTCATTCCCTTTGTCCTTCGGTATGTTACTTGCCCGAGATTCGATCGTCAGTATCCGCATACCTATTTCAATCTCGTTTACCGGCAAGTCTCTTTACTCGTTCCGTAATACAAGATCCCGCAACTTACACTAAGTTACATTGCTTGCAAGGCTTGTGTGTGATGTTGTATTACCGAGTGGGCCCCGAGATACCTCTCCGTCACACGGAGTGACAAATCCCAGTCTTGATCCATACTAACTCAACTAACACCTTCGGAGATACCTGTAGAGCATCTTTATAGTCACCCAGTTACGTTGCGACGTTTGATGCACACAAAGCATTCCTCCGGTGTCAGTGAGTTATATGATCTCATGGTCATAGGAATAAATACTTGACACGCATAAAACAGTAGCAACAAAATGACACGATCAACATGCTACGTCTATTAGTTTGGGTCTAGTCCATCACGTGATTCTCCCAATGACGTGATCCAGTTATCAAGCAACAACATCTTGTTCATAATCAGAAGACACTGACTATCATTGATCAACTGGCTAGCCAACTAGAGGCATGCTAGGGACGGTGTTTTGTCTATGTATCCACACATGTAAATGAGTCTTCATTCAATACAATTATAGCATGGATAATAAACTATTATCTTGATACAGGAATTATAATAATAACTATACATTTATTATTGCCTCTAGGGCATAATTCCAACAGGGCATGCAAGTAATAATTTGCTTCGAGAGAGCTAATAAAACCTTGCAATAATTATGTGAGTTCTTTACGACTAATGTGAATCCATGGATGTACGCACTCTCAGCACTTCATATTTTCCAGGCTCTTCGGTAGCGTCCATTGCACATTCTCACCTCAAGGATTGGTGCAAACTTCGTCAGTGCATCCAAACCCCGCGACATGATACGCTCTGTTGCACATGAGCCACCATATATGTTCCTCAAGACAGCCACCATACGTACCAATCATGGCATTTCCATAGCCATTCTGAGATATATCGCCATGTAACTTCAACCATCACATAATATCATTCGTACCTTTATTGTCATATTGCTTCTCATGATCGTAAGATAACTAGCATGACATTTCCATGGCTTTTCTATTTTTTATATCCTCGCTATGCTAGATCATTGCACATCCTGGTACACTGCCATAGGCATTCATATCGAGTTGTAAGTAAAGAGAAGTGTGATGTTATTCATTATTTAGGAAACTGCCTCAGTAAGGAAAGGATGATGGAGACATTGATTCACCCTCAAGTCGGTATGATACTCCGGACGAAAAAGAAAAGAAAAAAAGAGAAATAAAAAATAAAAAAAAGAACAAAAATAAAAAAGAACAAAAAATGAGAGAAAAGAGAGAAGGGACAGTGATACTACCTCTTTTTCCGCACTTATGCCTCAAAGTGGCACCATGTTCTTCATACGAAGAGTCTCCTGATTTGTCATTTTGATATACTAGTGAGAATTTTTCATTATAAAACTTAGCTTGTAGATTTTTATGATGGACTTCCTCAAATGCCAGAGGTCTTCATGAGCAAATAAGTTGGATGCAAAACCACTTAATTTCATTTGAGCTTTCATACACTTATATCTAACTATTGACGGGCATCTCCATAGACCGTTGATAAGCCTAGTTGATGCGAGACTTTCTTCTCCAGTTTTACCCCTTTGAAACCTGCCACCATATTCTATTCCATATCAATCTATGTCCATGGTTCACGCTCATGTATTGCATGAGTAATAAAAACTTGAAGCGCGCTAAGAAGTACGATCCAATTTCTTGGTTTGAGACCGAGGTGCTCATTATTTATACTTTATGCTAGGAAGACCGACTATAACGGGCTATGTGATTTTATTGGGATAGCAGTCTTTGGTATAGTTATTTGAAAGGACATGATTGTTTGCTAGTAAACCTGAGTATTAATATCTTTATGTCAAATAAAAGACTATTGCCTTGAATCACTTGTATCTTAATATTCATGGCATTATTAGACTTTTTTTCAAGATTATGTTAGTTAGCATTCCATATAAAAAATTATCTTTTATCATTTACCCACTCGAGGACGAGCCGGAATTAAGTTTGGAGATGCTGATACGTCTCCGTCATATCTAATTTTTTTGATTGTTTCATGACAATATTATACCACTTTCATATACTTTTGGCAACACATTATATTATTTTTGGGACTAACTTACTTCTCTAGTGCCCAACGTCAGTTCATGTTTTGTGTGTGTTTTTTGTTTTGCAGAAATTCCATATCAAGAAAAGTCCAAACAATTAAAAAATTTAAGGAGTTTTTTGGAATATATGTGAATTTTTGGAAGAAGAATCAACGCAACACGGTGCCCCAGAGAGGCACTAGCTAATAGGGCATGTCTAGGGGATGGCTGCGCCCTAATAGCTGGTGCATCCCCCTTAAGTTAGTCGGGGACCTACTTTATTCGCACGAAAGTTAATATTTTGATTAAAATCCCCTCAAACTTTCACCCCAATCGGAGTTACGGATCTGCGGATATTTAAGAAATGGTGAATGGCTAGAAAACAGAGGCAAAAACATGAGAGAAACAGAGATGAGAAATTATGTGTTTTTGCCTTGGAGGGGCTCTTGTCATGCAAGAGCCATGGCATACATGGACTGGAGGACAAACTCTCCTCACATCTAGGGGGAATATCAGGGAAGAAGAACGAGGAGGGGGATCTCCCCCTCTCTCACGATGGCGCTGAAGCATCGTTGGGGCAACCCTCGTGACGGTGATCTACACCAACAACTTTGCCACTATCACCACCAACTCTCTCCTCTTGTATGCAGCGATGTAACACCTATTTCCCTTGATGTAATCTCTACTTAAACATGGTGCTTAATTCTATATTTATTAGCCAATGATGTGTGGCTATCTTATGACGTTTGAGTAGATCTCTTTTGTCATATGGGCTAATTGTGGTATGGTGTGATTGATATGAGTTCTATGTTAGTATGGTGATCTCCTAAGGTGCCTTACATGACGCTCACACATGAGCGATTCCCGCTGGAGTGTGTTGTAATATGTTCATGATTCGCATATAGTGGGTGGCTAGAGTGATAGAAGCTTACACCCGAGTAAGGGGATTGTTACGTATTGGAGTAAAGAGGAATTGATGTTTAATCCTATGGTTGGGTTTTACCTTAATGATCTTTAGTAGTTGCGGATGATTGTTAGAGTTCCAATCATAAGTGCATATGATCCAGATATGAAAAGTTTGTTAGTGTATGCCTCTCCCTCATTGCATATGATAAGTATCTCTCGTGTTATATTCAATTGCTTATGTACAATCTTTCTCTTGTGTTACAAAAAAGCTTTCTATTAAGCAACTTCCTTATTAATATTTATCTAAACAACCACAACTTTTATTTACTTGTTCTTAATTACCTCGCAAACTATCTATTACACCCACTAAGTAATTCTTGTTTTATTATCGCAAGGTAGTTTCATACTTGTTCTAGTTAAAGTAAGCATTAGCGTGCATAGAGTTGTATCGGTGGTCCATAGAACTTGAGAGAATATTAATTCTAGTTTTAGCTCTTCGTTGGGTTCAACAATCTTACTTCTCCAAAAGGCTACAAATGATCCCCTACAAATGTCGTTTATTAGCAGCCTTTCCTTAATCAGAACATTCAAGGAAAAATCATTTCTGCTTAAGGTATCTCCTACCATGTTAGCCTTTCCAGGGTGGTATTGAACACCAAGGTCATATTCTTTGATCAACTCCAATCATCTATGTATCCTCATGTGTAAGGGCATATTTCTACCCTAGGGGTTTTGGGGATTGATGACAACGCGTCTATGGAATAATCATGCGCACTAAGCCTTTCAAGTATTTTATCATTTGGCACAAGACAATTCATGTACCATCGGTGTATTAATATGAAGACAGTTTTCTCTCTTACGTTTCCTTGTCGGTGGACTTGAGTTGTAGGAAAAGTTGTCCTATTAAGAGGGGGTCCGCATCGGAAAGGTTTGGGTGGAATCATCATGTACACATTCCTTTGCACCCTCTTTCCTGCCTCAAAGGAGCATCAAACCTGCCCCAGCCCTGCCTGGACAGCGGTATTACCGATCCCTGGAGCAGCTCTTATCCGGGGTAGTACCGCACTGGCAGCGGTAGTTCCACTGTGGGGCGGAATTGCTTTGGCCAGTTCCATTGGCTAGTGCCACTGCCCATGTGTCTCGACACTTTTTGTGACAGATTGAACGGTTTCTGGAGTGGTAGTGCTGGTCGGTAGTACCGCCCAACAAGCTGTAGTACCACTTGTTACTACTGCTCTAGAACCCCTTGGTATATCTAGGATAGATCTGCAACTTGTCCTGAGTGGATATAGGAGGAGGTACTACCTCTTATGTTTGGTAGTACCGCTCCTGGCAGCGGTACTACCGCTCTGGCAGTATTATCGGCCTCTGCCTCCCTCTTTGACTGTTTCCCTCTACCCGAGCGGTAATACTGCTCCCCATTGGAGCAGTGCTACCTCTTACGATCGGTAGTACCGCTCCCTGGAGCGGTAGTACTGCGCATATGCAGGCTGATTAAGTGGGTAAAGGTTGGATTTGTATTCCCACTATATAAAGGGGTTCTTCTTCCCTAAGAAGACCACCTTTCCCAACCCTAAGCTCCATTGTTGCTCCAAGCTCCATTTTTGCCCGATCTCGCTCCTTAGCCAATAGAACTTGTTGATATTCTAGGGTTTGCTTGAGAGGGACTTGATCTACACTTCCACAAAGAGCAATTTGATTCCCCCCACTAATCCCTCATGGATCTTGTTACTCCTGGGTGTTTGAGCACCCTAGACGATTGAGGTCACCTCGAACCCATAGTCCATTATGGTGAAGCTCCGTGGTTTCGTTGGGAGCCTCCAATTTGGTTTTGTAGATTGCCCCAACCTTGTTTGTAAAGGTTCGATCACTTTCTTCAAGGGCACCACTAGTGGAATCACGACATCTTGCATTGTGTGAGGGCGTGAGGATAATATGGTGGCCTTAGTGGCATCTTGGGGAGCATTGTACCTCCACACCACTCGAACGGAGACGAACTTCGCCTCAAAGGGAAGAACTTCAGAAACACATCCTCGTCTTCATAGGTTCTACTTGTGGTTACTCATTACCTTAACTTGTATTAGTTACTTGTTTGTTATTCTTGTTTCTAGAATCATATAGGTTGCTCACTTAGTTGCATATCTAGACAACCTATTTGTTGCTAAATTTAATTTTTTTAAAGAAAAGCTTCAAATTGTTTGTTTCTTATTCAACCCCCCCCCCCTCTAGTCAACCATATCAATCCTTTCAATCAGTTTCGGAGCTACGTCTCTTTATTAAGGGTTTCACCACCCAAAGAGTATGGCTGGCAACGAGGAACAGGTTGTGTATTTGCCGGAGGGCGGGTTTGTGAACTCGTTCACCGGAGAGGGTCTAAATAAGGCTATGTCCACCTTTAGATCCTTAGTGGCCATCGAGGTCAAAAACATGATCAAAGATTTCCATGATGGCTTCAAAATAATCCCACAGCTTTGGATTTGGGGACCTACTCCAAAAACGAGAATGCTAGTAGTGATAGAAATAAGCCTCAAGGAACGAGTGCGGAAAATACCTTTGCCTCGGTTCCTCCTCTCGTGGTCTATGAAGGACCGGTTCAATGAGCGCATATTATTAAACTCGATCCTCCTCCTAAACTAGTTAAGAATGATTTTTCTAATAGAGTTTTTCATATCAAGGCTCATTTAAATCACAGCTCAACATGACTTTGGAGAATTATTGAGCAATGCAACTACCCACATGATCCAAGCAGCCTCACTCCAAGAGAAGAGGTCAACAATCAGCTCAATCACTCTGCCTTGTTCATCTTTCAAGCAGCAGTTCCCATTGAAGATCTTGCTCATTTGCGTCCCTTCACTCATGCCAAATATTGTTGGGAGCACATCATTTCCATGTACAAGGGAAGCTCAAGTATTCAACGGTCTAACTATGAAGTGGTCCTTGATGAGGCCGATGAATTTGTTATGATCGAGGATGACGACCCTCTTGAGCTCTACCGAAGACTAAGAATGCTTGTTGTTGCTCTTCATGATCATGGAAGCAGTGATGTGGATGACAATTGGATCAAGCAAAAGTTTCTCAAGGATATCATGCCTTTGAACAAGTCCATTTCCTCGATCTTTCATCAAAGGCCACACTTTCAATCCTTGTCCTCAAGCAATGTGTTGGATGAATTCATTGCCATTAACATATTGAACAAGACCGCTTACAATGCTCTACCTCATCTCCGATGGTCAAGAAAAGACTCCTATAACCTTGCTTTGAAGGCCAAGGATGTTCTGGAGGAAGATAAAGAAGAAGAAGATGAAATTCGCACCGAAGACACCAAGTATGCTTATCATTAGCATATGGATCTTGCGTCAAGGAAATTTTGGGGAAACAAGAGGAAATCAAGGCCCAATTTCTCCAAGAACAATTCAAGTAGGTCCAAAGGCAAGCAGCGTGTGAGGACTTGCTACAACTGTGGCAATGTGAGTCATTTTGTGGTAGACTGTCCTTATCGGAAGAGGAAAGACAATGGTGTCAAACTTATTCGCAAATACAAAGCGAAGTCCTTCCCCAACAAGAAAAAGTTATCCAAGAAGATGACCCAAAAGGTGTTGGTGGCTCAAGAAGAGTACCTCTTCGATGAGGATGAGGATGATGACGATGACGAAAGTGGTGAGGTTATGGGAATGGCCTCGGTGGCTATTTCATCCTCCTCCCCAAGCAAGGTGTCCCTCTTCGATGCCCCCAACGAGAACCGCATTGCCAAGTGTCTTATGGCCAAGGCATCCAACAATGTAACCTCAAACATCAAAAATACCTTTTCCACTACGCCTTATCCAATAGATAGTGGAGATGAACAAGAGGAGGTAAATGTTGAAGAAAATTCCTTTGATAGATTCATGAGGAAGGTCAAGGGTAAAACCAAGAAGCATTTGGTTGCTCTCTTGGAACAACTAGGAGAGGCCAGTGACCTAATTGAAACTCATGAAGAAGTATCTGTATGTTACAAGGACATAGTCGTGGCTATGTTGATGAGATATCAGATCTTTCCATTGCTCTTGAGAAAGAGCAAGGTCTCCGTTTAGCTCTTGAGGAGTCATACAACGTTCACCTTGCTAAATTACAGAAGGGTCATGATCATGCTCTTATTCTTACTCGTGTGCTCCAATCCGAAAAGGTTGCACTTGGGGTTGACCTTGACAGACTTAAGGAAGAGTTTGCAACACTTGACAAGGTTAACAAGGCTTTGAAGAGTGTTCATGCTTCTATAAAAGAGTCTCATGTTCAACTCCAAGTAAAACTCACTAAGTAAATAGCCACATGTTCTCCTTTTGTATTACTTGATAATGCTCATGCTACTAACCCTTGTTGTAAGCATGTGCATATTTTGGAGGAGACTGCCAAATTAAAAGAGCAACTTGAGAAAGGCCTTGTGAGATGCATTCAAGGCGAAAAGAATCTTATTAACCTTTTGAGAAATCAAAAGGATGTGGTTGCAACGGAAGGAGTTGGGTTTGCACCCAAGTCTAAGAAGAACAAGAAGATCAAAACCAAGCAACCTTGTCCACTTAATAAACCTTTGTAAAAGCTGAGGAGGGTACTCATGAAAATGAGAAGGGCAAAGCTAAAGTTGGTAATGCCAAGAGGGGCAAAACCCTCCTTCTCAACAATGTCGGCGACTTTAAAACCTCTTATACTTTATGCCATGGTAGTGACGGAAATGTCTTTGCTAAATTTGTTGGTTCCCTTATGAGTACATTGACTAGTCTATTTGGGTTCCTAAGATCCTTGTTACTAAATTGAAGGGACCCATTAAAGAATGGGTACATAAATCCAAGCATCGATCTTTTGTAGGAGTTTGCTTTCGGTGGAGTGTCATGGTTGCTTGATAGTGGAGAAACAAATCATATGACCGGAAGCAAGGAATTGGTGTGGATGTTCATCCCGACCCATCTATGGCCACCCAAGTCTCCTTTGGTGATGATGCAATTTCAAAGGTATTGAGTCTTGGCAACGTGGTAATCTCTTTGGATCTCTCCATTGAGAATGTCATGCTTGTTATGACCCTTGCAAAAAATTTACTTTCCATTCATCAACTTGCACTCATGCGTTTCAATACATTCTTTGGTGTTGAATCCGTGGCCATTTTTTTGAGCAAGACACTTAAAGTAGCTGTTGTTGGGCATGTAGAGAACGGTCTCTATGTGGTTAACTTTTCATTGCGACCCACTAAGACCTCTACTTGCCTAATGGCTAAAGTTGATGTGGGATGGCTTTGGCATCACTAGCTATCCCATGTTAGTATGAGATCTTTACAAAGTCTCCTAAAAGGGGATCACGTTCTTGGACTAATAAATGTGATTTTTGCCAAAGATCGTGCTTGTATTGAAGGAAATCTACATGAGACAGCTCACCGCCCCACGACTACCATTACTCAAAGAGGACTTTGGAGCTAGTCCACATGGATCACTTGGGTCCTCCATCCTTTGATAGTCTTCGGGGAAGAAAGTATTTCTTGGTGATAGTGGAAGATTACTCCAGATATACTTGGGTGTACTTCTTCAAGAGGAATTGTGAGACCCAACAAACCATCATCGACTTTTCCAATGAACTTCAAACTCAACATGAGGCAAAGATATTGATGATTATAAGTGAAAATGGCACCGAGTTAAAGAATTACACCTTGAATGTTTATGTTCTTGATAACACACTCTATGGCCTTAAACAAGCCCCACATGTGTGGTATGAGCACCGTACCGAGACGTTACATGATCGTGGGTTTAAAATTGGGAAAATCGACCCCACTCTTTTTAGTAAGAAGGTCAAAGGGAGTTTCTTCGTATGCCAACTATATGTTGATGATATTATATTTTCTTCTCCTAACAAACGTTTTGATGAAGAGATTGTCGCACTAAGGACCAAAGAATTTGAGTTGTCTATGATGGGAGAGTTGAAGTTATTCCTTAGATTCGAAGTCAAAAAACGAATTCAAGGAACCTTTGTCAATCAAGCTAAATATAACCAAGACATGCTCAAGAGCTTCAAGATGGATGATCTCAAACCAGCTAAGGCAAACAGTCCCATGCCTCTCAAATGCCCACTTGACTTAGATCCCAACTCTAAAGCTGTGAATGAAAAGTATATCGCTACATGATTGGCACTTTGCTTTACCTTTGTGCATCTATACCGGATATTATGTTGATTATGGGAATTTGTGCATGATTCAAAATCTGCACCTAAGGAAAGTCACATGGTGGCTGTCAAGCGAATCTTTCGATATTTGGCTCATTCCCCAAACTTTGGCTTACGACTCGGATTGTGCTGGCGACCGTGTGGAGAGGAAGTCAACTTCCGTAGGTTGCCAATTCCTTGGTCACTCTCTCGTAAGTTGGTCTTTGAGAAACAACATTGTGCTTCTCTATCATCCACCAAGGTTGAGTATGTAGCTATTACAAGTTGTTGTGCTCGGTTACTTTGGATGAGGCAAACTATAAAGGTTTATGGTGTCACTTGTGACAAAGTGCTCCTTTATTGTGATAATGAAAGTGATACTTTAATCTCCAACAACCCTGTTCAACACTTCAAGACGAAGCACATTGATATACATCACCATTTCATCCGGGATCATATCAAGCATGGGGATATTGATCTTATTCACCTTAACACTAATGATCAACTTGCATATATTTTCACAAAGCCATTGGATGAAGCAAGATTTTGCGATTTAAGCCATGATCTAGCTATCATTGATTTGATCAATGTGGTTTGAAATTAGGCACACCCCACCACTCTCATCATACTACTTTGTTTATATGTAGGCATGGATTTAGGGTGAGTGTTGTTCTCTAAATTAAGTCTCCCTCCCCCTATTATGCATAAATCAATCTAGTCTTTCACATTAGTCGTATTGGATGAGACTTGTGCTCCAAAGACGAGTTTTGGTATTGGGCACAAGGTTAAAATCTTCGTGGTGCCATACCAATTGACTCAAACATAGGTGGCTTCGGCCACCAGCCCACCGCCCCCTTCTCCTACGCGAGACATTTGCTTCTTGAGAGCTTGATGTGTTTTTGTGTCACCCCAAGTTGATTTTTCTTCGATATGTTGTTTCTGAGTGTAAGTGCCGCATCTATGGGCCCTATCTGATGCTTTTGATTGAGAAAACTTGGGCAACAAATTTTCTTGACAATATGTTTGAATGTGGGGAGCTGGTATCACACGAGGTGGTTCATCTCATCAGAAGGATAAGTGGGCTACTCATACTGCTCCTAGGCAGGATGTGCCACAGGATGAACATGATTCTGATGATGAAGAGGTTGATGAGGAATTTGTGACTGAAGGTGACGATGCTTCCTGTGTTATGTCCCTATTGCCGAACCATCTTGGGCTAGGAAGCTCAAGGAGAAGATGAAGAAGCTATTATGTTTGTAGGCCAAAGGCTAGTACAGGGCCCATGCGGCTGAGAAGGCGGCTATCAGTCAATACAAGGCTCTTGGTAGGCACGTTGGTTCACAAACTGAGCGGATCTAAGGATAGACATACTGATGAGGACACATGGATCAATCAACACTGCCCATGGGATTCTGTTGCTGAGGTTCTTGGCTCTCCTGATCCTCCCGGAACCGTTCATCACATTTCTGAGTCTCGAGAGTATTGAAGTTCGTCACCAGAGTTACCACCCTTCCGGGATCCTGTTTTATTCTCCGTGTCCTTTCTGGCGGCTTGCTTCCAAAGGGGTAGAGCATTTAGGGATTTGCATTTCCAAGAGTCACGAGTGTGTGTTTTCTTTGCCCATTTTTGTTCACCCGTGAGCTCTTTTATCATTGGCTTTGCTTTTATGTGTGTGTGACTCTTGTGAGACTACGTCATATGGCGTGAGACATATGCTACCTTAATTTTATCTTATGTTTTATTTTGTGAGACGCTTATCTTGTGCCCTATTATTAACGCTCACATCACTTCTTGCATCTATATTACTTTCGGTCTCTCCTATTGCAAGTAGTTTCTTTCTATAAAATATAGGGGGAGTGTTGATCCTAGTGTGTGCACTGTGCATTCCAGAAGCATACTCAAATAGTGCACACATCTAGGGGCCTCTCTATATTTCATAGAGAGTGGGGTTTGCATTATATCTTGTATATATCTTCTGTGCAAATCCCGTGTTGTCATCAATCCAACAAAAAGGGGGAGATTGTAAGGGCATATTTCTACCCTAGTGGTTTTGGTGATTGATAACCATGCGTTTGCGGACTAATCGTCTGCACTAAGCCTTTAAGGTATTTCATCTTTTGGCACAATACAATTCATGCCCCTCGGTGTATTAATATGAAGATGTTTTTTCTCTTTCGTTTCCTTGTCGGTGGACTTGAGTCATAGTAAAACTCGTACTATTAAGAGGGGGGCGCATCGGAAAGGTTTGGGTGGAATCACCACATACACATTCCTTCAGACCCTCTTTCCTGTCTCAATGGAGCATCTGACCGTGCTGCAACCCTGCGTGGAAAGACCTAAGCGGTAGTACCACTCCCTAGAGCGGTACTACCTCTTATCCGGGGTAGTACCACCCTGGCAGCGGTAGTACCACTGTGGGCAGAAGAGATTTGGCCAACTCCACTGACTAGTGCCACTGCCCACTGGTCTTGACACATTTCGTGTCGGGATGAGCGGTTTCTGGAGCGGTAGTGCACGGCGGTAGTACCTCTTGTTACTACCGCGCCAGAACCCCTTGGTATTTCTGGGATAGGTCTGCAGCTTGTCCTGAGCAGGTATAGGAGGCGTTACTACCTCTTATGATTGATTGTACCTCTCCTAGCAGTGGTAGTACCTCTCAGGCAGTACTATAGGCCTCTGCCTCCCTCGTTGACTTCTTCCCTCTACCCGAGCGGTAGTACTGCTTCCCACTACCCCAGCGGTAGTACTGCCTCCCATTGGAGTGGTACTACCTCTTATGATCGGTAGTACCGCTCCGTAGAGTGGTAATACCGCTCATATGCGGGATGAGTAAGTGTGTAACGGTTTGATTTGTCATCCCATTGTATAAAGGGGTTTTTGTTCCCTCAGAATACCACCTTTACTAACACTAAGCTCCATTATTTCTCCAAGCTCCATTTTTGCCCGGTCTCTCTCCCTAGACAACAAAACTTCTTGATACTCTAGGTTTTGCTTAAGAGGGACTTGATCTAAACTTTCACCAAGAGAAATTTGATTACCCCCACTAATCCCTCATGGATCTTGTTACTCTTGGGTGTTTGAGCACTCTACACGGTTGAGGTCACCTCGAAGCCGTGGTCCATTGTGGTCAAGCTTCGTGGTTTTGTTGGGAGCCTCCAATTCAGTTGTGGAGATTGACCCAACCTTGTTTGTAAAGGTTGGGTCCCCGCCTTCAAGGGCACCACTAGTGGAATTACGGCATCTCGCATTGTGTGAGCGTGTGAGGAGAATACGATGGCCTTACTGTCATCTTGGGGAGCATTGTGCCTCCACAACGCTCAAACGGAGACGTACTTCCCCTCAAAGGGAAGGAACTTCAGAAACACATCCTCGTCTTCATCGGTTCCGCTTGTGGTTACTTCTTACCTTTACTTGTATTAGTTACTTGTTTGTTATTCTTGTTTCTAGCATCTTATATGTTGCTCACTTAGTTGCATATCTAGACAAGCTATTTGTTGCTAAGCTTAATTTGTTAAAGAGAAGCTTAAAATGTTTAGTTGCCTATTCATCCCCCTCTAGTCAACCATATCGATCCTTTCATCATGTTTAATTCTTTTTGAGTGAAAATATACTTCAAGCTTTTGTGGTCCGTGTATACATCACATTGCTTCCCTAAAAGGTAATGCCACCATGCCTTCAAGGCATAAACTATAGCTACCAGCTCAAGATCATGAGTAGCATAGTTCTCTTCGTGAGGGTGTAGCTATCTAGATAGATAGGCTACGACCCTTCCTTCTTCCATTAGAAAACCTCCAAGTCTGGTTCTCGATGCATCACAATATATCACAAACTACTTGTGACTATCCGGGGTGTCCAAAACTGGGGATGTCATCAATCTCTTCTTGAGCTATTGGAAGCTTTGTTCGCACTCCAGCGTGCATTTGAACTTCTTTTCCCTCATCAAGAGTTGAGTCATGGGTGGGGCAATGATTGAGAATCCTTTGGTAGACTTGCGGTAGTATTCCATTGCCTGGGGACTTCCATTCAGTGACCACTTCAATCTTGGAAGGATCCACTCACAATCCTTCTATTGTCAACACATGACCCAAGAATCCAACTTCGTCTAGCAAGAATTCATAGTTGCTGCGGTTATCATAAAGCTGGTGATCTCGAAGCTTTTCTAGGACTATCCTCAACTGTTGCTCATGATCTTCCTCGAACTTGGAAAAGATGAGTATGTGATCAATGAAGATGATAATAAACTTGTCTAAGTACTCCATGCAAAATTTCTTCATGAGGTACGCGAAGTAAGTTGGGGCATTGGTTAACCCAAATGAGATGACCGTGTACTCAAACAGGCCATACCAGGTTACGAATGTCATCTTAGGAATGTCTTGGGGAGTAATCTTCCGTTGATAGTACCTAGACCTGAGATCAATCTTGGAAACACATTGGCACCAATTACTTGATCGAACGGGTCTTCAATCTTGGGAAGCGGGTACTTGTTATTCATCGGTAGTTCATTAAGAGATTAGTAATAGACATGGAGTTGGATAGTACCGTCCTTCTTTGAGATAAATAGAACATTTGATCCCCAAGGAGAGGCAATAGGGCGGCTAAATCCTTTCCTAAGCTGCTCAGCCAGTTGCTTCTTCAACTCAGCCAACTCTTCCGATCCTATTCTATAGGGCTTCTTATAGATGAGTCATGCTCCAGGTATTATCTCAATGATTAACTCAATGTCATGGTCAGGAGGAATTTCGGGAAGCTCCTCAGGAAAGACATTTGGGTATTCACATACAACTTGCACTTGGTCCAACTCAATCCATGAAAGCCAAATGACTTCAAGGGCTTGAGAGGACAAAGGGGACATACTTGACTTAAACTCCTTGGCTATGGGTCATGGTAATAGTCCGCATGGCGCAATCTAGCAAGCCTTGTTAATTGGTTAACCAATTTATGCCTAGGATCACATCGAGTCCTTGCACATTCGAGATGACGGGGTATGCAACAAAAGTACCCCATTGATGTTAATCCCGACTCCTCTATACCCTATCTTGATTCTCAACTATGATCATGGGGTTTGCACAAACATGGGACTACTCAAGGGTTTAGTATTCATATAAATCTCCATAGAAAACTTTTGGGTAACAAAAGATGCGAAGCTCCACAATCAAACATAATGGATGCGAGTGTTGAGTTGATAACCAACGTACCCGCTATGAAATTCGGGTTGTCCTCGGCCTCCCTAGCAGTGGTGTGGTTCACATGACCATAGCCATTGTGCGCATCATATGGCTTCTTGTTGGGGCATAGCTTGGAGATGTGTCATGCCTGACTACATCCAAAGAAAGTTACTTGGCCCGAGTTGTTGTTCTTGCCTCCATTATTGTTGTTCGGGTTGTTTTAGGCAGGCTTCAAATTGGTAGACTACTGACGCTAGTAGCTCGAATGAGGTGAAGGAGTCATGGGTTGCTAAGGCTGATTGGTAGGCCTGGCTTGGGCTGGCAACCAACGACAAGGCTTCTGGTTGCTGGAACTACACTTGTTGTCCATCTTGCGCTCACGGGGAACTTTCGTAGCATGAGCTTTTCCTCAAACATTATTGCCTTGTTCACTAGGTCAAAGAACGTTGGGCATTCATAAACAATAAGATGATACTGCAAAGCTTGATGAAGGCCTTTCATGAAGCATTCCTTCTTAGCTTCCTCGGTGTTGACATCCTCGGGGGCATACCTTAATAGAAGGTTGAACTTCTGCATGTAGTCCTTAACTGAGTCACTTCCTTGCTTCAATGCTCGGAATTCACACTTCTATATAGAAAAGATACTAGAAGGAATGTGGGCCTTGCAAAAACTATCCTTGAAATCATTCCAGGTGAACACATGGTCGCCTTGCATGACCATGAATTCACCCACCAAGCTCAGGTGGTTCTTCTGAGACAGTGGGAGGTATACATCACCTTCTCACGGTCTTCATTGTAGTTGACCAGTGCGAAAAGATCCTCGATGGTGCGGATCCAATCATCGGCATCCAAGGTTTCAACGTTCTCGATGAAGGTCGGGCCGAGTTCGACAGAGTGGAGCATCCATTGTTGTTCCTTGGTTGATGCGGGTTGTTGATGGGGATCTAAGCTAACTATTGGATAGAAGGAGAGTTGGCTTAGGGTTCCTCCTGGAGAACATGGGAACTAGGCTATGGTCATTGTCGGTGCACTAAGAAATGGGGTCCCTAGTACTTGAGACTTAGGCATGGGCAACCACGGCCCCCAAGCTGGCAACTCCTTGCGGGCTCACACAAAGCCCCAAAGCAAGCCAAGACCAAGACAAAAGCGAGGCGCCAAGACTCTAACCAGTGTGTAATGCCGTACACAAGTGGCACCCAGCAAGATTCCAACCTGCCAAGCCACCGTTGCACCTCACGAGGGGGTTGATTCTCTACATCAGTCGAGGTGTCGAGCGGCCAGGCGGACATGCGGGGGTGGTAGGGGCACGTGGCCTTAGTAGCAGGCGTGTTGTGGCCTTAATAACTCCTGTCCCATGGCGTGGCAGAACAATTGGCGGTAGCTCTATGGAGTACACAGAGGGAGAGGCAATCCTTGCTGGGGAACGTTGCCTGCGTGCCACCTCATGGAGCATTCAATGCACATGTCCTAGTCTATCATAGTTAGGTATTTCCCACTACCTATCCTGACAAGCAGTCCTTGTAGCTGTAGTACACACTATACACCCATTAAAAAGACCATTTTAGCCATTGGGGTAACCCCTTAAGCTATAAAAGTAGGTCCATGGCTACCTTTAGAAAGGTTGATGCTTTGTTCAATTGCACGCGTAGCTGCACCTCTCGAGCATCCTTGCCCGGACGCTGCACTCCTATAATTGAACCCACCTAATCAACCAAGCATAGACAGGATGTAGTGTTTTACGCTCTCGAGCAGCCAGAACCTGTATAAATCCTCGCGTGCGATCTGGTCGACTACTGCTCTTTGTGCACCTGGATCCCCTTGCAGAATCATAAAGGGGCCCCACAGGTCCCATAGATCATCATTTCTCCCCCGACATCTTTGGCACGCTAGGTAGGGGGTATTCCAATTCACGGATCTTCACCGACATTTCTACATGCCTTCATCGACGCCCATGACACGCAAGAAGGCCAAGGGTAGACTGATGACCGCTCCTTCGACGTCCAAGCTTCCCATGCCGACCGCGGAGGGTGACACAGGCAGGGGCACCATGCGCGTCCCACCAACAAACGCAGGCACAACACCGTGTGGAGCACCACGAGTCACGACTCAGCCCCGTTGTGATGCTAGCACAGTATACGCCGGCGGTGGTCGGGTGCAACATTGCAGCGGAGGTCGTGTCCACAGGAGCGGTGGTTGCGACCAGACCTCCACCGCGCTCTTCACAAGATGAAACGTGACCCGCGGTGCGAGATGAGGACCCGAGAGGCACGCGTACAATACTCTGGCACAAGGGGCGCAAGGCCAGGCTCAACCACCTCCCCCTTGTGAGGACCGGTGGCGGGCAACAACGCGGGAGAGTGCTTCTTACGACACTGCCAAGGGTAAGAGCGCTACCCGCGCCTCGCCCTGTATGATTCCAAAAACAACGGGGGAAGCTTTGGTGCATCCGAGCTGCTGCTAAACTTTCTGCCTATGTCAGGGATGATAGAAGAGTGGAGGGCGTCCATTCAAAGCCTTCTGAGTTTCGCTAACAAGGATAAGTCAGACACGGCGGGCTCCTCGCGTGCACAACGCGTTGCTCCCGCAAGGCCCATTGCTGGGCTTGACGCTGGAGGAGGACACACTTTGCAGTTGCCCCCACGACAGCAACATATTACCCATTGGACCAACGTACAAGATGAGGTGTCTCAAACTGCGATGGACCCGCTGCTGAAGCAAGATCAACATCAAGTCTTGAAGAACCCGCCCAAGGAGGACGCATGCACCACAATCGAGAGGCAATGTGAAACACGTGGCCAATCTGATGGTCGCGCGGATCCAATCGTCGGCATGCCCACACCCGGGGCACCTGGTAGCCTACATTACGAGGTGGGATGCCCCACGTTCACCCATGAGCCGTGGCAAGTCTGTTGGCCCACCAACAGGGCCTTCAAGACGGAATTGTCGCACAAATATGACGGCAACATCAGTCCATTAGAGTTTCTAGGCATCTAAATCATTGTGGTGCAGGCTACTGGGGGACGAGATGAGAAGGTGCTCGCCAACTACTTCCCATTGGCACTCATGCCCAATGCAAGGAGTTGGCTCATGAATTTGCTTGAAGGGTTGATGTCTTCCTGGTCGAATCTGCGCAACCAGTTCGTTGGAGCTTACCAGGGGGGCCACAAGCTCCCGGGGCAGCCCAGCAATCTGCACGTCCTCCCCAAGTGAGACGGTGAGACCGTGTGAAAATACCTCCAAAAGTTCAGCCGCGTTCAGCACAACATCCCACATATCCACCCTCTTGTGGTGATGGCTGCATTTCACACGAACATACGCAATCACCGCATGCGCGATGAGATGAGCATCAACAAGGTGCAGGACATCGTGGAGCTCTACGATCTGGCTGACAAGTGTGTGCGTGTTGAAGAGGTAAAAGGCTATCGGGGGAGGACGCTAGCACGAAGGTTGACTATGAAAACAATGACAACCCGCGTGCCTCCTAGAAGAAGGGACGCAATCGTAACAAGAAGCACAAAGGAAAAGCAATGATGGCTGTCAAGAGCTCCCGCAAACCTAACGCACACAAGAAAGCCAAATCCGAGGAGTACGTCAAGGACATTGCCACGTGCTACGACAACGACGAGGCCGTGGCAGGCAAGAAGACCGGCAAGCTGTACTGCAAGATCCACCTCACCAAGGGCCATGACATCACCGAGTTCATCCAAGTAGAACAACTTGCTGAGAAGCAAAAGCAAGAGTGCGAAAGGCGCAACAAGGAGAAGGGTCGGATGGTAATCCGTGGATCCGACAAGAAGGGCCGCACCAGCCGAGGTGGGCGCCGCAGCAAGGCCAAGCAGTAGAAAGAGAAGCCTGCAAGAGGCCGAGACAACCAATCTGACAGTGATGTTGACGAGGATGGAGAGGAATCCGCCAATCAAGAGTTCCAGAAGGCTATAGATGTTGTGTGTATTGACAGAGGTGCATCTTTGCAACCCTACCACCCGCAGCTCAAGCAATGAGTTTGCGAAGTCAATGGGCGGAGCCTGCGGTAGAAGAAAGGAAGCCTCTCAAGTGGTCCAACACTTCCATCATCTTCGACGGTGAGAACCACCCTTATCACATCACCGCGGTTGGGTGCATGTCGTTGTTGGTCTCACCAATGATTCAGAATGTCAGGGTCACGAAGATGTTGGTCGATAGTGGGGCCGGCCTAAACCTGATTCCACCTGATGTGATCAAGAGGCTACAGATCCCTGATTTCATCCAAAGGGGGACAGATTTCATCCAAATTGAAATATAACCCTTCCAGTCACATTTGGTAGCAGGCTCAATTTCAGGACTGAGAGGGTCACCTTCGACGTCGCAAAGATGTCGCTGCCATACAACGCAACCCTGGGTCGTCACGCGCTGGCAAAGTTCATGGTGGCATCCCACCACGCCTACAACACACTCAAGATGCCACGCGCGATGAGCATCATCACCATCAATGTAAATAAGAGAGGCCAAGTTCTCCGTGTCAACAAGATCTACCGAGAGGTAGTCGCAGCTTCCGCCGACAAGGCACTCGCTCCTACCAAGAACATGTCCAAGACCTCTGGCAAGATCGTGAAGAATCCAAGAAGGGCACTGCCAAGCACATCAGGCTCGCCAATGACTCATCTGATACTTCTGCCACTCGGGGCAAGAAGAATAAAGTTGTCAAGTCCTTAGGACTGGTGCAGGCCGCCTGATGACCGGGGACAGCACCCCGGTGCTAAACTCGTAAAGTGATGAGCACTCCGACCAAGCATCATCTGGGGAGGACGCGGTTGTCAGGCCTCCCAACAACCCCTCTTGTACAAAGTCTCCCTCCAAGGTGTGTAATACTCAGTACAAAGGCAGGCGACGAGCACACGCCCCACGTGTACAGCTAAGTATCGTGCAACCTTTCGCTAAACTGCATGCTTAATCCCATATGTGTTGCATGGAATGTTGTGGCCGTCTTCAGCTTGCACGAAGCAATGATAGAAACATTGAAGTCCCCGCACCCTCTGCGTTCCCTTTTTTCCTCCTTCCTAAAAAGGAGATAGGGGCCCCCACATGCAAGTCTAACTGGGGGGAAGAGTGCTGGAAATACGCACGACTACAGAATGATCGCTTCGCAAAGCTAAGTTGTGAGAACGATTTTAAGATTTTTACAATCTTTCCTTGAAACAAAATCACTATTTGTATGGAAATACCTGCACGAGAGCAACCCTTGCTAAAACTGTCTGCACAATTGGATGCTTCGAGTCTGCTCAACATCCCGAGCAACCGCAGCAAGGATGGCAAGGTGGACTTGCCGGCAGCGGCATCCCCAAGGGATACTGAGGATCCATTCTAGAAGGTGCCCATGGACAAGATGTGCATACGAGCGAGCATTTCTAGCAAAGCATAGGGATCAAAAAGCATAGAAATATAAGATTGCGTTGAAATGAAAGAGACATCCATACTGATGGAATAAAGTGCATTACAAATAAAAACAAGTTCACGATGTTAATCCTAAGAAAACACCTTGGGAACGAATATTGCATGGATATGATTTTAAATGTTCAGGGTAATGGAGCCAGCCTTATTGAAGATAGGAGCGACAAGTGCGTCAAGCTCGCTGGTGTCGAAGTTCTTTGGCAGCATGGATAGAGCTTTGGTCAGGTCTCGGTCGTAGTTGAGGTAGGCGACTTTCATCGGAACATTGTGGAGGACTCCACATCACACCTTGATGCACACATGAAGGAAGTTGTCTGCCCACTCCGCCTCATGCTTGACCAAAGAACCTATGAGCTTCCCAAAGAAGATGGACAACCTCGCACTCGCCACCTCTGGGCCATCACTGGAACAAGAGCACTCCTCCAAGCCCATCTTGACCAGCTGGCTGGAGAGCTTCTCAACAAGGTTGACGAGTTGCGCCGTCCTTAGGTGGACATTCTCCCAGAGCTTGTTGGAGGAGAGCACGGTGGAAGCGACCAAGGATCTCTCCTTCTTGAGCTCCTCGAGCAGGTCGCGCTCTTTGGCCTGGGCGATCTTGAAGCTATCCTCCTGGGCAGCCACCCTTCCTGAAAATTGGATTCGGTGATCATAGTGACCTCCAGGTCCCTGGCATTGCCATCGAGCCAGGCCTACAAGTCTACCAAGGCCTGGGTGTCCTTCTCGATATTCTTCTTCACCTGTGACATCGTCTGCCAGAAGCGGCAAGGTCTAGCTCGAGCCGCTGCACCTTGCCCTCAAACTCGGCCTTGGCAAGCCGAGCAGCCTCATCATCGTTCACACCCTCCTGGATCTTGCTGGAATACCTAGTGGCCTCCTTCTCGAGTGCGGTCTTGTGCTTTATCTCCCGGACCTAAACCTGCTTGCGCAGCTCGACCTCGAGTTAGTTAGCTAGATATTTCTCGCAGGCTGCGACCTCTTCTTCCTGGAAGTCGAGGGAGATATTGCATGCCTTTAATTCTAAATCATGGTTGGCGATGTCTTCGTCGGCCTTCCGCCACGTCTTCTCAACCTTGGGCTGCCGATTGATGAAGTTGGTCTCGGTCGTGTTGAGTGCGACTACCTACTCATCGAGCTCCTTATAGGTCAGTGCGAACCATGTCTACATTTCGACATGGAGTGCTCGGAACCTCTCTTCGACGACCGTGAGGAATACTTCTCGGCGATCAGCTTCTACGAACGGCTGGCATAGTACGCCTGCAGCTATAGGAAGCTCTTTCTCAAGGATGCCAGGATGGCTTGCTCCTTGGCCTCATCGCTCCCGCCGAATGGGTCGACCATCACTTCCCCTTCGGGGGTGACGATTGCCTCGTCCACGGTCGCTTTCTAAGAGAAAGCCTTGAGGATGCCATCATCGGGGAAGCTGACGAACTGTAGGTCGCTCACTCTTAGGTATCGGCTCAGGGGTGGTTCCACCATCGAAGAAAAACCAGCAACACTCGCACGGGCGTCCCCAAGTAGGAAGGACATGCCCGCCCTTGCACTCGAGCAACATGGGCCCCTCTGTCATCCCTGGGGCGTGGCAAGCGCCATTATCCGCCTCCACGATGCAACTGGCTTCCTTGGGCGCCTCCCTGGCGATCCCCTCAATGTCGAAATCGACGCTGAGATCCTCCGACACCACCAGAACTTCAGGGAAAGACAAGAAATATTGGACTGAGAAGAAGTTCAAGAAGATAAAAACAGGAGGAAGAAAACAATGGCGTGGAAATGAAAACAACATTCTGACGGCTGGGGAACATACGAGTGGGCTCCTATTGAGGAGGCACCACGTCTCCTCCAATGGCATCATTCGTCATCACCTGCTCATCGAAGGTCCTCCTCGCTGTCGCGTCCTCGACTGCGGTGGTCTCGGTGGTGAGGTCCTCCATCAGAGATCTCGCTTCAGGGGTCGATCCATTGCGATCCACCACCGGGTGCTCCATCCCCATTTGCATGGGGATGGAGGAGATGGTGTAGGCGGCATCGCTAGTGCCCTTCGTTGGGTGCTCGGGAGGGGTCTCTTGTCGAGGGCTGGGTGGGGAGTCGAGATCCACGATCACGTGCTTGGGTGAAGTGGCCCGCTCAGGCAGGACGATTGTCCCTCCCCTGGTGGCGGACGTACGACCTGGCCTCCTGGACACCCTATCCGCAAAAGGTCTCCCCAGTAATGTGATCACAGCATGAAATAGGTATCAACAAGAGAAAGACGAAAACTACGACATGACTATGAAGAATTAGTACATACTCGTCGTCCTCCTCCCCCGAGCTGAAGGTGGACAGATCCCAGATCCCGCCTACCTAGCACGCCAAAGATGTTAGCGGAGAAACGATGATCTATGGGACCCATGGGTCCCATAGATGGTTGTTTCTCCCCCGACAGTAATGTTCTCCGGTGAAGATGGTGGTGGAGGAATGTCGCCTTGTAGCTTCTCCTGGTGGTCTCGATCTTGAGCGAACCCTCTAGCTCCCTGTTTCTAGCTAGAGCTTCGGCATTGGGGTTGGCTAAGGTGCTGGTGCGGGTTGTAGTCACCATCCTATTTTGGAGCAGCCAAAGTCAAATGACTGGGATAGACAAGAGCAAAAAGCATTAATGGGGAAGAGGCGCCTAAGGGGTGGTATAGTGCAAGTGATCAAACAAAGGCCGAAAGGCCAAACACATTCATTAAGATAAGATAGGCCATGTAGTCGCTTACATGTTGCCAAAGGAAAAAAGCATGACTTGCATTGAAGCATGAACAATAAAAACAAACAAGCACATGTGGCTTCATTTGAACCATTACACAGACTCAACTTTTCATGGGGGATACACGAATCATCCTACCCTAGGGGTGCTCAAATTCAGGTAATGGGGTGCTCATTCGCGTACTCACGCTCTTCTATATATTTCTCCTTTTCATCATCCATGCGGGTGTCATCTCAAGTCGACGGGGTCTTAGAATGAGGAGGTCCATCCTGACGACACTTTGCTGGTGGTCCTATGAAGACCTCACGGTACTCTTTCGTAGTCATGAGATGACTTTGAGAGGTCCCTTGAGCGGGTGCATCTCTAAATGGGGGTACTCGTCCTATGTAATCGATGGCCGACGTCCATAAGGGGAACCTTCCTTCTTGATCTTGTCTAGCTTCTTCTTGGCTTGGTGAAGTAGCTCTCATGTGTCGTGAACTTCCTTCTGGAGCTTCACGGACACCTCAATGAGGTGGTGAGCCAGACTGTTGATGGACAGGTTGAAGTAGGTCTAGAACCTAAGTGGTGTTCCGTCCTCCTTTGATGAGACTAACATCGAACTATATCTAATACCATGCTTCTGGAAAGGTAGGTGGAGGATAGGTGGCTTGTGTGCCATCTCTCAGAGAATATCTCGAAGATGAGTGAGTGCCTTCTATGCTGCCATCTCGACTGCGACCACACGGGTCTCCATCAGTGGTCCTTCCAAGAAACAACTCGTCAAGAAGTCGTTTCCCTTCACAACCACATCAATGTGGTAGTCCTTCGTGATGGCATTGAGCCAGTCCTCGTGGTAGAGGAAAATGGGGGGTCAATAAAACTGGCACTTCTCCAGGCTGTCCTCAAGGAGTAGAGGAAATACGGTGCCGAGGTCTTCGAGTACGACGGTCATCTATAAGATTTAAGGGGATGGGTGTTAGTAAAGTTTTGAAAAGGGGCTAGAAGAGATAAGAAGTATAAAAGATTTTGAATATAGACATGAGGTATAGTTTTTGAAAATAATTCTATCATATCTAACGTCCACGCTAACTAAGGCTTCCTAAAGTCAGAATGGCTCTCATACCAGCTTTGTGGGGACCCCGATTTATAAGTCGAAGCCTCTGAATGCACATGTACACTGATCTTAAGATCAATGATCACTAAACACATAAAACTGAATAATTAAGAGTCTTACATCCAGTACATACCGTCTTACACAAATATGACCATTATGGTCAAGTCTATAGATAGGACCTTGAAGGCCAAACATCAAATAAACACTCGCAACAAAAATGTTCAATGATAACATTGGCCCATTTCATCTACCGTAACCCCACAACCACTCGGATTAGGACGCGTCCTAATTTGCATGTTCGTCACCAAGGTACTCTTCATTATATTCCTGCTCTTCCATGCCTGGCCAAGTAAATAGCCATGGAAAGGCCAGTGAGTACTTTTGAATGTCCTCACCAGTAACCCATGTTTGGAACATAGTAAACAATGCATGGTATGGCACTAAGTAGGTATTTTGGGGAAAGCTAGTTTTGAGTGCAATATCATGTCCTATCATTTCTAAACCATTTATCATGAAGTTATAGATATCGATATAAACAGAGTTTCAATAACTCAAATTTACTCATCTCATCAAATAATTCGACTTAGTTCAAGGATTTCCTTTTCACACCTAAGTTTTGTAAAACAATGGACGTAGCTCAAGAGTGGTTATCCAACTATACCATACCGTGGGCATGTCTATTCAAATAGTTTAACACTCTGTAGAGGTTGCAAATTTTACCCACAAGATTCTGGGAACTTCCATGTCAATCCACGACTCGAGGTATATTACATACCCAAGGTAAGCACCCGATCAATATCTTTCCCCTGATAACACTAAACAAAATGTCCACTCGTTGGTAGTTGGCCCTCATGATGTACATCACATATATCAATCACAACATCGTTTCATCCATGAGGGGGCACAACAGCGTGCCCGATGTCTACAAAATTGCCACAATCGTCCACTCTGGCATGATTCCATATCGAGAGTGACCACTCAACTCCCGTCGCTAGTAATGCGGGATATCTGCTATGATTGAACAAGGTAGTCAAGAAATCCCTGGACCATAAGGTGTAGTGTGATCGTACATGTAAGGTTGGAGTAACAGTCACAACTTAAACGAAACCCTTTTTGAAAACACACTCAACTTGCCTCGATATACCACTTCTTTCTCAAGTGGTTACCTAGCTCAACATTTCCATAGAGCCTTGGTGGCACCCGATGGGGTTGTTAAAATTCTTTGGTAACACACTTTAGTTTCCATCTAGATCCATATGCCCATCCCTCTTGGGTAAGCAACTACTTAGCTCCTATCTACTTCCCACCCACATAACTCTAAACGGGAATAGGGTCATTCACAATGCAAGTATCAACGAAGAACGAAACGGGAGAAAACCTAGCAAGTTTGCCACCACATTATCATGCTTTTTAATGCAACATATAAAATGTTATTTTATCATGCACAAAAATAGTTTCATCAACATGGTCAAAGGGTTGCTTGCCTTGCTCCAACTTCTCCGTGCACAACATGATCGAACAATGCAAAATGACGGGACACAAATATTGCCAAAGCAAAAACTAGAAAAATAAAGCATTCAGAAATGTTATCCTATTTTTCTTAAATACTAGATTAAAAACTGAAAATACCATATGTGTTGGTTTTAGAGTTGGAGTGATTTGGAATTTTTTTTTGGATTTTTGAAGGTGGATTTAAATAGCTACATATGGATTTCATTTAGGATAAGGAAGAAAAATTTATCCAAATAGGTCAGATGCTGCACAATTAAATAAGTGAGATTGAAACAAGATTTTATGAACTTGAATCATAGCATTTGGATATATTCAGTGGAATTTTCGGAAAACCACTGAACACAGGAAAAGAAAAATCTCCAACAAGGCAACCGGGCTAGAACGGTTGTGGCTGGGTCGGCCGAGAGGTGAGCCAGCTCGTGGTGGAGCGGATCACGCATCAGCCGGGTTCAAATCCGACAAGCGGGGCCTTGCGGTGAGTAAGATGGTGGATGATAGGAGGGCCCCACCTGTCAAGCCTAACCTTGGGACAGAGTGGGCAGCGAGGGCGGTGCTACAAGTCTCAATAGGTGAAACGGGGCACGAGAATGGACTCAATGTCGTGCCGATATTAAGATGGTGATGATGGAAGACACTAGGGAGGTCCTGGTCTCCAGTGATGAGGATGCCGTGATAGATGAGCTTCACCTATTGTCTCCCTGGTAGTTTTCTTTTGGAAATCATGCGGGGGAGAGGGAGTCTAGATTAGGGAGGTGAGGGATATCTAGAGGAATATAAATGGGGGTTAGAGGAGCTTTCTACGTAGATATCGACGGCCACCTCCCGCCGCAAGATCCGGTCTAATCTGAGCTCTTAGTTCATCAGAGATGGTTTGATGGGTGTGCACGTTCTATTGGGGACAAGAGAGAGGGACTAGAGGGGAGGAAATGCTCCATAGGGGCATTTTTATAGGCAAACAACAATGCACTATGGACATGGAGCTCAGCCAGGTCAAGGTCATTGCCAAAGTTCATGGGCATTCCCTCGATCATGTGTGGGGTTTTAATGGACGCGGTATTTGTCCAGAGGAGGGAAGATTAGGAGGTGGGAGCGCGAGGATCCCACACGTGTGAGGTCATCCATTGCCTGAATGGGGTGGCGCCAGGCACACTCAACAGGGATTGAGAGAGAGGGAGAGATAAGGTGCCCAACACGATGGTGTGTCATGGATGTTGAGGGGCCTCAGCTGGCACGATGGGGAGGCCCAAGGTGGTCAGGGACATGGTGTCAACGCATGGGGGCGCTGCAGCACACTCTAGAGCGGGCTTTTGGCCGACATGGGTATGTCTGCACGCGCTCTGGCACGTCCACTTGTGCCCAACGGCTGCAATAGGGAGTAAATAAATGGGAAGGGCCTTTGGAGATTCTGCGTGTCGGCTAGGAGAGAGGGGAAGCTGAGAGAGACAGGGAGGGAAAGTGGTTGTCCAAAGAGAGAAGGGGATGTTTTCAACCACAAATAATGAAGCTAAGGCCATGAGAGTTTTACTGGAGGTTGGGAGGGATCAGGACAATGTGTGGTAAAGATCCGAACACATGGAGAACTCATATGCCCCCTCAATCATTTAGTACAAAATCTAGGCAAAATGTGGTTAGTGAAGATTTGGGCTAGCAAAACTGGTCTCCTTTCCATGAACTGAGTGAATGGTAGTACCATATGCAGTTGCACACAAATTTTTAGCTCATTTGGACGAAGTGTCCAATGCAATTATTGCAAACCCTAGGGTCGGTGTACAAGAGAATGGGTCCCTTAGTACACTGACTCGTGCACAAAAGAGAGGAACCTCCTCGCCGCCAACACCCCGCCGAAGGAAAGCTCAATCCACAAACTACAAGACAAGGCCCCCGACAAGCCACCTTGCCGGGAGGGAGAAGACCCGACACCCACCACACCCGACAAGACTCCTCCACGTCTTCGGTGCTCCACCTCATCAAGCCGGTTGTCAGCATCGGTGACAATCAAGGACATGCGGTTAGGTGAGCCTAGTCAGAGGCCTCTAGCAACAATCAAGGACATGCAACACATTTAATGACACCGGTCCCACGGCGTGTCAAGATAATAAGAGGTAACCGGGTGAACGACATAGAAGGAGAGACGATGCTTGTTGGGGGAGGCCCCTATTGTGACACCTCATGGTGCATTTAATGCTCCTTTCCTAATCCGTCGGGGTTAGGTATTCACATTTATAGCTCTTGTCAGCAGTTTTGGAAACTATAGAAGCCACTATTCCCCCTTCCGAAAAGATCATTTTAGCCACTGTGGTAACCCCTTCTACTATAAAAGGAGGGCCATGGCAACCTTTATAAAGGTCGACACTTTGTCCATTGCATGCATAGCTGCACTCCTCGTGCTTCCTTGCCGGGTTATTGCACACGTGTAACTAGACTTTCACCCATATATTACACAAACCCAGGACATAGGGTATTACGCTCCTGAGCGGCCCAAACCTTCCTACACCCGCATGCATATGTGATCGTCGATGCTCTTTGTGGAAGCGCGCCCCCATCCTAAACCACATGGGGCCTTGCTGGTCCCATAGATCATCGTTCCCCCGACACTTGAAAATGGGAAGAAATGGATTTGGATAGATCTAGCTAAGCTACGGTGTTCTCCTTAATGCACCACTTGGTGTAGATGCATTAATAGAGGATTAGAACATATGCACCAAATTTGAGCTCATTTGGTGACGTTCGGCAATACAAAGTTGATCAAGGTTGGATCTGAACAGAGAGTATTTTGGGGCACTTCGGTGAACCAAGACAATTTGGATTGGGATGAAACTTAGCAAGATCATCACAGGAGTTATATGTGACTTGCTACAATTTTCCTGGATTTATTTGATAATAATTCTTATAAAAATGTGTTAAATATGTGAAATATCCATAAAGTAATTTGGAGGTTTTTTGTCAAATATTTTGAACATGACAATATATATAAACACTATTCTAATCACGGGATCAGAATAATATTCTGATCCTTGGTTGAACTTACTGAGTTGTTCGACCTGAACTACCCTCTATAAGAATCCGACCTTCAAGCTATCTTTGCAACCGTCGCTTCCCGCATCAATTTTTCTAGTGTGTCGTGTTCTTTGTGCTGTCAGTGAAATACGGATAAGCTTTGTAGCATCTAAATGGTTATCTTGTTTCGGAATCTCGCTCGTTGGCGGATGTGCCCTCGGGATGTGATGAACTTGTGTTTGTTACAAGTTTAATGCACGTAGTGGATGTTCTCGAACCTTTAACACGATGGGTCTTGGGTTTAAGTATGAGTTTCGTGGACAATTTGGTGTTTTTCTAACCGATTTCATTTCGGGTTGTGTTCTTGTTCCATGGGAGTTGTTACCACCACTTCTGTCAATTTTTCATTTTATTTTGAAGATTGCCGGTGGATTTGCGTATTTAAGTGAAACTGCACCATTCGTACGTCGTGAATTTCAGTCTCGAGGGTTCATACATTTCGAATTCGGGTGATTGTATGTTGCTCCGCCCGCGATGGTTGCACATGTGTTGTTTTGATTGAACAACTAGATTCCATGTCATTATTGTTTTAGGAAGGGATTTGGCAAAGCTTTTCAAAATATTGGTGGACATGTATTAGGAAGACATGTAGGATTTTATAATTCGAACAAATTCTTTTGGAAATAGTTTTGGGACCATCCACGGTGTGTACTAGAAGCTGGACTTCTTTGTTACTCATTGTTGAACTTCTTTTTTTTCCACATTGCACGGTGATGCAGCATTGCGCTCTATATTTCTTTGTTATTATTTTAATTTTTATTCTTGAATTGGTTTTGATTTTTTGACTTTGTCCCGTGAGCAACCAAGTGATTGGCCCAAGTATGCACGCGTACTTTTTATTTATTTTCTAACTTGCTTTCATATGTCGAACAGTAGTAGAACTTTAGGAGGTTTGTAACCTGAACTTACAATATTTTGCTCCAGTTTCCGATGCATTTTCCATACTTTTGTGTTAAAATATACTTTATTTCCTCATCAAAGGTAGAAAGAGCTTATTTTGTTTCGAAGTGTCGGGGAATGTTATTTTCATCCGACTTTTCTACATACACATGTTTTTGTATTTAACACTAAAATGTGTCTACATTAGTTAGAAGTAGTAAAAGAGTAAAGGGCATCCATCTACTTCAGAGAAAAACTGAAGGATCACTCCCGTAATGATTCATTCACGAGCTAGCTCGTGATGTAGAAGAGAGGGAGTGAATGCCAGGAAAGTTGTATCCATTCAGAATCAGCCAAAAAGACCACATCGGACATGTGTAAACTATCTAGAAAGAGAAAAAAAGCAAAGCATAAAAGGGAAAGTAGTAGAACTTTAGTAGGTACGTAACCTAAACTTACAAGATTTTGCTCTTGTATAAATTGCTTTTCTTTGTAACATGTTCATATATAATGTTTTTTCAATAACCCAAACTTATGTGTCTTTACAATTTGAACTTCTTATTCAATATTTGACTTTTTTTGGATTTAAATCTTTTAATCTTTAAAACCGCAGTACGCTTGTCAACCAAGCGCGCACTGTCGGGTTATCATGAGGCCAAGCCGGGGTGGGGAAGGGGGGTCTAGACCCCCTTCCCCCACCACAAATGAGGCTGAGAGAGGAACGAGCCGGAGTAGGCCACAATGTTGTGTGCTACGGCATCACATGCTCGATCGAATTTGTCACACACATGACCCCGCTATCTATCTTAGGGGTGTTGGGGTGCGCTTGTTCTAGGGGGGTAGAATAACCACACTGCACTTGTCAACCAAGCGCACACTACCACGTTAGCGTGAGGCCGAGCCGGGATGGGGATGGGGGTTTTGGACCCCACCCCCTCTCCCCCACCCCGACGAGGCCAAGCCAAGAATAAGCCAGAGCAGGTGAGGGCACGGCATGCCGTGGCGTCGCATGGTCCGGCGAATCTGTCACACATGTGACCCCACTATCTATCCTAGGGGTGTCGGGGGCAGTGCGGTTGTTTTGAGGGGATAGTATACCTGCACTGCACTTGTCAACGAAGCATGCACTGCACCATTAGCGCGAGGCCGAGCTGGGGGTAGGATGGCGGGTCTCGACCGCCCTCCCCCATCTCTGGCGAGGCCGAGCGAGGAACGAGCCAATCTAGGCGACGATGCGGTGTGACGCGCTGTCTCATGCTCTAGCGAATCTGTCACACACGTGACCCCACTATCTATCTTAGGGGTATCAGGTGTGCGGTTGTCCTCAGAGGAATATAGAATAACCACACTATGCCTGTCAACCAAGTGCGCACTGCTGCGTTAGCGAGAGGCCAAGCCAGCGGTGGGGGAGGGGGTATGGACCCCCTTTCGCCACCCCCGGCGAGGCTGAGCCAGGAAAAAGCCAGAGCAGGCAACGACACTGTGTGCCGCGGCATCGCATGCTCCGGAGAGTCCGTTATATAATGTGCTTTCTATTGAAAATTGGACTTAGCGTGTCGGTGAATTTGAACTTCTCATTTTTCTGTAAGTTGTGTATTTATTTATAGATGGACTTCGTTTGTTTGTATTAACATCTTCTGTGTTAAACTGATGTTGTATTAATTTATATATGTACTTCCTTTGTTAGTGTGTTTGAACTTCTGTTTTTCATATCATATTGGTTTCTAAGGGTTGCCTACATTTGGTTTTTTTGTGTTCATACTTGTACTGATTTTAGTTGTGCATTTTTATTGTAGTGGTGTTGAAATGGTGCATTTATGTTTGAACAGATGCATTTATTTTGTGGTTGATGGGTTAATGTGTAACTATACCCTACCTTCCCACTAATTATCTCAAGGTGTCCCTCTGTGTCACTCCACCACCTTGTCGGAAATCCCCTCCTTCCCCCCGCCGCTCAACCACCATGTCAAAAATCCCCTCCTCTCGCTCTCTCTCTTGTCCCTCTCTGCCGGACACTCCCTTCCTCCAACTTCCCCCAAAATCGTAGCTGCATTCTCTTGCACTCGTGGGTGGAGTAATCGGCGTGCACGCCCCACTCCTATTTCTGGCTGATGCCCTGCTCTCCCTCCCTCGGGCCACTCTCTTCAGGTTTGAAGCAAAGCCGTCAACCATCTGGCATCGTGGGGTGGAAGAACTACCGCGGATTTTTTCATCAACATAATCTAGAGAGGTAGAAATGGTGCCTCCTCCCAATGCTCGCTCTTAGGATTTGCCAGATCTAGCATGTGTTGTGTATTTCTTCTGTGCGCTCTAGCATCCCCCTTCCTTCTAATGGTTGGATGCAAAGGTAGGTAGTGTTCTTCTCCAGCTCGTCGGTAGATACTTTGAATTCGTGTCTGCGTGATATTTTAGACTTTAGTCTTGTGCGGATTCCATTTCTTCGTGGGTATTTTTATGTTGATATGTATTTAAACAGGGTGTGGTGTGGTGGTTGCTGTTGGATCTGAATTCTCTTCACCCTTTCCTATTTTGATTTGGCAGTCTAGTTTGCGTCTATGACATACTAATAGTTTTTTGAGTATTATTTTGTTTATGTGCTTGCCTTGATGTGAAATTGTTAATCTTCATAGTTGTTTATGTGACTTTAGTTTTTATATTCTAGTGTTCTATTTAGTGACTTTTGTATTGTTGTTTTATTTTCTACTTGCTAATAAGATGTATTTTCCCCTGTTTTTTGTGTTTGTTCTTGTAGGTGGATCTAGGGCTTGTACTATCTTACACGAGGGAGTGGTGTTGTGATTGCTTCAGGACCTTCTTCAGGTATGTATATGTACACACATCTTATCTTATATCTAGGAGTTTTCTTTCATATGGCTTCCCTTATCTTCACTTGGTTATCATGTTGAACTGCCCATGTTTGAGAGTTTGAACTTCTTACATAGTTGATGTGTATGCATTTTACTCTTAGTTGAAGTTAACTAAGTTTTCCTTAGTGATTGTTTTATGGAATTACCAATGAACTATCTCATTAAGTGTGTTTATACTTCATAGAGTTTTAGTTTTAGTACATGGCTTTGTATTTGTGTTATAATTTTCAAGGTAATGAAAAGTGGCAGTTGGGCTTTCTCGTTGTACATTGTTATTCATTGTTGAAATTATGTCAATAATTTTCATGGTAAATTTGTTGTAAAAGATTTTACGTTGATGTACAAAGTTACCATTTTCATGGTATAATATTTCGGTTTGTGTTATTGGATTTTTTTACATTGTTTTACTGCTCATGCTTTATTTGTTTATGTAAAACTTCCTTAGTCACAAACTTGATCTTCTGGTTTTTATTTATTTATTTATTGTGGAAGCTTCTTGAAATTCTTATTGTTCTTTGTTTTACTACCTGGTAAGGTCTAGTTGAACTTCTAGCTATTCATTGTTTTTTAGTTTATGTTGAATTTCAGGATATCTAATTGTTTCACTTCTTTGCTAGTTTTTGTTGAACTTCCGGCTATTTGTTGTTATGGATTGTTTATGTGAAGAACCATTTTTTTATATAATAGTACTTATGGCTTTTCTTTTTTCATTTCGAAAGCCATCTTCATATTTAAAACGTAGCTGCCCTTTTTCCTTTTTGTAGTTGGCGACGAGATTAAAAATTCTGATAAAAGTGGTTGTGATCAAGATGGTGGTTCGGAAGTTAATGTTGCTGATACAAAGTCTGATGCAGCTAAATCAACTACTACTTTGTGTTTACTTGATGAGGTTGCTTGCGTCTGCAACTGTTGCTTCACCTAGTATGTGCAACTCCTTTTTATCTTTTTAATTCTAGAGCCATGTTTTTGAACTTGTTCCTATCATGTGTTTTATATTTGTTCTAAACTCTTCTCCATTATTTTTATGTATTTGGAGATGCAGGTAATGAAGATGCTATCAATATCATCAACGATGTTCTATTTGACTTGGGAGTTGCTGAGGAGACTGTTGAGGATGAGGAGGTGGCTGCATCAGCTGAATATTGTGATCCCATTCAGGAGCCTTTGTGCTCTCTTCACTTGTCAGAAACGCAGTGCCAATCAATTGATGGCACTAAACGTGTCACGCAAGTTAATGATGTGCCATAGCAACTTCTTTTAGAGGATAAACGCAGGAGAAAAAAGCTATAAGCCTTCGAGAGTAAGAAGGCGGACCGCCTACAGAAAGGTTCTAATGTTTCTGAATCTAGTGATCTTGCTGAGCTCACACTTGTGCATGTGGCTGGTGTTGAAGGTCATGCGCCATGTGGTAGTGAAAACTTGGTTGTCCGTGTGAAGAAGAAATTCAAGCGCACCATAACAAAGAAGCATCTCGTTGGTGAAGTTACTCCTCGGAGGAGCCCACGTGTTTCTAAAGTTGCAAGTCCAAGTGTAGGAGAACTTCCTAAAATTAGTGGTCAAGTTGTTGGTTTTACCCCATGTCGTAGTCCTCGTGTTCTTGCCTTTGTGAAGCCTTCTTCTCCGCTTGGTTCTGGTTTATCTGGGAATGGCAAGATATGTGGTGTTAAGCCCGAGGGTGGAACGACAAAGGATAACAAGGTTTGCAAGAAGCCTTCTCGTGTTAATGCAGATGGCCACGATGATGATGATTTTGACGTTTATGATGATGATGCTGATGACGATTATGTCGATCGCGTATAAATGTGTTTCTTCCTTATGTTCATATTTGTATTTTCTTATTTGTTTGATCTTGTGTTTGTAATACTCCCTTATGTTTCACATTTTTGTATTTCTGGTCTATTATTGTTAACATGAAAAACATTTGAATTGTGGATATGCATGGTTGAATTGCCTTTTTATTTATTGTTGAACTTCTTGTATATGAAACCAGAAGTTCTACATTGTTGAACTCTTGGATATACATGGTTGAACGGCCTTGTTCTTCATTATTAAAGTGTTGGATATACATGGTGTCGACAATTCATCACAGAGAACAGTTGAACTTCTCTATATACATGATGGAACTGCCTTGTTATGCATTATTAAACTTCTGGTACATGAATTGGTATACGTGTATAATTTGTTTGCCCTGCTTTGTTCATTTATATAGTTCTTCCTTGTCTAACATTTGCTGAACTTCTAGTTTATTTTCATTAACACATTCTTCTATCATTGTTTGTTCCTTTTTGCAATTTTAGAGTATGTGCTTGTCAAAAGTCCTGTGAGGAGCAAAACAGGACCTAAGGCAATGGAAGGAGCTATGGAAGGAGGAGATGATGTGAAACCTTTTAACAAGATGGTTCGCTGCTCACTAAAAGAGGTGAAGGTTTGCGCAAATTTGCTATAGCCTAGGCATAAAGAGAGGCATGTCAAGTGTAGTTTTGGTTTTGTTTTGGATTTGAAGATTGATTCAAACATATCTCGTCCTTTGATGAGCCACATTTACACGAAGATAGACCCTTAAATTATGATTCTAGACATGGGCGAGCCGAATAAGAAATTATGCATGCCAAGTGATGATATTCACCATCTCTTTAGTTTTTCCTAAGGTGATCATGCCCCTCCTAGGCCCTTATAGGATGGATTCGATGTCGTTGTTATGAGCCAGAAGGACAAACTTCGCTATAAGAGGAGTGATGATATCATGACGAAGGATCTACGGAATATCCTCAAGGATCTAGTGAACGATGACAAGAAAGATGATTTGGCTCTCTAGGTGTTTTACATGATTGTTTTCATGAAGTTTGTTATTCCTCGTACATCTACATGGGTTTCTAGGGAGGAAACAATGTCTAAGAATCTTGTTTATGAGGATATGGAAAAAATGATCTATTGCCAGTTGCTTGTTGATGATCTTAAAAGGGTTGTAATTAGGTATCAACAAAGGACTACCATGAGAAAAGATGTTACAGGATGTGGCATTTCGCCGCTTCTTATGTATCTTGGCTGCCTTATCCTTGGCAAGAAGGGTGATCTTTATTTGGGAACTCCTCGCATCAATTTCATGGACCAGACCAAGCTATGTGAGCTTCGTGGTTCCGATTGGTTAAGAAGGGTGATGATGACCCAACCAACTGGGTTTTTGGGAATTTTCCTGTGAGTCTTGTTATGCACTATTCTTTTGCTATGTTCACTTTTCTTTCTTATCCCTTCATTATTTTTTGACCTGTTTTACTTTTATTTTAGTGTAGTGGAAGACATAGGTTGAGGTTGTGTTCTTTGTGCATATAGAACGACCTGTTCTTACCATGCCCCGTGCCACCGATCTTGGCAGTGAAGGTGTCCCCAGAATTGAATCCTCTCAGGATGTTCATACTCGTGCTCACAATGAAGTACCTGTAGGTTCTTCTTCCCATATGATTGCTTGAACTAGCATTTCTTCAGAGTCTACGAAGGGTTTGTTCGATGCTGCCAGTGTTTCCCTTGGTAGGATCCATGGTCTTCTGAGCACTGTTTGTGGGGAGATTACCCGTGTTCCGATGAAGGTTGAGTGTCTTAGTCGTGTCGATTGGGTTCTCCCACCCAGTCATGGTCTTGATTCAGAGTCTTTGAAAGAGGCTTTGCCAATTGAGGCTGAAATTCTTGCTGAGATTTGTTAGAGCACGGTCCACCTCCGTGCCAGCTTTGGGTTGTTCGAGAAGTCGTACGATGCTCGATGCAAGCCTTTTGAAGATGAGTGTAGTGAACTTATTAGTCAGATTGAACAAGGATCGTGTAGAAGAGGTTAGTTTTCTTAATATTGATTGGTATTTCTTTTAATGTTTGATGTTAGTATCCAATTTTTAGTGTTTTTAATAGGTGTCCTTCTTGTTTTCGTGTTTTTGAACTTCTTTTTTTTAGTATTATTGTTCATATGTGACCTTTTTGTTTACATTACATGAACTTATTCCTTGACAAGTTAGTGTTAATAGCTAACTTTCTATATTTAATGTATTTGAATTTCCATGATATGTTTTGTTGCCAAACCTTTACCCTCTTTATTTACAGTATGTGAACTTCTTGTTGAGTATCATTATTCAAAGTTGACCATCTATGTTTACTCTCTATGGACAACGTTCCTACGTCAGTTGTTAAACTTGATTTTCCTTATTTAGTGAATCTGAACTTGCTCTAATTACACATTATTCTACCTTGACTTATAGTCTTTTTATTTTTCATGTTTTGTACGGTATTGGTAGGATGTTGATGATGGTGTTAGAGACGATATTATTTTACCTAAAAGTGTAACCACTCCTCTTTGAATTTGCTCATGCAAGTGATTTCATTCTGGCTCGGGTTGATGAGAATGTTTCTTAGGTAGCATCATACTTTTCCATTTGTTTCCTTCCTTCCTTTTAGTTCTTTTTTTGCTATGTGCCTATTTTTTAATGAGTTTTGTTGTTGTTGAAGTTTGACAATGTTAATCTTGATTGTGAAAAGCTTGCAAACAAAGGTATCTCACACATTTGCTGCTCCGATTGGCTGGATCGAACTGAACATAATTCTTCCATTGGTGATGGGGTTTTGATGCTGAGCAGGGCAACTCAACTAGAGGTGATACCATCATTAATGCCACCGATCCTGAGAAAGATTCCATTGAGGCAACTATTGAGCCTGGTAGCGCTCAAGCGGTACATGTGAAGTCTCTTGCAACACAACCATCAGTTGTTGTTTCAAACTCACTAGGTTCTACTCTCGCACATTAATATGATAACACAATGCATAATGGAGATGACGATGATTTAGAAACTGAAACTCGCACTTTCGGAAAGGAGGAAGATCTTTCCAGTTTTGACACTTTTTTAGGAAATAATCCATCGAAGAGAGGAGCATGCTTCTCTCTTCTTTCCCCATCCCCAAGCCTTTTGTTTTTGTTTTTGACTTGTAATATCCCTATGTATTGTCTGTGTGCTACAATTTGAACTTCTGGTTTGTCATATAATGTGAAATTGTTTCATATGAATGTAAATAAAGTGAAGTGCGATTTTTTTATGTTGTGGAATTTGTGTATTGCACGTGGTTTTGATGTTTACAATCTTTGTGGGTTATCTTTGATGTAGTAATTGATTTTTTGTGTTTTTTAGGTCATGTCAAGATCTATGTGTTTGAAACTGACCATTGTTAGATGTGTGCATGACAGTATATCCATTTTAAGGTAGCACTTGCGTCGATTTGTTGTAATTTTGTTCCCATACATGGACCGAGAAATCATTTATATATATAATTTTTGTTTTATACCTAACCATTCTTTCCTAAATCATGTGTATATTCAACCATTGTTCAAGTGTATATTCAACCTATGTTTCCTTGTATGTATTGTAATTTTGTTTTGTATATTGTTCTTTTTCTATTGTTTGCTGAGAAGATAATGAAATTGCAGCTGATAAGAAGAAGGTTGATGACTTTTATTTCACTGTAACTAGGCTTAGGAATCATCGTACTAAGAGGTTAATCCAACCTTTTCTGAATTTCAAGGCATCTAACTTATGAACTGCATGATGTTTTATAGCTGAACTTCTTGACTTCTTATGTTTGTACTCTCTATTAGTTCCTAAAGCACACTTTCAATATAAGAAGGTCATCTAACTTATGAACCGCCTGAGCTTTTATAGCTGAACTTCGTGACTTCTTATGTTTCTACTCTCTAGTAGCTATTAAAGCACACATTGAATATAAGAACGGGAGCTTCATAGTTGAATGAATCCACATTTGATTTCACTGTTTTTTTTGTTTTTAGATCAAAGGTTATGTTCCGAAGCAATGAGTGTGAAGCTACTGTTGAAGAAGCCCCATCATCATTGGGTTTGTGTAAGTTAACCACACAATTTTCTCTTCATTCTTTTATTTTCCAAATTAGTTTGTACTCGTCGGTATCATTATATTTATATGTATCTCTTTTTATTGCCCCTTATGTTTTATTTTGTTGTTATCTGTTTATTAGGACAAGATTTTGAGACGACAATTTGATTCCCGTGTGAGGAAGTTTTTTAATGCGACTAGTGCCGATACCATGGATGCTCATGATTTTCTATGAAATAGAGTGTTGATGCTCTCCATTTTTTCGTTTTTTTGTGCTCTTTATATTTATATCAGTTTTATTGATTGTGTGTGTGTTTATCTTGCTTTAGGTTATTTTCCCTACTTTTAAACCACGTGACGTTCCTACTCAGATGGTGGTGTTGTACATTGGGTTTCTATATTTCTTGACATGAAGAACGAAAGGTTCCAGCTTCTCAACTCGTACTATGGACCATGTGATGAATATGTAGTGTGTCTGTTTCGATAGATGACTCATAACATGAAGAAGCTTTTGAGCGATGCCAGCAATGACAGGGATACTGTTGGAAATATGTCCTAGAGGCAATAATAAATTAGTTATTATTATATTTCTTTGTTCATGATAATCGTTTATTATCCATGCTATAATTGTATTGATTGGAAACACAGTGCATGTGTGGATACATAGACAAAACACTATCCCTAGTAAGCCTATAGTTGACTAGCTCGTTGATCAAAGATGGTCAAGCTTTCCTGACCATAGGCAAGTGTTGTCACTTGATAACGGGATCACATCATTAGGAGAATCATGTGATGGACTAGACCCAAACTAATAGACGTAGCATGTTGATCATGTCATTTTGTTGCTACTGTTTTCTGCGTGTCAAGTATTTGTTCCTATGATCATGAGATCATATAACTCAATGACACCGGAGTAATGCTTTGTGTGTATCAAACGTCGCAACGTAACTGGGTGACTATAAAGATGCTCTACGGGTATCTTCGAAGGTGTTCGTTGAATTAGTATGGATCGAGACTGGGATTTGTCACTCCGTGTGACGGAGAGGTATCTCGGGGCCCACTCAGTAATACAACATCACACACAAGCCTTGCAAGCAATGTGACTTAGTGTAAGTCATGGGATCTTGTATTACGGAACGAGTAAAGAGACTTGCCGATAAACGAGATTCAAATAGGTATGCGGATACCGACGATCGAATCTCGGGCAAGTAACATACCGAAGGACAAAGGGAATGACATACGGGATTATATGAATCCTTGGCACTGAGGTTCAACCGATAAAGATCTTCGGAATATGTAGGATCCAATATGGGCATCCAGGTCCCGCTATTGGATATTGGCCGAGGAGTCCCTCGGGTCATGTCTACACAGTTCTCGAACCCGCAGGTTCTGCACACTTAAGGTTCGATGATGTTTTATACGTATTTGGGTTATATGGTTGGTTACCGAATGTTGTTCAGAGTCCTGGATGGCATCACGAACGTCACGAGGGTTTCCGGAATGGTCCGAAGACGAAGATTGATATATAGGATGACCTCATTTGGTTACCGGAAAGTTTTCGGGCATTACCCGAAAAGTTTCGGGCTCATCGGTAGTGTACCGGGAGTGCTGGGAGGGGTGGTGGGGACCATCGAGAGGGGTGTCACGCCCCAAGGGGTCTCATGGGCTATGGGAAGAGATAAACCAGCCCCTAGTGGGCTGGAATAAGTTCCCACTAAGGCCCATCAGGTTTGAGAAGGGAAAAACACAAGGTGGAAACAGTTTCCAAGTGGGAAGGTGGAATCCTACTCCAAATAGGATTGGAGTAGTACTCCTCCACCTCAAATTTCGGCCAAACCTTGAGGGTTTGATGCTGCCTCCTCCCCTCCCTCCCTCCTATATATACTGAGGTATTAGGGCTGATTTGAGACAACTTTGCCACGGCAGCCCGACCACATACCTCCATGGTTTTTCCTCTAGATCGCGTTTCTGCGGAGCTCGGGCGGGGCCGTGCTGAGATTAGATCACCACCAACCTCCGGAGCGCCGTCACGATGCCGGAGAACTCATCTACCTCTCTGTCTCTTTTGTTAGATCAAGAAGGCCGAGATCATCGTCGAGCTGTACGTGTGCTGAATGCGGAGGTGCCGTCCGTTCGGCACTAGATCGGAGCGGATCGTGGGACGGTTCGTGGGACGGTTCGCTGGGCGGATCGAGGGACGTGAAGACGTTCCACTACATCAACCGCGTTTCTTAACGCTTCTGCTGTGCGATCTACAAGGGTACGTAGATCGGAAATCCCCTCTCGTAGATGGACATCACCATGATAGGTCTTCGTGCGCATAGGTCTCCGCGAGCTCCGAATCGAGCAAACCCAAGCTTGTTGGAAATCTTAAGACCATGCAGATATGAAAATGCCAATGATATAGAGATGTGAGATCTCTATGAATGAAGAACCGGCAAAAACATCAACATCGAAAACATCATAGTAGATGCATATGGACTCCGTTTTCGATGAACTCGAGCTTGTCACGAAGATTACCATAAGCTCTAAAACTCACAAAGAGAAACACCAAACAAGAACCAAGAAGTATGATGCAAAGATGCAAATGGTTTGAGCTCTCAACAAACGATACGATCAAGCTACTCACTTGAGATCCCCCCTTGATAGTGCAGCAATTTATCCTAACCAGAAAACCTATCAAGGGCAAACCTATACCTTGCACCTCGTCCTCTTGAGCTAGATGATGATGATCTTGGCTTCCTCAAGATGGACCACCTTTCTTGATTGCGTTGGCTTGATGAAGACAAGTTGATTGCTCCCCCATACTCACTATGGGTGAGCCACTCTTCAGCATATCTTCACAAGTCCATTGCCACCACAATGGACAGCAAGCTTCAAGTATGATATCTTCGTGCTGATACACTTGAACTTGCACATCACAATCTTGATGACGATCACAACTTGACGTCATACTTCATGGGTTGTATGAGATCTTATCTTTGACGCAAGCCCATGGAAACGCACCTAACCCCCACATAGAACTCTCACGAAGACCATGGGTTAGTACACAAACACGTAATGGACAATCCTTACCATACCATGGGATCACTTGATCCCTCTCGGTACATCTTGTACGCTTTGTGTGTCGATCATCTTGATTTACTCTTTGTCAATGGACAACAAGCTTCAGGCATGATATCTTCGTGGTGATCCACTTGAACTTGCACATCGCAATCTTGATGACGATCACAACTTGACGTCATACTTCATGGGTTGTATGAGATCTTCTCTTTGACGCAAGCCCATGGAAACACACCTAAACCCCACATAGAACTCTCACGAAGACCATGGGTTAGTACACAAACACGTAATGGACAATGCTTACCATACCATGGGATCACTTGATCCCTCTAGGTACATCTTGCACGCTTTGTGTGTCAATCATCTTCATTTACTCTTTGTCTGAGATCTTGATCAACCTTGTGTCTCTATGACCATTCTTTGGATAATACCATGAATACCACCTTGGTCATCATATATACTCCTTGAACCCAACAGATGGACTTCAAGAAGTGCCTATGGACAAATCCTATAAATATAACTTAAGGCAACCATTAGTCCACAGGAATTGTCATCAATTACCAAAACCACATATGGAGATATATGCTCTAACATGTGGCGCCTACACCAATTGAAGTGGAAGCTGATGATGGTGATCATTGAGATTCAGATCAAGTTACTACAAACCTCGTAGGTCGACAAGGTCGCGTACTACTACAGAGTGGTATGGTAACCCTGTCTTGGAGGTCATGTTGTTGAACAATAATGAACCGACGAGCTGTGGAGAAGCGATGGTGGGCCCGGATTCTGACAAATGGCTGGAGGCCATGAAATCCGAGAGAGGATCCATGTATGAAAACAAAGTGTAGACTTTGGAAGAACTACTTCATGGTCGTAGGACTATTGAGTAAAGATGGATCTTTAAAAGGAAGACAGACGACGATGGTTATAAGTCACTATTAAGAAAAGCTCGACCTGTCGCAAAGATGTTTCCGACATGATCAAACAATTAACTATGGTGAGACTTTGTCACTCGTAGCGATGCTAAAAGTCTGTTTGAATTATGTTAGTAGTTGTTGCATTATTTTTGAAATATTGCACATAGGATGTCAAAACATTGTTTCCTCGACGGTTTCCTTGAGCAAACATTGTATGTGATACAACGAGGAGGTTTTGTCGATCCTAAAGATACTAGCAAGTATGCAAGCTCCAGCGATCCTTCAATGGACTGGTGCAAGCATCTCAGAGTTGGAATATACACTTTGATGAGATGATCAAAGATTTTGGGTTTGTACAAGGTTTATGAGAAACTTGTATTTCCAGAGAAGTGAGTGGGAGCACTATAGAATTTCTGATAAGTATATGTGGTTGACATATTGTGGATCAGAAGTAATGTAGAATTTCTGTAAAGCATACAAGGTTGTTTGAAAGGAGTTTTTCAAAGGAATACCTGGATTGCGCTACTTGAACGTTGAGCATCAAAGATCTATGGAGATAGATCGAAAGCGCTTAATAGAAGTTTCAACAAGATGCATGCCTTGACAAGTTTTTGAAGGAGTTCAAAATATATCAGCAAACAAGGAGTTCTTGGTTGCGTTGTAAGGTGTGAATTTGAGTAAGACTCAAAACCCGACCCCGGTAGAATAAAGATAATAGACGAAGGTCGTCTTCTATGCCTTGGCCGTAGAATCTGACGTATGCCATGCTGGGTAGCGCACCTGATGTTTGCCTTGACTCAAAGTCTGTTGAGAGGTACAGAGAGTGATCCATGATTGAATCACTAGTAGCGGTCAAACTTTATCCTTAGTAACTGATGGACTAAGGAAGTTTTCTCGATTATGGAGGTGGTTAAAGAGTTCGTCGTAAAGGGTTACGTCGATGCAAGCTTTGACACTAATCCGAATAACTATGAGTAGTGAAACGGATTCGTATAGTAGAGTAGATATTTGGAGTATTTCCGAATATCACATTGTAGATGCATCTATAAGATGACATAAAGATTTGTAAAGAACACACGAATCTGAAAGTTTCAGAACCGTTGACTAAAACCTCTCTCACGAGCAAGACGTGATCAGACCCCATAACTATATGGGTGTTGGATTCGTTGGAATCACATGGTGATGTGAACTAGATTATTGACTCTAGTGCAAGTGGGCGACTGTTCGAAATATGCCCTAGAGGCAATAATAAATTAGTTATTATTATATTTCTTTGTTCATGATAATCGTTTATTATCCATGCTATAATTGTATTGATTGGAAACACAGTGCATGTGTGGATACATAGACAAAACACTGTCCCTAGTAAGCCTCTAGTTGACTAGCTCGTTGATCAAAGATGGTCAAGGTTTCCTGACCATAGGCAAGTGTTGTCACTTGATAACGGGATCACATCATTAGGAGAATCATGTGATGGACTAGACCCAAACTAATAGACGTAGCATGTTGATCGTTTCATTTTGTTGCTACTGTTTTCTGCGTGTCAAGTATTTGTTCCTATGACCATGAGATCATATAACTCACTGACACCGGAGGAATGCTTTATGTGTATCAAACGTCGCAACGTAACTGGGTGAATATAAAGATGCTCTACAGGTATCTCCGAAGGTGTTCGTTGAGTTAGTATGGATCGAGACTGGGATTTGTCACTCCGTGTGACGGAGAGGTATCTCGGGGCCCACTCGGTAATACAACATCACACACAAGCCTTGCAAGCAATGTGACTTAGTGTAAGTCACGAGATCTTGTATTACGGAACGAGTAAAGAGACTTGCCGGTAAACGAGATTGAAATAGGTATGCGGATACCGACGATCGAATCTCGGGCAAGTAACATACCGAAGGACAAAGGGAATGACATACGGGATCATATGAATCCTTGGCACTGAGGTTCAACCGATAAATATCTTCAGAATATGTAGGATCCAAGATGGGCATCTAGGTCCCACTATTGGATATTGACCGAGGAGTCCCTCGGGTCATGTCTACATAGTTCTCGAACCCGCAGGGTCTGCACACTTAAGGTTCGACGATGTTTTATACGTATTTGAGTTATATGGTTTGTTACCGAAGGTTGTTCGGAGTCCCAGATGGGATCACGGACGTCACGAGGGTTTCCGGAGACGAAGATTGATATATAGGATGACCTCATTTGGTTACCAGAAAGTTTTCGGGCATTACCGGAAAAGTTTCGGGCTCATCGGTAGTGTACCGGCAGTGCCGGGAGGGGTGACGGGGACCATCGAGAGGAGTGTCACGCCCCAAGGGGTCTCATGGGCTATGGGAAGAGATAAACCAGCCCCTAGTGGGTTGGAATAAGTTCCCACTAAGGCCCATAAGGTTTGAGAAGGGAAAAGCACAACGTGGAAAGAGTTTCCAAGTGGGAAGGTGGAATCCTACTCCAAGTAGGATTGGAGTAGGACTCCTCCACCTCAAATTTCGGCCACACCTTGATGGTTTGATGCTGCCTCCTCACCTCCCTCCCTCCTATATATACTGAGGTATTAGGGCTGATTTGAGAGAACTTTGCCACGGCAGCCCGACCACATACCTCCATGGTTTTTCCTCTAGATCGCGTTTCTGCGGAGCTCGGGCGGAACCCTACTGAGATTAGATCACCACCAACCTCGAGAGCGCCGTCACGCTGCCGGAGAACTCATCTACCTCTCTGTCTCTTTTGCTGGATCAAGAAGGCCGAGATCATCCTCGAGCTGTACGTGTGCTGAACGCGGAGGTGCCGTCCGTTCGGCACTAGATCGGAGCGGATCGTGGGACGGATCGTGGGACGGTTCGTGGGACGGTTCGCGGGGCGGATCAAGGGACGTGAGGACGTTCCACTACATCAACCGCGTTTCTTAACTCTTCTGCTGTGCGATCTACAAGGGTACGTTGATTGGAAATCCCCTCTCGTAGATGGACATCACCATGATAGGTCTTCTTGCGCGTAGGAATTTTTTTGTTTCCCATGCGACGTTCCCCAACAGATACAACATTCTGTCCATTGTCTATTGATTGGATTGATGTCCCCCAACAGCATAACAAGTACGATTTCCACCTTATCTCTATCTCTATTTTTGTTTATATGCGTGAGTATGTATGTTGCATCGTTTTGTTATTGTTTGTCTTTATTTTCCTTTTACAATGTTTCTTTGTTTGATTGTAGTATTGTTTGTGCCTTATTCATGCTTACGAACGTTAACTCATTTCACGATGGGGTTCTTACGTACTATTCCCATGAGGATATCTCCGATATCAGGAAGACATGGGTGTATGCAATTGCGTCTTCTAGCCTATTTGAAATAGATTTCATGGATCTGTTTGGATACTATACATGTAATTCTTGAAACTTTTAGTTTTGGCTACTTTATATCTCTTTTTGTTATTTGTAACCTGATACATTGTCTTCTATTTATTTAGGAGTTTATATTATTTTCTTAGGTTTGCATGTCGACGCGGGGATAGCCCCGAGCTGGGCTCATCGAGCCTACTCCTTCACACTTCAGCAAAGTGGGGGCATGTGCTTCCCTGCACACCGGCTCCTCCTAGGCGGATGCGAGACCTGCGCCAGCTAGGAGCCCCCGCGACCCGGCATCCGGCTCTATGGCCACCCACCAGCCGGATGGTGAGCGCCTGTCGCATCAACATGACTGATGCGACCGGTGCCCACGACTAAAGACGGGATAGCGTCAGCACCGATACTGCTGAGTGGAGAGCTCGTGGTTACACTGGAAGTGGTCGTACTGCTGACCTGCGCCGGTTATGCTGGTCGCCCTTGCACATTGCCGGCACGCCTCCACCCACTCCATTACCTGCTCCGGTGTGGCTACAGTGGAGGCGGTCGTACCACAGACCAAGCTGGATTTCGCGTCGAGGATGGCCATAGTGCGGCATGTGTCATGCGAGACGGACATGCTCCAATCCCATCGGCCAACCCGTGGGCCCCAACATCCGACGAGGCCCTATAGCCGTCGGGCCCCGCATGCGAAAAGACTTCTCAGGCAGGCGGGCCGCTGGCTGGCCAGAGAGGCTTCCACACGAGTCCCCCCTATGTATGTGATATCAATATTGTAAGCCGAGGGGTTCGACTATAAAACCCCGTGGCCCTCATCCGTGTAGAGGGTCGACCATTCCCACGCACGAATACACACACGGGAGAGCTAGAACGCGAGCTCGCTTGCTCCTTCTTCCTCCTCCGTCGAACAGCTCAAGGAACAACATGTAAATACTTTGGTTCATCACCATCCCGGCACGCCAAGGGGTGTTACCTCCCACAAAGGGCCCCGAACCTGGGTACATCATGTGTCTCGCACCGCTTTTGCCATTCCCATTACCGGAGCCTGTCGGTGTCCTTCGGCCCTGATACGTCTCAAACGTATCTATATTTTTTGATGGTTTCACGTTGTTATCCTGTCTTCTTTTGTTGTTTTATGTACCTTTTATATCTTTTTTGGGACTAACTTATTAATTCAGTGCCAAGTGCCAGTTCCTGTTCTTCCGTATTTTTGACTCTTTTCAGATCTGATTTTCGAACGGAGTCCAAACGGAAGAAAAACCCCAAAATGATTTTTTCCCGAACGGAAGAAGTCCAGGGGCTTTTGGGCCAAGCCAGGTGAGCTCGAGGGAGCCCACAAGCCCCCACTCCACCACCAGGGGGGAGGCGGCGGTGGGCAGTCTTGTGGCCTCCCTGGCCGCCCCCTGACCTAGGTCTTTGGCCTATAAATTCCCAAATATTCCGGAAAAAATCAGGGGAGCCTCGAAAATACTTTTCCGCCGCCGCAAGCTTCCGTTTCCGCGAGATCTCATCTAGAGAGTTGAAGGGCTTCTTCATCATCATCATCGCCCCTCCAATGACTCGTGAGTAGTTCACTTCAGACCTACGGGTCCGTAGTTAGTAGCTAGATGGCTTCTTCTCTCTCTTGGATCTTCAATACAAAGTTCTCCATGATCTTCATGAAGATCTATCCGATGTAATCTTCTTTGGCGGTGTGTTTGTCAAGATCCGATTAATTGTGGATTTGTGATCAGATTATCTATGATATATATTTGAGTCTTTGCTGATTTATTATATGCATGATTTGATATCCTTGTAAGTCCCTCCGAGTCTTGATTTTTTTTGCCATCTAGATCTTTGACTCTTGCAATGGGAGTAGTGCTTGGTTTTGGGTTCCGCCATGTGGTGACCTTTCCGAGTGACAGTAGGGGCAGCAAGGCACACATCAAGTAGTTGCCATCAAGGGTAAAAAGATGGGGTTTTTATCATTGGTTTGAGATTATCCCTCTACATCATGTCATCTTGCTTATAGCGTTACTCTGTTCTTATGGAATTAATACACTAGATGCATGCTGGATAGCGGTCGACGTGTGGAGTAATAGTAGTAGATGCAGACAGTATCGGTCTACTTGTTTTGGACGTGCTTCCTATAGAAATAATCATTGCATAGATATCGTCACGACTTTGCGCGGTTCTATCAATTGCTCGACAGTAATTTGTTCACCCACCGTCTACTTGCTTTCATGAGAGAAGCCACTAGTAAACAATACGGCCCCCGGGTCTATTCACATCCATCGTTTACACCTCCGCTTTTTTACTTTGCTTTTTTACTTTGTTGCTTCCAGTTCTCACTTCGCAAACAATCTATAAGGGATTGACAACTCCTTCATAGCATTGGGAGCAAGCTTTTGTGTTTGTGCAGGATCTTGAGATACTCCTCCACTGGATTGATACCTTGGTTCTCAAACTGATGGAAATACTTACCACCTCTACGCTACATCACCCTTTCTGCTTCGAGGGAACACCAAGGCAAGGCTCCAAGGCCATGGGGGAAATCCTTTGCATACTTGCCTAGGAAGTCCCTTAAGGCGTAGCCGCAGCAGAAAGATCAAGCCAAGTATTCTCCCGTCGACGTCCCTATTTCTGGCGCCGTTGGAAGGTCTTTTGTTGCAGTAGCAGAAGTATTCCTGGCGCCGTTGCCGGGGATACACAGCAAACATCAGAAGTATTTCTAGCGTCATTTCCGGGGAGGAGAAATCAAGATCTATCCAAGTAGGTCTCACAAACTCTTCTCTTGCATTTAGTTTTGTTGCCAGTTGCCTCTCGTTTTCCTCTCCCCCACTTCACATTTGTCGTTTTCATTCGCCTTTCGCCTTCGCCGTTTTCTTTTGCATTTGCTATTCCCTTTCGCCCTTCCACTCTTAGGTTTGTTCGTGAGAAACCTTTCCTCATGGCCAAACCAAACTAATTCAGAAAATTGGAAGAGATTGAAACTAATGTCAAAAGTTTCATGTCTTCTCAGTTTGACCAAAATAGTTACTTCCGTAGGGAATTAAAAGAGCAAAATTCCTTTTTGGTCTGTTTGAATAAATAGTTTTATGATACGGCCAATGATTTCCTTGCACCTAGTTCTCAGTTTGCTTACCTTTTAAAATTGGTGGGCCAAATTTCTGACAAGCAGGCTACCTTAGTCAATAAGATGGCAGCTAAACCTGAAATTTGTGATGCAAATCACGAAGATCTTAAAGTGCTTGGTGTGTATCCTCTTGAATCTTTGTTTTCGTGTGTAAAACCTACTTATGGAGGGGCTAGATATGAATCCACTTTGGTTTAAAAACGCCCTAATGATTCGGAGTCCACCTATCTTGATGATAAAGGTGTGGAGAGTGGAGTAGAAGAAGTCAAAATTTTGGGTAGTAATGAAACTCCCACTTTGGATTTCACGGAATTCAATTATGATAATTTCTCCTTGTTTGAATGTATTTCTTTGATGCAATCCATTGCAAACTCTCCACATGCTTATAGCCAAAGCAAAGACTTTCCCGCGCATATCGTAGATGCTATGATGAAATCTCTTGAAGAGAAGCTCGAACTAGAAGTCTCTACACCTAGAAAACTTCATGATGAGTGGTAACCTACTATCAAAATCAAGATCAAAAACTATGAGTGCAATGCTTTGTGTGATTTGGGTGCTAGTGTTTCCGCGATTCCAAAGTCATTATGTCATATTCTTGGTTTTCATGAGATTGAAGAGTGTTCTCTTAATTTGCATCTTGCGGATTCTACTGTCAAGAAACCCATGGGGGGTATCGATGATGTTCTTATTGTTGCGAATAAGAACTATGTACCGTGGATTTCATTGTACTTGACATAGATTGCAATCCTTCATGTCCCATTATTCTTGGTAGACCTTTCCTAAGGACTATTGGTTCTATCATCGATATGAAGGAAGGGAATATTAGATTTCAATTTCCTTTAAAGAAGGGCATGGAGCACTTTCCTAGAAAGAAAATAAGATTGCCTTATGAATCTATGATGAGGGCTACCTATGGTTTGAGCACCAAAGATGACTATACGTGATTCCATCACTTTCGCCTAGCTAAGGGCGTTAAACAAAAGCGCTTGTTGGGAGGCAACCCAATGAATCTATCATTTTTCTTTCTGTTTTGTGTTATCCACACTTTCATAATTCTGTTATGATTGTGTTTTTTGTGTTTCTTTTTGCGTTTGAGCCAAGCAAAACCGTTATGATTAGTCTTGGGGATAATCGTTTGGTCATGCTGGAAAACGCAGAAACTTTCTTCTCACGAAAAGAATGTTCATTTTTTTCTGAAAGAGCTTTTGAGTTGATTCTTTTTGCTTCTGATTTCTACGCAAATTCTACAGACTGTCGTAATTTTTTAGAATAATTGAAGTACCAGAGGTATACGAAATATACAGATTGCTACGGACTGGTCTCCTGTAAAAGATTTTGTTTTTGTTGTGTTGGTTGCTTATTTTGATGAAACTATGGATAGTATCGGGGGGTATTAGCCATGGAAGATTGAAATTACAGTAACCCAGCATCAGCACAAGTAGAATTTAAGTTTGCTACAGTACCTAAGGAAGTGGTGGTTTGCTTTCTTGTACTAATGTTATCACGAGTTTCCGTTTAAGTTTCATGTTGTGAAGTTTTCATGTTTTGGGTGAAGTTCTTATGGACAAAGAGATAAAGATTGGCAAGAGCTCAAGCTTGGGGATGCCCAAGACACCCCAAGAGATTCAAGGATGCCATAAAAGCCTAAGCTTGGGGATGCCCCGGGAAGGCATCCCCTCTCTCGTCTTCAATCCATCGGTAACGTTACTTGGGGCTATATTTTTATTCACCACATGTTATGTGTTTTTTCTTGGAGAGTCTTGTATCATAGGAGTATTTTCTTTTTGTTGTGTCACAATCATCCTTGCTGCATACCTAGAGAGAGAGAGACATGCACACACCATGATTTTGTCGAGCTTCACTTATATCCTTTGGTAGACAATTCAGCTCACATGTGCTTCACTTATATCTTTTGAGCTAGATACTATTGCTCTATGTGCTTCACTTATATCTTTTAGAGCACAGCGGTGCGTGGCTTGGTAGTTGGTCTATGCTTTGAAAGTAGTCTCAAAATGGGTAGTTATCCAAAGGGATACGAAAACTTCCATCTTCATGTGCATTGAATAGTTAGAGAAGTTTGATTCATCTCGATTAGTTTTGAGTTGTGGTTATTGTAATATTGAAGTCATGCTAGTAAGGCGTTGTGGACTTAGAAATACTTGTGTTGAACTTAGTGATTCCCGTAGCATGCACATATGGTGAACCACTATGTGATGAAATCTGAGCATGATTAGTATATTGATTGTCATCCTTTGCGTGGCGGTCGGGATCGCGCGATGGTTTATACCTACCAACCCTTCCCCTAGGAGTATGCGTTGAATGCTTTGTTTCGATTACTAATAAAACTTTTGTAACAAGTATATGAGTTCTTCAAGACTAATGTTGAGTCCATGGTTTAGATGCACTTTCACCTTCCACCATCACTTACTCATAGCTCTAGTGCATCAATTGTATGGCAATCCCTACTCATTCACATTGATATCTATTGATGAGCATCTCCACAGCTCATTGATATGCCTAGTTAATGTGACTATCTTCTCCTTTTTTGTCTCGCAACCTCCACTACATTCCACACCATCTATAGGGCTATAACCATGGCTCACGCTCATGTATTGCGTGAGAGTTGAAAAGGTTTGAGAAAGTAAAAGTGTGAAACAATTACTTGGCCAATACCGGGGTTGTGCATGATTTAAATTCATTGTGCAATGATGATAGATCATAGCCAGACTATATGCTTTTGTAGGGATAACTTTCTTTTGGCCTCGTTATTTTGAAAGTTCATGATTACTTTGCTAGTTTGTTTGAATTATTATTGTTTCCACGGCAATAGCAAACTATTTTTTTGAATCTAATGGATTTGAACATTCACGTCACATAAGAGGAATTACAAAGGACACCTATGCTAGGTAGCATGAAAGCATCAAAAATTCATTTTATCACTTCCCTACTCGAGGACGAGCGTGAGTTAAGCTTGGGGATGCTTGATACGTCTGAAACGTATCTATAATTTTTGATGGTTTCACGTTGTTATCTTGTCTTCTTTGGTTGTTTGATGTACCTTTTATATCTTTTTTGGGACTAAATTATTAATTCAGTGCCAAGTGCCAATTCCTGTTTTTTCCGTGTTTTTGACTCTTTTCAGATATGATTTTGGAACGGAGTCCAAACGGAAGAAAAACCCCGAAATGACTTTTTTTCCCAAAAGGAAGAAGACCAGAGGGCTTTTTGGCCAAGCCAGGTGGGCTCCAGGGAGCCCACACGCCCCCACTCCGCCACCAGGGGGGAGGCGGCGGTGGGCAGGCTTGTGGTCTCCCTGACCGCCCCCTGACCTAGGTCTTTGGCCTATAAATTCCCAAATATTCCGCAAAAAATCAGGGGAGCCTCCAAAATACTTTTCCGCCGCCGCAAGCTTCCGTTTCCGTGAGATCTCATCTGGAGACCCTTCCCGGCACCCTGCCAGAGGGGACTTTGGACTTGGAGGGCTTCTACATCATCATCATCGCCCCTCCAATGACTCGTGAGTAGTTCACTTGAAACCTACGGGTCCGTAGTTAGTAGCTGGTGGCTTCTTCTCTCTCTTGGATCTTCAATACAAAGTTCTCCATGATCTTCATGGAGATCTATCCGATGTAATCTTCTTTGGCGGTGTGTTTGTCGAGATCCGATGAGTATCTATGATATATATTTGAGTCTTTGCAGATTTCTTATATGCATGATTTGATATCCTTGTAAGTGTCTCCAAGTCTTGGGTTTTGTTTGGCCAACTAGATCTTTCATTCTTGCAATGGGAGAAGTGCTTGGTTTTGGGTTCTGCCATGTGGTGACCTTTCCCAGCGACAGTAGGGGCAGCAAGGCACACATCAAGTAGTTGCCATCAAGGGTAAAAAGATGGGGTTTTTATCATTGGTTTGAGATTATCCCTCTACATCATGTCATCTTGCTTAAAGCGTTACTTTGTTCTTATGGACTTAGTACACTAGATGCATGCTGGATAGCGGTCGACTTGTGGAGTAATAGTAGTAGATGCAGACAGTATCGGTCAACTTGTTTTGGACGTTATGCCTATAGAAATAATCACTGCATAGATATCGTCACGACTTTGCGCGGTTCTATCAATTCCTCGACAGTAATTTGTTCACCCACCGTCTACTTGATTTCATGAGAGAAGCCACTAGTAAACACTACGGCCCCGGGGTCTATTCACATCCATCGTTTACACCTCCGCTTTTACTTGGCTTTGTTACTTTGTTGCTTTCAGTTCTCCCTTGGCAAACAATCTATAAGGGATTCACAACCCCTTCATAGTGTTGGGAGCAAGCTTTTGTGTTTGTGCAGAATCTTGAGATACTCCTCAACTCGATTGATACCTTGGTTCTCAAACTGAGGAAAATACTTAGCACCGCTACGCTACATCACCCTTACCGCTTCGAGGGAACACCAACGGAAGGCTCCAAGGCCACGGGGGAAATCCTTTGCATACTTGCCTAGGAAGTCCCTTAAGGTGTAGCCGCAGCAGAAAGATCAAGCCAAGTATTCTCCCATCGACGTGCCTATTTCTGGCGCTGTTGGAAGGTCTTTTGTTGCAGTAGTAGAAGTATTCCTGGCGCCGTTGCCGGGGATACACAGCAAACATCAGGCCCCAACCACTCTCGATAAGCCACCCCATGGCATCTGCCCTGAGTAATCGACGACACTTGGCGCCCACCATGGGGCCGTCCATCGCGTCGGCCGAAGTTACGCTTAGGGTGGGATCCCTCGTCAACTCAACCGGACGCCTCTCGTCCGGACTGATCAACACGATCGTGGAGCTTACCTCCCCGGAAGCCTCCGCGGGGCTGGCCGTTGGATCTGCCTGCCTTGCTGGCTCCGCCGTCGTCCACATCGACGAGCCACGCCACGTCGATGTCTCCGCCGACGCTGATAGCCTCGACGTCGCCCTCGACCTCGACGCCCTCTGTGCTCTCTTAAGTGAGCTGCGCCATGAAGACGCGCCTGCGTCCGATGAGTATCCCAGTGAGGTACTCGACTGCACCGATCTAGCGTTGTTCACGGGATCCTCCGCTCCACACTACGCCATTCCCTCCTCAATCCTCATGGAGGTGATGGTCGCCGGCTCTAGCACCAGGTCGGGCTGCATAAAGGCCCCAGCCGACGCCGCCGCGGCTAGTCTGGGTCCGTCCGATCCTCTCTGCACTGCTCTGCGGGGGCTGAATTGTTGGAAATATGCCCTAGAGTCAATAATAAATTGGTTATTATTATATTTCCGTGGTCTGATAATCGTTTATTATCAATTCTAGAATTGTATTGACTGGAAACGCAAATACTTGTGTGGATACATAGACAACAAACTCTCCCTAATGAGACTCTAGTTGACTAGCTCGTTGATCAAAGATGGTCGAGGTTTCCTGGCCATAGACAAGTGTTGTCACTTGATAAGGGATCATATAATTAGGAGAATGATGTGATGGAAAAGACCCAAACTATGAACATAGCATATGATTGTGTCAGTTTAGTGCTACTGTTTTGTGCATGGCAATGTATCTGTTCCTATGAGGATGAGATCATGCAACTCCCAGACACTGAATGAATACCTTGTGTTTATCAAACGTCACAATGTAACTAGGTGACTATAAAGGTGCTCTACGGGTATATTCCAAGGTGTTTGTTGGGTTGGCATGAATTGAGACTCGGATTTGTCACTCCGTATGACGGAGAGGTATCTCGGGGACCACTCGGTAATACAATATCATAATAAGCCTTGCAAGCAATGTGACTAAGGAGTTCGTCACGAGATCTTGTATTATGGAACGAGTAAAGAGACTTGTCGGTAACGAGAATGAACTAGGTATGGAGATACCGACGATCGGATCTCGGGCAACTAACATACCGAAGGACAAAGGGAACAACATACAGGATTAACTGAATCCTTGACATAGAGGTTCAACTGATAAAAATATTCGTAGAATATGTAGGAGCCATACGGGCACCCAGGTCCCGCTATTGGTTATTGACCGGAGAGTGTCTCAGGTCATGTATGCATAGTTCTTGAACCCGCAAGGTCTGCACACTTAAGGTTTGGTGTCGTTTCGGTATTATTGAGTTATGTGTTTTTGGTAACCGAAAGTTGTTGGGAGTCCTGGATGAGATCTCAGACGTCATAAGGAGCTCTGGAATGGTCCGAATGTAAATATTGATATATAGGAAAGTTTCATTTGGTTTCCGGATGATTTTCAGGCATTACGAGTAAAGTACCAGGAGTGACGAATGGTTTCCGGGAATTTACCGGGGGGGGGGGGCACCCACCCGGGAGAGGACCTAATAGGCCTAGAGGTGGTGCACCAGCCCTTAGTGGGCTGCTGCAGCCAGCCCAATAAGCTTATTTCGGCCAAGTGTAAAAGAAAAAGAAAATAGAAAAAACAAGGAAGGAGAATCTCACAAGGAAGAGGAGTCCTGTTCCACCAAACCTAATTGGAGGAGGACTCTTCTACCTTGGATTCGGCCGAACCTCTCCTCCTTGGAGGAGAGGGCAAGGCAGCCCACCTCTTATTCCTCCTATATATAGTGGAGGTTTTGAGGGCAGCTGTCGGGAAAATGACACCTATGGGAACCTCCAAGGATCCCTTGATCGTTCGACGGAGGGAGAGAGGTGGTTCCAAGAGCAGAACTAACGATCAACACCGGCAAGGTCTTTTACCTAGTTTCGGGCCGCTTAGCACGTAAAACCCTACTCCTTCTTTGTTTGTTGTATTGGGTGCTTACTGTAGGGTCACTTGCTACACTGATTGCCTTTCGGCTGGTGATCAAAGAGTCTAAAACCCCAAAAGGTCCAACCTCTTGAACTGAGCTTTGGGCCTCCTTTTATAGGCAAAGGGGTCACCAACATTGCTCTATAGTGGGTTCACCACTATCTATCTACCGCGGTGTCAGGGGTAGTAAATGCCTTGTCAGGGCCCCCTGACCTGCATCAAGGTGGCATCGACACGTACCCAGGTGTTTTGACACATGGGCTTTGTGCTGGTGCATGTGGGATGCGCTGGAGCGGTGGCAGTCGGTGCCACAGTGGCAGGAGGGGCACCTCGCGGGTGAAGGGAGCTTGCCGGCCTACCGTCCTTTCGGGTGGCCTAACTCGTCTTCCCAGCAAGGAAGGCTCTTGGGGCCTTGGACGTGTTCCCGACAAGGAGGGCTTGCCGGGGCCTTGCGTGTCTTCCCGGCAAGGAGGCCTTGCCGGGGCCTTGTGGCTTGGGTTGTTCTTCACACCCTTGGAGGGGTGTGGCCTTGGTGAGCTTGGGTTATCTTTCCCATCAGCCTTCTTCGCGTACTGCCGCCAAGGGTGTTGCCGGGGCCGTGCACAAGTCTGGGGCACAGGAGACCCCAGTCTTTAGTGCACGGACAGGAGCCCCCGGGCTTGGGCCACACACGCGCGTGAGGCGCCATTGGGCCCGACCCACAGTGGTGCACCTGCTTCTGTGATAGGGTATTTGGCAGTTTGGAGCCGTGCAAGTGGCCTTTCCCCACGTCACGCATTGAGCGCACGAGGTGGAGAGGCATGTGCACAGTGGCCTTCCCACCTCCCGAAGCATTACTGCCACGCGTGAGGCATGCGTAGTAACGGTGAGGCAAGTGGATCGTGGCCTTAAAGGTCGCGACCGTGGTAGGGCCCGCCGCCGCATGCTTTGGTGCAGCACGGCGGCCTCGTGTTCGCCCATTATCATGGGTGATTAGGCGAGAGGGGCGGCAGTTCATGGAGCGAGGAGGGCTGGCCCCCGCGACTCGCCCTATAAATTAGGGGGTTTGCGAGGGGTTTTGGCTCATCATCCAACTCCTGAAACGGTCGGCACCCCCAGCTTGTTTCTGTAGAATCTTTCTTAGCTGCAGGTGGTGCTCGCCCCTAACCTTGGCTAAGGGATGAGGGTGGCCACCTACAGCCACCAGGGCAGCAAGAGGATCCCGTTCATATCATGACATAGCTTCAGGGGCCACAGCTGCGGAGGGTGGCCCGAGCGCCCAAGGTGGCGGAGGGGTGAGGGGTCGCGGTAGCCATGGAGGTCGTGGCCGGGGAAGGCACGATACTACTCCAACACCCCCGTCTTCTCCCAGGCTTCTTCCCACGGGGACTGATGTTGAAAGGACTCCATTAGAGCTCCTTGTCAAACTGAAAGGCCGCATCAAGACCCGGTTTCAACAAGCTATCGCCTTCGCCAAGGTGATGATCAAAGAGAAGCTCCCGATGTTGTGGCTTCGGGTGCATGGCTGCGGCAACGGCGTCGTACCGGTGGTCGTGGAGCAACGAGGGCCTCAGCAACCAGGGTAGAGGAGCTTCACTCGTGCCCATAATCTCTGGGATGGGCATGTTCTTTGCTTCAAGATGATGGCGGACAACCTTCTCTCCGTCAACATATACGGGAGCTCAGGTGTACGCCTCAGCTACTATGAAGAGAGCTCGAGCGGCGCCGAATGTCTCTCCTCGACCGATAGTGACGAGGAGGACAGCGACGGCGGTGGCGCTCTTGGCGGGTCAGGATGCCGGGGTGTCAAGTCGGAGCATGACACCCCGAGCTCTAACTGACCGCTGGTCGTGCCGCTACGGCTAGCTCACGCCTCCCCCCACCCCCCGCCGGATGGGGTTACCTTGACGAAGCTGGCATCAATGCCTCGTCTTTGAGGAGGCGCGATCGCGGGCTCCCGCTTCTTCATCCCTTCTGGTCACCCTGTCCTCCGACCCCGTTCTCCTCTGCGCAATGCTGGTCCAGGAGGAACCAGCCTGGGTTGCGCCGGGGGCCGTGCCACTTTTTATCTTCTTGAACTTCTGTTCAGTAAGCATGTCCCTGGCCAAAGACAGTATCATACGTAAGGGTAGTAAAAATCATCCATGCAATATGTCTGAGCTTGCCTCAAATAAATGAATGAAATGTTGTTTTCCATTTTGTGTGATCCCTTTCTTTGTATGATACGTCCTTTGTGTTTTTCGAAAGCTTGCCGGCGTGACTGGTCCTGCCGCTAGTGCTTTGAGGAATGGATCCTTAGCAGTTCGTCGGAGGGGTCATTACCGGCAAGACTCCTTGCCAGACTAAGTGCAACCGTTAAATCGTCGAGCGCGGCTCGAGGCGAAATAAGGCGTTGCGTAGCCGCTTGGTCTATTTAGCAAGTTCAAAACAGTGTGAAGGCGCTCTGTGGCCGTTCAGGTCGTTGAACGAGTTCGAAATAGAAACAAGGTGCACTGATCCTGGCAAGTTTCCTTCTGGGCGCAGGTTTCTCAAACAAAGATCGGGATCTCTAGAAGGGAAACAATCTATCTACTCGAAACTTTCATCTAGAATTTTCATCACTTATCTGTTGTGCCGCAGGACTTCTTCCCGCGCCGTCTGGATCTTTTGCGGGGGCCTCAGATCCCCGGCAAGCAGGATGTTATGCTTTTCCGGCAACCTCCCCACCGGCAAGGTTCTTGCTGATAGTCTTTGACTATCGCGTAGGAAAGGGGTTGGCCAGGGTGTAACTCCTTTCTCTCCTTTGACCGGATGTGTTGGCGGAGCCTCCGAGCGCATCTCTAGTAGCAACGCGACACTTCCAGGGGGAAGACGTTTTTGCTGGAGTGTGTTCTGGGGCTTCGGGACCTGTTGGCGCATCCTCGATGACTATGCATCACTCCGCAGAGGTGCGTCTATCGGAGTATATGTCGGAGGCCTCGCCGAAGCTCCCAGGCACGCACTCGACAGCAACGTATTGTTCTGTAGCGGCACATCAGCCTGATGGCGTCGACTTGGGGTCTCCGCCTCCTCGGCCAGCGCTTGCGCAGCAGCGCGTCCGCGCACGCGCCAGGAGGCCATAGCAAAGTGGAGCGACCACTGCTGCGTCCTGCTTTGGGGAACTGCGGCGGTGCGCTCAACTTCCAAGGATCTGGTGCAGATCTTGCTTGAATTAACGAAAAAGCTCTCAGCAGCCCACTACCTCGTGCGCCAAAGATGTCGGGAAAATGGCGCGCCTATGGGAACCTCCAAGGATCCCTTGGTGCCGACCGGCAGGGGGATGGGTGGCGCCAAGGCCGAACTGGCGACCGACACCGGGAAGGTCTTTTACCAAGGTTCGGGTCGCTTAGCGCGTAAAACCCTACTCCTGCTTTGTTTGTTGTATTGTGTGCTTACTATAGGGTCACTTGCTACAGTGATTGCCTTTTGGCTGGTGATCAAAGAGTCTAAAAGCCCAAAAGGTCCAACCTCTAGGACTGAGCTTCGGGCCTCCTTTTATAGGCGAAGGGATCACCAGCAGTGCTTTGTAGTGGGTTCACCGCTATCTATCTACCGTAGTGTCAAGGGCAGTAAATGCCTTGTTAAGCCCCCCTGACCTACATCAAGGTGGCATCGACACATACCCAGGTGTTGTGACACCTGGGCTTTGTGCTGGCCCATGAGGGATGCGTTGGAGCGGTGGCAGTCGGTGGCACTATGGCAGGAGGAACACCTTGTGGGCGAAGGGAGCTTGTCGGCCTTGCGTCCTTGCTGGTGGCCTAACCCTTTTCCTGGCAATGATGGATTGTCGGGGCATTGGACGTCTTCCCAGCAAGGACGGCTTGCCGGGGCCTTGCTTGTCTTCTTGGTAAGGAGGGCTTGCCGGGGCCTTGTGGCTGGAGCTTTTTCTTCACACCCTTCGAGGGGTGTGGCCTTGGTGAGCTTGGGTTATCTTTCCCGTCAACCTTCTTCGCATACTGCCGCCAAGGGTGTTGCCGATGCTCGTGCACAAGTCTGGGGCATAGGAGACCCCTGTCTTTAGTGCACCGACATGAGCCACCGGGCTTGAACCACACACGCGCGCGAGGCGCCGTTGGGCCAGGCCCAAAGTGGTGCACTGGCTTTTGTGACACGGTATGTGGCAGTTTGGAGCCGATGCAAGTGGCCTTTCCCCACATCACGCATTGAGCGCGTGAGGCGGAGAGGCGTGCGCACAATGTCCTTCCCACCTCCTGAAGCATTACTGCCATGCGTGAGGCATGCGTAGTAACGGTGAGGCAAGTGGCGATAGTGGCCTTAATGGTCGCAGTCATGGCAGGGCCCGCCCCCGCATGCTTTGGTGCAGCAGGGCGGCCCCCTGTTCGCCTGTGATCATGGCTGATTGGGCGAGAGGCGCAGCAGTTACTCGAGCGAGAATGGCCAGCCCCCATGCCTCGCCCTATAAATTAGGGGGTTTGCGAGGGGGGTTTGCTCATCCATCCAAATATTGAAAGGCTCAGCAGCCCCAGCTTGTTTCTGTAGCATCTTTCTTAGCTTCAGGTGGCGCTCGCCCCTAACCATGGCTAGGGGACGAGGGCGGCGACCATCAGCCGCTAGGGCGGTGAGAGGGTCCTACTCAGATCATGCAATAGCTTTAGGGGCTGCAGCTATGGAGGGTGGCCCGAGCGCCCGAGGTGGCAGAGGGGCGAGGGGTTGCGGTCGCCGTGGAGGCCGTGGACGGGGAAAGCAGGATGCTACTCCAGCACCCCCTTCTTCTCCCAGGCTTGTTCCCGCGGGGACTCATGTTGAAAGGACTCTATTAGAGTTCCTTGTCAAACTGCAAGGCCGCATCAGGACCCGGCTTCAACTCCCCACCGCCTTCGCCAAGGTGATGAGCGAAGAGAAGCTCCCGATGTTGTGGCTTCGGGTGCATGGCTGCGGCAACGGCGCCATACTGGTGGCCCTGGAGTAACCAGGGCCTCGGCTCCTGTTCCTTGGCCGTTGGTGGAAGATCTTCGCTCATGCCCATAATCTCTGGGATGGGCACGTTCTTCGCTTCAAGATGATGGCGGACAAACTGCTCTCCATCAAGATATATGGGAGCTCAGGTGTACACCTCAACTGCTGCAAAGAGAGCTCGAACGGCGCCGAATGTCTCCCTTCGAGTGATAGCGATGAGGAGGACAACGACGGCGGTGGCGCTCTTGGTGGGTCACGACCTCGTGGTGTCAAGTTGGAGCACGACACCCCGAGCTCTAACTGACCGCCAGTCGTGCCGCTAGGGCCACCTCACGCCTCCCCCCCCGCTGGACGGGGTTACCTTGTTGGAGCCGGCATCCACGCCTTGTCTTTGAGCAGGCGCGATCGCGGGCTCCGGCTTCTTCATCCCTTCCGGTCGCCGTGTCCTCCGGCCCCGTTCTCCTCTGTGTAGTGCTGGTCCAGGAGGAACCAACGTGGGTTGCGCCGGGGGTCGCGCCAATTTTTGTCATCTTGAACTTCTGTCCGGCAAGCATGTCCATCACCAAAGACAGTATCATAGGTTAGAGTAGTAAAAATCATCCATGTAATATGTCTGAGCTTGCCTCAAACAAATGAATGAAATGTTGTATGATACGTCCTTTGCATTTTTCGAAAGCTTTCCGACGTGACTGGTCCTGGCGCTAGTGCTTTGAGAAACGGATCCTTAGCAATTCGTCGAAGGGGTTGTTACCGGCAAAACTCCTTGCCGCACTCAGTGCAATCGTTAAATCGTCGAGCCCGGCTCGAGGCGAAATAAGGCGCTGCATAGCCGCTTGGTTTTTTGAGAAAGTTCTAAACAGTGTGAAGGCGCTCTATGGCCTTTCAGGTCGTTGAACAAGTTCAAAACGGAAACAAGGTGCACTGATCCTGGCAAGGTTCCTTCTGCGCGCAGGTTTCTCAAACAAAGATCGGGATCTCTTGAAGGGAAACAATCTATCTACTCGAAACTTTCTTCTAGAATTTTCATCACTTATCTATTGTGCCGCGGCACTTCTTCCCGTGACGTATGGATATTTTGGCGGGGCCTCAGATACCCGGCAAGCAGGATGTTACGCTCTTCCGGCGACCTCCCCACCGGCAAGGTTCTTGCCGATAGTCTTTGACTATCGCGTAGGAAAGGGGTTTGCTTGGGTGTAACTCCTTGCTCTCCTTTGCCGGGCCGTGCTGGCAGAGCCCCCGAGCACATCTCTGGTGGCGACGCGACACTTCCAGGGGGGAAGACATTTTTGCTGGAGTGTGTGTTGGGGCTTCGGGACCTGTTGGAACATCCTCGACGGCTATGCATCACTCCGCAGAGGTGCATTCGTCGGAATATGCGTCAGAGACAACGCCGAAGCTCCCACGCACGCACTCGACATCAATGTACTGTCCTGCAGCGGCGCATGAGCCTGATGGCGTCGAACTTGGGGTCTCCGCCTCCTCGGCCCGCGCTTGCACAACAGCGCGTCCGCACAGGTGCCAGGAGGCCATAGCAAAGTGGAGCGACCACCGCAGCGTCCGGCTTTGTGGAACCGCGGCGGTGCACTCAACTTCCAAAGGTCTGGTGCTCAGCTTTCTCAAATTCGCAAAAAAGCTCTCAGCAGCTGTCACAGCCCTAGTTTACAATTGCTTCCCATTGCATACTCATGCATGCATTCTAAATTCAAAAGGATTTAAATTGAGATATGATAAAGTTTTATAAAGAATTTTGTCAAATGACAAAGATAAAAGTTACTTCAAACAACTATAGGGAAATGTTCCTGATTTTCTAGTAAGATAGTGGACTGAGATAAACATGTTAACCAACATTATTGGATCATAGAATCATTTCATATTGGGCATTTGAATTAATTCAACCCTATTTGCATTGGATTGATAAATGCTATAAACAATTTTATAGATCCAATAATTCTGGAAATTGGTGAGTGGTTCTGAATATATTATAGGAGGCCACATAGAATTTTTCAGAATTTTATTAAGTGTTTTGGTATTTTGAACAAATCAAAACAAATGCCAGAAATTAGAAAACAAGAAATAACAGAAAAAAATAAAAGAGAGGAAGATCTTGCGTGGCGCCTACCTCGTCGAGCCCAGCCCACCAGGGGCACAGTTGTCTTCTTCCTCGAGCGAGGAGGAGAAGCAGATGCGTGCTGATGTGCCGGCGAGCGAGGCCGTCCTGACCTCCTTCTTGCCCCGAGCCACGTAGACGACGGGGATGAGTACCCCGTGCATGTATCCTCCTCTTTCCCCGAGCACATCCTCTCCATCGCTCTCTTCTCGCCGTGCCCGAAACCGCCATGGCTAAGCCGTCGCCGTCCACGCACCCTCCGGCCTCCCTCGCCTCCTTGAGAAGACGAGAAGGACTGCCTCGATGCCCTGCTCCTCCTTGCCACCGGAATCAAGCCCGGAGGCCCCCTGTCATCGCCATCGTCGCCGTCTTCCTCACCTTCAGCCACCGCATGCCATCGACGATTCGTGGTGCACACGGCCTCCCCGACCCTGCCATCAATGCCATCAGCTCTGTCGTGAGCCCCTCTTCCATTTCCCCTTTGCCCCGTCGCCGTCCCCCTCTCCTAGATCCATTTGCCACCAAGCCGAGCTGCGGCTGTCGTCGTAGCTCGTCGCCGGTGCTTCTCCTGCAACCCCTCAGCCACAAGACTCGTCCCACTCGATGCGGCTGAGCACGGGCTTCCTCCCAGTGCCCTTAGTGCACCGAATAGCCGCTGGAATGCAAGTCCGGCGAGCCACCGCCGTGTCCTATGGTCGCCGCCGGCAGATCCCCGGCGTGCTCACGTGGAGATCCTAATTAGGGGCTAATTATCCTCTAATCAGCCACCGCAGCCCATGACAACAGGGCCCACAACTAACTAGATTAATTAGTGAGTTAATTTAACCCTGTTAGCTAACTGTGGCACTAACGTGTGGCCCCCACACGTCAGGTTTGTCCTGACCCAAGTCAGTTGACCTGCTGACTTCATCCTAACGTCAGTAAAGCTTTTCTAGAAATAAAATAAATCAAAAATGAATTATAAATTCCAGAAAATGCTGAAAACTTTGAAAAATCATAGAAAATAAAATATAACTCCAAATTAAATAAATAATATATGAAAAATGATCTGAAAAATTCAAGGAATCTGATTATGGCATTTTCATGCATGTTTGAGAAAGTTAACATCACCAAGTAGGGAAAATGATGATTAGGGTATATTTTATAAATAGTTTGGAATTGGAATTTGGTATATATTTGAATTCCTCTTCAAATAATTAGACCAGACATTGAGCTAGGAAACTCAGTACCTCAATATGCCATCTTCATGCATGATAAAATAAGTTATGCCTGAGCATCAGGTCGAATCAATTAAAAGGGTATTTGAAAAATACCTTGTTTGAAGTGATATTTAAATTTTGATTCAAACCATCTTCAACTAAAGAAATGGTAGCTACATTAGCCATGCCACATTTCATGTTCATGTCATTGTCATGCATCATAGTGTTACATTTCCGTGAAGTAGATATTGTTCTTTCTTGTTTGCCGGTGTTGTTCCCCCTCGATAGACGATGGTTCCAACGATGTGATCGTTGACATTGATGAAGACTCATTGCTATCTTCAGAACTGTCAAGCAAGCAACCCCCCTTGAGCATTCTGATACAATCCTACCCTCGTGCTCTTGCTCTCTTTTATTGCATTAGGACAAACACGATTCAACTGTTACATGTTCTAGGTAGTTGAACCCATTCCTCTGCATGAGCTAATTTTTCCATAGTAAATAGTTGAAACTACTTAGCATGAGTAGCAACTGCCTGAGCCTTGTTGTGCTTACTCATCCATGCTTGCTTACTGTGCCTGCTATGCTTAGAGTCGTGTCGGGTCTGATCCATCTGGTCGATGAATCGGAATGGCTGTGTTCATGTACTACAGTGTGAGAGTAAAGGTGTGAATCTGACTTGGTAAAGGTAGTGATGAGAGGCCATGTAGGAGCATGATACGTCTCCAACGTATCTATAATTTTTCATGGTTCCATGCTATTATCTTGTGAAACATTGGATTTTTTGTATGCCTTTTATATATTTTTTGAGACTAACTTATTAACTCAGTGCCAAGTGCCAGTTCCTATTTTTTCCGTGTTTTTGACCATTTTCAAAGGAGGATTTTAAACGGTGTCCAAACGGAATAAAACTTTCGAAAAGATTTTTTCTGGAACAAAAGATATGCGCCAGACTTGAGAACCAAGGCAGGGGCAAGCAGGGGACCCCACAAGCCCCCTAGGCGCGGCCAAGGGGGCCTGCGCCTAGAAGGCTTGTGGGCCCCCTGTGGCACATCTGCCCTACCTCTTCCGCCTATAAATTCAGAAAAATTCCAAAACTGTCGAAGAGATCCACGAAAATACTTTTCCTCCGCCGCAAGCTTCTGTCTCCGCAAGATCCCATCTAGGGAACATTCTGGTGCCCTGCCGGAGGGGGATTCTTCATCAAAACCATGATCTCTCCGATGATGCGTGAGTAGTTCAGCATAGACCTTCGGGTCCGTAGCTAGTAGCTAGATGGCTTCTTCTCTCTATAGCATCTTCAATACAAAGTTCTCCATGATCTTCATGGAGATGTATCCGATGTAATCTTCTTTTGCGGTGTGTTTGTTGAGAACCGATGAATTGTGGATTTATGATCCGATTATCAATGAATCTTATTTGAGTTTCTTCTGATCTCTCTTATGCATGATTTCATATCCTTGTAATTCTCTTCGAGTTGTGGGTTTTTTTGGCCAACTTGATCTATGATTCTTGCAATGGGATAAGTGCTTGGTTTTGGTTTCGTACCGTGCAGTGACCTCACCCGGTGACAGAAGGGGTAGCGAGGCATGCATCATGTTGTTGCCATCATGTCATCTTCCTTAGGGCGTTACTCTGTTCGTCATGAACTCAATACACTCGATACATTCTGGATAGTGGTCGATGTGTGGATTTATAGTAGTAGATGCATAAAGTATCGGTCTACTTGTCTCGGACATGATGCCTATATGTATGATCATTGCCTTAGATATCGTCATGACTTTGCGCGGTTCTATCAGTTGCTCGACAGTAATTTGTTCACCCACCATATTATTTGCTATTTTGAGAGAAACCTCTAGTGAACACTATGGCCGCCGGGTCTACTTCACACCATATTTTCAGCCTTACTCTTTTACTTCATTACACTTTCCGCCTTCGGATCTCACTTTGCAATCAATCTTGAAGGGATTGATAACCCCTTTATAGCGTTGGGTGCAAGCTCCTTTGTGTTTGCGCAGGTACTCTGGACTTGACACGATTCTCCTACTGGATTGATACCTTGGTTCTCAAACTGAGGGAAATACTTACTGCTCGTGTGCTGCATCGCCCTTTCCTCTTCAAGGAAAAAACCAACGCAAGCTCAAGAGACGACAAAAGATTTATGTCGCTGTAGTAGAGTACATGGTGGGTTCTCAAACTGAGTTCTGTGTATGTTACCCAAGACAAGATACTACCATGCATTGGGCCATGAAATATGAACCCACTCGGCGTATTAATCGCCTAGAACTCTGTCCAGGTGTTGCAATTAGTTTCTGGTGTTTGTAGGAATAGTGTTGGCGGCCGTGTCTAGCTCTGCCCGATGGGGTAGGCTTCAGTGCGGTAGATACATAGTGGCACGGTGTACCAATTGTCACCCGGATGGTGGGCTTGGGAACCCTACGCACATCGTTTGGGGCCGTAGAGGAAACCTCGGCCGGACTTCCTTGCGGGTTTAGTCTCAAATATGCGATAAACCTGGACTAGGGTCTTGTGTGGTTAACGGTCGTGGCCGACACCCACGACAGTGCTTCCGCTTGAAGGTTACCGAGATGCATGACGTGCATATGGTTCTAAGTGGTGAGAGCATGTGTGAAGAAGTATACCCCTGCAGGGTGAACTAATCTGTTCGAATAGCCGCATCCTCGGATATGGACTACTTGGAAACATTACGTGGTACATAGGCAACTTTGAATGGATACTTAAAATATGAAAGATAGTGTAAGTGCTATGGATGGCCTTCTCGTAGGGAGACGAGAGTGGATCCATGGTTGTGTATTGATTGGTGAATATGTGGACTTGTGTGCGCTATCCCACCTCAAAGAAAGAACTTGTAGTCCTAGTACAGGTTAGCCAAGAGTCAAAGCTGGCTTGGTGCAATCAAACCCCACAATCCTTTCATTAATACTGATGCATATGTAGATAGTCCTGATGTAAGTCTTGCTGAGTACCTTTGTACTCACACTTGCTTAATTATGTTTTTGCGTTGTACCTTGTTTCTAAGTATCCAACCCTTTCCTTGGTTCTCCGAATCGTACGTTACTATCTTCCCAAAACCCTGGTTGGCTCCCGTGCCGGGCCTATTGGCGCAGAGACAAGCTCGGAAGATTTAGTCTCATTAAAGGTTTCTACGCGATATGTTCGATGTTGATCGGAATAGCTTGGGAGTCCCAGACAGACGTCTGGTTCCTTTGGTAGGGTTGTTGTAGCCTTTCAGGCTCCTCCAGCCATTCTTAATAGATGTGTAAGTGCATCTAGTGCCCCTTAGTGATTTTGGTGGTTTGAAGACTTAGTCTTAATGGTTTTAAGTATCTAATATCGACCCCTAAAAATGTATATCTTTGGCTGAAGAAATTGGTTCGAAGCTGAAGAATTGAGTCGTGAAGAAATTGCGATGAAATTGATATTCCTCATGAAGATATTGAAAATGAGGAATTCGGTGTGTCCAGAAGAAAATGAATCTGAAGACTTTGAAGCATGAAGCTTTATTCTGCCTGTTTTATTTTCTTCACTTTTGAGTCATAGGAACACCGTACTGTAAAAGGGGGTCAACGTAACACGTCGGAATGAATTTCCTCATAATGCCCAACCCAAGCCTAATCCTACCAAAAGCCTCAAGTGAGGAATATGAGAGACATGAGGACTCTCACAGTTGAGGGTCCCGACCGTTACCGCAAGTCACGCCACATCACTGATCTTATCTACACCAATGGTCATATTATTTAAGGGCATTAATGTCAAATCATGTCGGGATACTCCGAGGCTATAAATAGCCGCCCCACAACCATTAGCTGGTTGGCTGCTCCGTTGGAAACTGACACTTTCCATAAGAGCAACCCAAATTCCTCAGAGTCTTCGAGAGTAATTCATCAGTGAGGAAATACCCCAAACACCAAACCACAAACCGAAAACCAAGTGATTGAGCATCACTGAAGAAGTTGTTCCTGTGTGGGACTGAAGCCTTTTACCTTTGAGGACTGTGCATCCTCTAGACGGTTAGGCGTCATGGTCTAGAGCAATCCAGGAGTGAACTGTGGATCGCCAAGTGACCAAGTTTGTGAGGGTTTGGATGTCTGCCCTGAAGACTTACCACGAGTGTTGGGAGAGGACTGTGTGTTCTTAGCACAAGGAGAATACGGTAGGGACTGTATGTCTCGGGACTGTGTGTCTTTTGGTTTCAATACCAAGCCGCTCCAAACCAGATGTACAACTGTCACAGTAGTTGGAACTGGGTCATCAACCACTGTCTTCACTGTGAAACGGGTTCTATTTCTTCAACTCTTTCTATTCCTCATATTGTATGTTGATGATTTTCACTGTCACTTTTTGAAGAATTTGCTGAAGACTTTCTCTGAACTTCCTCAACCCCAAATTCTTCATGCGAGTTAATCCTCACTTGTTTTCTCTGTGCCCCAAACTGCTTTTGATATTCTTCACCTTGAAAACTGTTGTAATGATACTTTGCACTCCTGATCCTTTGTTGTTTCCACAGCAAGTTAGTCATCAGTGAGGAATTTCCTCAAAAGGAATTTCCTCAGTGATGAAATTCTAAAAATATTCTATTCACCCCCTTAGTCGATATAACACACTTTCAATTGGTATCAAAGCAAGGTACTCCCTTGTTCTGTGTAATTTTGGTTTAACCACCTGGAGTTTTAGTTATGTCGACTACAGGCATGATCAAGGTTACTGCAGGATGTCCTACTTTCGAAGGAAATGATCAAGCTATTGACAACGATCTCTGGTATATTGTGGAACATGGCGTCCCTATCGTCACTGCTACTGTCTCCGCCACTAATGTGAAGAAATTCAAGCAACTTGACTCTCAAGCGAAGAATATCATCTGTGGCCATCTGAGCAAAGGTCAGTATGGCAGGGTGAGTGCTTTGGGCTCAGCAATACTTATCTGGGAAAGGTTGTCCAAAGTTAATGAAGGAGTATCAACCCAGCGTGATTCTCTTGTTGATGTTCTTCGCAATCTCATCAATCGCTTCAAGAGGCTTGACAATGAAAGCTGCCAAGATACCTTTGATCGCCTCACTGACATATCAAATGAACCGCAAGCACTGGGAGCTCGAGACATTACTGATCACGAAGTTGTGAAGAAACTGCTAAGATCTTTGGATTCTTCATTTGATACTTTAGTTCTGATGATTCAAGAGAGACCAGACTACAAGTTGCCTGATCCAGCTGATATACTCCAAACACTCAATACCCATGAATTCCAACAAGAAGAAAAGAGAGATCTATATGGTCCAAGCTATTCTAGACCACATGCGCTGAAGACCAAAGCATTTTCCTCATCTGAAGAAGAAGACTTGGATGGTAGCATTGGTGATCCTGAAGAATTTGGACTGGACCTTACAATGCTCGTGAGAAAATTCCAGAAGTTTACACGACGTGGCCAGTTTGGTAAATCTTCAAGAAGAGATATGAGGAAATCAGAATCTTCATCTGAGGACTACAAGAAAAGAACCTGCCACAAATGCAAGAAATCAGGTCACTACATTGCTGATTGTCCTCATTGAGGAAAGGAATCAAATAAGAAGAAATACAAGGATGAAAGTTCTGATGACTCGAGGAAAAAGAAGAAATCTTCAAAATCCTCATCCTCAAAGTCCTCATCACACAAGAAGACTAGTTTCAGAAAGGCTTGGGAACTTATTGGCAAGGAAATGGATTCCGAGGCAGAATTTGAGGAATGTGATGTAGAGGAGGGTTCTGATGGAGACTCAGAATCTGGACAGGCTAGCCTTGCACTTGCAACCATATTCGTCAGCAAGTCAATGTTCAACCTTGAAGAAAATGATAACACCATCCACACTGATGACTATGCTGATGACTTTGCTCCAACCTATTGCTTCATGGCAATAGGTTCAAAGGTACCGAATGATGCTTCCTCCTCTGATTGAAGTGACTGCGAACCTGATGATTATAAAAAACCCAGTTACAGTAAACTTGCTATCATTGCCACTAAACAACAAACTGCCCTGGAAAAGCTTCAGAAACTGCTAGACAGAAGCGATGATCTGTTGAATGATGAAATGAATCTTACCCAAATCCTCACTTAAGATATGAAAAGTCTTTAGTCCAGATTTGATAATCTTCAAGATCGTCATGTTACACTCCTCGCTGATCATGAGAAAATTTCCTATGAATTTCTTCAAAGGAAGCTTGATCTTGAGAAGCCGAGGATTTCTCATGATGATCTTCGTATGGAAAATGATTCATTACTATCTCAACAGATCAGTACTGCTCAAGCTGAATTCATTCCTCCATGTCTTAAATGCATCAAACGTGAAAATGCTAATTCTTCACCAGAATCATCTAATGCTTCTATTGCTACAAATTCTTCAACTCCTCCTGTAGTGTCAAATTCCTCACTTGAGGAAACCACAAATGTCATTGATGAAAATGCAGGGCTGAAGGAATTGTATGTGACAGGCATATACAAAAGTCTCAAAGGACACCAAACCCTTTGTGATGTGCTCAAAAAGCAGATCTTGAACAGGAACCCGAGGAAAGCAGGAATTGCCTTTGAGAGCAAATTGAATGCTGATAGATCATATTGGAAACCTGAGCAGTATCCCAAAACCTCATGGGTTGCTACTAAAGGGCTTCCTTTTGATCCATCCAATCTAACAGGATTTTCATGTGAATTGTCCTATTCCTCAGATGAGTCATTTGACTCCAACTATAGACTATTCAAAAATCAATCTGGTGAAGTATTTGCTCGATATGTTGGAACTAACTGCAGGAATGGGCCTCCCTTGTGGTAAATCTGGGTTCCCAAAAGTTGCCTTGAAAATCTTCAGGTGAATGTCCTCATGACACCACCTATGAAAAATTTGAACCCAGATCAAATTCCTCAGGAGGACCAAAGTCTTCAAGAGGATCAAAATCCTCAACTGGTCAAAACTATGCTCGTACCCTTGCTAATGCTTCTAACATGCAGGGAAATTACAAGGAATATGAATATAAGTGTTATTCTTCAAATCATTATGTTCATAAATCCTCAAAGAAATTCTCTGCATATTCATTTGAGTACTTTAACCCCCCTACTGTTAAGAGAAGTCCATTAGCTTCAATGCCTCCTTTCTCATATGGAGCTCGTAGGATGATGAATGCTTTACCACCCCTTCAGATGTGGGTGGTGAAGAAATTGAACTAATCACTTATGCAGGTCAGGTCTCCAGATGAAAATCATCATCTAAAGAATTTGCTGGATATCTGAGGAAAATGCTTGATAGGACGCACGCTAATATTGATGAAATGAAATTATTTCACACGTCCTTATAATTAATGTTTATGATGAAATTCCAATCTGATGAAATTGATATCATACTCTTCAAGTCTTAAGCATATGAGATGGTAAGCTGTACTAATTCATCTGCAGGATGAAAAACCCAAGAGTACTGAGTGCGTTCTTGATAGTGGCTGCACACATCACATGACTCGTGACAAAAGCTTGCTGATGAATATAACACTAACTCCATTGCCCCTGAAGAAAATCACTTATGCTGACAAAGGTAAAAGCAAGGTATTGGGACTTGGCAAATTAGCTATTTCCAAGGACAGGCACATGGACAAAGTGATGCTTGTTGAATCCTTTGGATTTAAACTTATGTCAGTCTCAATGCTTTGTGATCTTGATATGATAGTTATCTTTGGAAGATATAGATGTGTTGTCATCATGGAATCTGACAGATCCAAATTCTTCGAAGGTGTTAGAAGAGGGGATTTATACATTGTTTATTTCTCTACAGGTCCTCAATCGACCACTTGCTTACTAGCCAAAACCTCAGAAGGGTGGTTGTGGCATCGAAGACTTGGTCATGCAGGCATGAGGAATTTGCACATGCTCGCGAAGAAGAAGCATGTCATCGGCATCGAATCAGTCAAATTCCTCAAAGACCACCTCTGCGGTGCTTGTGAGTCTAGGAAAATGACCAGATCCAAGCATCTCTCGAAGACCATCATGACCAGTACTCATCCATTTGAATTTCTTCACATGGATCTATTTGGACCTCCTCATTATGACACACTAACAAATGCAACATCTTTATATGGCTTTGTCACAGTTGATGATTATTCCGGATACATATGGGTGCATATCATTTTGTATAAAACTAAAGTGCAGGAAGTCTTCAAACGATTTTCCTCAAGGGCATCGACGAACTTCGGCATCAAGATCAAACACATCAGGAGTGATAATGGAACTGAGTTCAAAAACAGTGGTCTTGATAATTATCTTGATGAACTTGGTATTACTCACGAATTGTCTGCTCCTTATACTCCTCAACAGAATGGTGTCGTCAAAAGGAAGAACAGGACTCCGGTTGAGATGGCAAGAACCATGCTTGAAGAATATCAGACTCCTCGTCGATTTTGGCCTGAAGCAATCAACACTGCCTGCCATATCATCAACAGGGTATATCGTCACAAATTCCTCAAGAAAACCTCATATGAACTTCTCACTCACAAGAAACCCAATGTAAGTTATTTCAAAGTTTTCGGTGCAAAATGTTGGATTAGAGATCGTCACCATAGCTCAAAGTTTGCACCTAAGGCACATGACGGTTTTATGGTCGGTTATGGAAAGGACTCGCACACCTACAGAGTCTTCAACACCTATCACAACAAGGTTGTTGAGACTGTAGATGTGCGGTTCGATGAAACTAATGGCTCACAAAGAGAGCAATTGCCTCTTGATCCAGATAAGCTGTCTCTTGAGGAAGCAATAAAGCTCAAAGCTAATGAAGACATTGTTCCCATTGAGGAAATTGATGAAGAGATCCTTCCCAACACTGATGAAAATCAAGAAGATGCTCCTGAGGAAATTGCTCCAGAACCAATTCCTCAGCCCAAACGAAATCCTCAACCAGCTCATTCGAGGATTGCAAATGAAGTAGAACTTGACAAAATCCTCGATGACATCAACGTGCCAGGTCCTCTCACTCGCTCAAAAGCGTCACACTTATTTAACTTTTGTGGGAATTTATCCTTTGTGTCTATCACAGAACCTTCAAAAGTTGCTGAGGCTTTCATGGAACCGGAGTGGATCCAAGCCAGGCAAGACGAACTTCTTCAATTCAAGCTGAATGACGTATGGGAGCTCGTCAAATGACCAGATCCTCGCAAGCATAATATCATCGGCACCAAGTGGATTTTCCTAAACAAGCAAGATGAGGATGGTCAAGTGGTGAGGAATAAGGAAAGACTTGTAGCCCAAGGCTACACACTGGTTGAAGGAATAGATTTCGATGAAACTTTTGCACCTGTTGCTAGACTTGAAGCTATTCGAATACTACTTGCTTATGCTAATCATCATAACATTATCTTATATCAAATGGATGTGAAAAGTGCATTCCTCAATAGTAAGCTTGAAGAAGAAGTATATTTTGCTCAACCCCTAGGTTTTCAGGATCCAAAGAATCCAGACAAAGTCTTCAGACTCAAAAAGGCGCTCTATGGTCTCAAGCAAGCCCCTCGGGCATGGTATGATACATTGAAGGAATTCCTCATGAAGAAAGGCTTCAAACATGGTTCACTCGATCCAACTTTTTTAATAAATCCTATGATAATGAACTATTTGTGTGCCAGATATATGTCAATGACATCATATTTGGCTGTACTGACAAACGTTACAGTGATGAATTTGCTTACATGATGAGTGAAGAATATCAGATGTCTATGATGGGGGAGCTGAAATTCTTCTTAGGTCTTCAAATTCGTCAACAACGCAATGGAATCTTCATATCACAGGAGAGATACCTCAAGGATGTTCTAAGGAAATTCGACATGCATGAATGCAAAGGTGCCAAGACTCCAATGCCTACCAATGGCCACCTTTGCATTGACGAAAATGGTAAAGAATTCGATCAACGGGTATATCGCTCCATGATTGGGTCTTTACTGTATTTCTGTGCATCTAGGCTAGATTTAATGGTTAGTGTTTGCATGTGTGCGCGTTTTCAAGCAAAACCGAAGGAATGACGCCACAAGGCTGTGAAGCATATTCTTCGATACTTAGCTCACACACCAACACTAGGATTATGGTACCCCAAGGGCTCAAATCTTCATCTTGTGGGATATTCTAATTCTGACTCCGGTGGTGACCGTGTGGATCGCAAGTCAACCTCTGGCACATATCATTTCCTTGGAAGATCATTAGTCTGCTGGTCCTCAAAGAAGGAGAACCGCGTTTCACTCTCCACTTCCGAAGTTGAGTACATTGTTGCTCGTTCATGCTGTGCTCGATTGCCATGGATGAAGCAAACCCTCAAGGACTACGACATCAACATGAAGAATGTGCATCTCTACTTCAACAATGAGAGTGCAATCAAGATTGCATACAACCCAGTACAGTACTCGAAGACTAAGCACATCCAGATTCATCATCACTTTCTTCGGGACCATGTCCTCAAGGGCAATATCCTCATCGACCATGTGAAGACTCACGATCAACTAGCAGATATCTTCACTAAGCCCTTGGATGAGAAAATGTTTTGCAAGTTGCGGTGTGAGCTAAATATCTTAGAATCTTCAAATGTTTTGTAAAAACATGCACACATCCTAACACTTATGCAAAATTGATGACTTAGATGTGCAACACACAAAGAATTGATTTTCTTCAACAACTGAAGATTATCACTCTTAGTGTGAAGAAATCAACAAAGAAATTGATTCTCAGGGCCCTACGACAATTGTACACGGTGTGTGAAATCAACATTTTTATATGGTGGGTCACGCCACCACACAACTTGAAATTCCTCAAGATGAATTTCTTCAAAATCGTTATTCTTCAAACTTGTCTTTGTTCAAAGCTGAAATTCATCATCATGACGCTTTGTCACAAAATCCTCAAGTGAATCAAAATCTTCAAAAACACTTGATGACTTTCATTTGCCTATATATATATATATATATATATATATATATATATATATATATATGTAGACTGTGATTTCAAAGTCCTCAACAGCATTCACTTATAGCTATTTCTTCGATTTCATATTTCATCTAAGTGAATGTGATCGGACCATACTTTCCCTCTATGCTACTCTCACCCAGTCTATTCAATTCTTCATATGTGTTCTACTTGAAACTTTGTTCAAAATCCTCACTGCGTACTTGTCAGCTGATGATTTTGTAACAAAATCCTCAAATCTTCAAAATTGATTTTTATATCGTTACACAGTAACTGAACCCCACTTCCCACGATCAGATAAGCACGATCTCCACCGCTTTAAACGGTTGCTACACGTGTGATGCAGAGACCAAAGGACAAGGGTAGTTCGGTCCGAAAGAATCGGCCAGAAAGTTTTCACCTGAGCTATAAATATGTCCTTAGCCCCTCCGGTCAAAACTATTCATTATCTCTCTCGACCTCCTCTCTGCTACAGCAAAGCCCTATCGCCACCGCTAGAAGTCTCGTCGCCGGCGAGGAAAAGCTTTATTGCCTCGACCTCTCTGTCGCTGAAATCATGCCGGAACCGGATCATGTTCGTCCACCGCCGCCGTAGCTGTCCTCTGTTGCCAAGTTAGGGTGAACTGGACTTGCACCAAAGAGTATCTACTACTACTTTTTCATGCGTTCTTCGTGCGCACTATATAGGGTAAATAAAACCCTATTTTTACAGCACCCTTTTGATGTACTATTTTACAGTCGATTTGTGAAACTTGTTTTTCCTCAATTGTCTATCAGTCTCTATTCCTCAAACACTTCTCATTCCTCAACTGTTGATGAATTTCACTAAGCATCTAAAAGTCTTCACGAGATTCCTCAATTGTGCAAAATTTTGAATCTGTAAAACTATGGAACCCAAGATCATAGTGCTTAGACAAATTCCTCAACCCACTGGTCAAATTCCTCAACTTTAAATTTGTTTCAATTTCATCAAATCTGAGAACACATATGACCTCTCCGAATTCCTCGCAACTATACTCTGTTCACAGTACAAAATGTCGGCTGATGAATCTCTAGGTTCTCATGAACTTAACTCATTTGTACCGTTTCTTGAAGAAAATCTGCAAGCTTCATCAGAATCCTCAAGAGTTCAATTTCCTCAGCAAAAGCCTGAGCTGAAGAAAATGGAAGATGAAAAGAAGCAAAAGGGTGGCAAGAAGCTTGAACAGAACACTGCCATCGTTATTCCTGATGACATATACCTGGAATATTGCACACCTGATGAGCAAGAGACAATGCCCAAGACGAAGATAAGGCTTCAAAAGATAGAACGCCGGTGGGCGAAGGAGTGGAAAGAATACAGATTCGTCACTCCCAAGTACGCGAAGAAATTCGCTCTTAAGCTTCCTAGCAAAGGCCTCCTCTCGAAGATTATCAGGATGCACACTCCTCAAGCCTCAAGACAATTCATGACTATCCTGAGGAAAAGACAAAACATTTGTCAAAGCATCAGAAGCAGGCAGAAGCTGCTGTGACGAAATTTAATGAAGAATCTGCTGCTGCTACTACTGCCGCCACCTCCTTTGGTGCTGAAACTTCTGGCACGGCCATTCCTCAAGTAAAGTCTGTGCCGCCAAAACCAAAGGCTTCAAAGCCTCAGGAAAAATTTCTTCAGAAAGCTGCACCTGCATCCGTACCAAAACCCTCAACACTACCAAAGGCTTCAAAGCCTGAACACAAGCAGATTGTGAAGCAGTTGCCGACTGTTTCCACCTCCTCTGTTCCTTCTGCAACTAGCTCCGAAACAAAGTCTTCACCAACTCCAATGAAGACTAAGGTGACTGCTGGGAGAGGAACCAGACCTAGCCCAAGCAAAATCATCACAGTCCCTTGTGCATCAGAAAGCAATGATGGATATGATGATGACACTCTGCAAGCCTTCATCAGAACACAAGCAGGAGTGAGTAGCACAAGCTTCAGGCAGCATCGTTCCTCTGGCCATGGACCCAAAAGTCCTCTTGGATTACATAAATATATGGTATGATGACCCCAACACACCTATTGATGATTTGAAGCTTCCCCCAGGCATCAGCCACATGGTGGCCACTTTCATCAACGAGGCCAAGTGGAAGGAGACGCAAGCCAAACAAGCTAAGGCTGCGACGCTGAAAAAGGAGAAATTCCTCAAACAGAATCTCCTCAGCTTGACGCCTGATGCAGTTGTGTCCACTCAGGCAGAATTGAAGACTTTGACTGACAAGTACACCAAGCTATCTGATCATCAAAGTCAGAAGAACAATTTCATCAAGTTTGCTACTAATGAAGTTGATGAATACAAAGAAAAAGGCTTCCCCTCGAGCAACACCTCAGCAGCCTGAGATTGAAGAAGAACAAATTGCCCATGCTAAGGAAATGCATCAAGAAAGCCTTGCTGATGAACCGGCTAGTGAGGAAAACACCAAGGAAACTCCAGCTGATGACTCTGCTCCAACTGATGAAACTGCTCCAGCTAATGCTTCTAAGCCAGCTGATGACTCTGCCCCACTTAAATAAACTGCCTCAGTTAAGGAAACTGCCAGGACGGAAACAACTCCACCTATTGAAGAGAAAATGCCTTCACCAAAACCTTCAAAGGTGAAGAAAATGACTCCGTCTGCATCAGACGTGAAGAAAACAAGAGCTGCTGAAAAGGAAGCTAAGAACAGAAAAGCTTCCTCAACAGAAGAATCAACTGAGGCCAAGCGCCTCAAATCTCTTGATGAAAATGCTCCTCTGGATCATGTGCCTTTCAACATTGCTCCATCCTATGAGACGACTCCCTTCGAAAGCGAAGACAAGGAGCACATGACTGATGAGGAAATGAAGAATGATGTGTCTGAGAAACACACTGATGAAGAAATTCAGATTGATGACAGTCCTGAGACCTTTATTCCTCCTGAAGAACCTGCTCAAGGATTAGCTGCACCAGCTGAAGAATTTGTCTCTCCCACCAAGCAAACCACTCAAGCTGAAGAAAACCAAGGAGAAGATCCTCAACCTGAAGAAATTCCAAATCCTGAGCAAAACCGTCAACATGAGGCTCAGGATGAAGAGATTCCTCCTCCTGAGAAAAATCCTCAACCAGAGGCCCCAGTTGATGACATTCCTCACCCAGAGCAAGATCCTCAGCCTGACGCACAGGCAGATGAAATTCCTCATCCTGAGGAACATGCTGAAGAAAATGACCCCACGCCAAATCCAGAGAATGCTCTTGTAGTTATCAATCCAGAAACTGCAATGATTGTCTCCCCTCAAGGGAAGAAGCAAAACCTTTAGCAGATGCAACGTCAACCCTTCTACAAGCGGCCAAAGTTTCAGAAGGAAGCATTCTTTGAGGAACACATGTATTTCATCGCAGAAAATCCTTATGACAACCCTCGCATCAGGCATATGAAGTTTTGGACCAGGACTCAGCTCAACTACTATGCATATGTGCTTTGTGGAAGAAACAAAAAAATTCAGCACACGCATATTCCTGATGTTGAGCTTGAAGAAATTCCTTGATTTGCCCCAGTCCTCAACGTTCTTCATGAAGCAGGACTGCTCCCTCTATGCTCCGATATTTGTGATTGGAACAGCGACATCGTTCTTAGATTCTATGCAACTCTACACATCATTGGAGATCCAACAGATATCAACACTTGGGTGCTCGATTGGATGACGCAGCACACACACTTCAAGGCCCCTGCAAATGAGCTGCTGCGAGAACTTCCTGTGTCAATTCCTTCAGAGCAGGCCGTGAAGATGTATGATGAACTTGAGCTACCGAATAAGCTCATGGAAGTCCTCATGAAGCCTTTGGCCAAGGGGCAACCTCCAAGAACAACCTTCCTGGTCCATCAGCTGAAGTATGAACACATGACTTTTTACAAAATCCTCTGCAGTGTTCTTGCGCCAATCAAGGGCCATGATGATGAAGAAGTTGTCGTAGGCATCGTGAAGAATATCCTCTTCAACATCATCTATGGCATCCCATCAACACTCATGATTTCTTCTTGAGGACTCTGGCAGAAAATTTTATGTCCCCTTTTGACCTGAAGATTTACGCTCCATGGATCATGAGATTCATCAGACGCTGGTCAGGCATCAACTATCACGCTTATTTCAATAATCACCTTGGATATGTGCCTCCAATAGGGGTCAACAAGAAGACTTTCGAGCCTGTTGAAGGAAAAGGCAAGTCTGTGATTGATGGAGGCAGTAGGCCCCTTGATGGCCAGTTCCGAGAGCCAGATGCATATTCCTCATGGGATTAAACTGAAACCCAGCCACCAAGTCATGTTGCTCCAAGGGTGATAAATACCAGAGAGCTTCTCCTCAGTACTCATCGAAAGGGAGATCAAAATCACAAGTGTGTCAAACGCCAATTCGGTGCCATTGTGAAAACCCTCACTGAGACCACGAATGCCATGAAGCTTAATCATCATTATCTTCATGTGGTTTTTGAACGCACCTGGGCCACACTGGCTCATTCGAAGACTCCAATAGAACTTGAAGAATTGGAGTTTGCACAGGACTTCGACTGGTCATGGCTGCCAAAGAAGAAATTCAGGCCAATTCCAGTTCCAAACCTTGAGGACAGTTCGTTTTCTTCATTCCGCACTGCAGAATTAGATGAAGACCAACAAGACACTGCCACTGGTCCAAGGAGGAAGTCTGCTCCCAAGAATCCTCACGCGTCTTCCTCAACTGCCAAGAAGTGAAAGTCTTCACGGGGCGTTAGTCCTCAGTTTTGTCCCTTTTTTTCACTTGATGACAAAGGGGGAGAAATCTGAGAGTTAGTCTTCACGCGGGATATATTTTGGGGCTTATGAACTTTATTTAAGTTACAAACTCTTGGCTCTTCTGAAGTGTTTTATGTAATGAGTTGTAACTTAAGCCTGATGGTACTCTGACGCTTTTTGAACGTTTTTCTTCGCACGCTTATTCCTCAAAATATTAATGCACGCATGTTGTAATTCGTCAGATACCATTTCTCATCATGCATTCACAATTTCTTCAAACTAAATGTCATATGTATGCATGATTTACAAGACTTAGGGGGAGATCTCCATGATATAAATCAGCAATGTGCAATTGCTGTGAAAAGAAAAATCCTCAAGATATGCACATCTTCAGGGGGAGTCTCTCTGAATCTTGATTTCAAATTCCTCAAGTGAGTATTTACACTTCATATATTTATCCCCGTTGAAGACTTAACCTAATTGTCATCAACCACCAAAAAGGGGGAGATTGTAAGTGGATCTAGTGCCCCTTAGTGATTTTGGTGGTTTGAAGACTTATAGGTTAAGTATCTAATGTGTTCATGAGTGTACATAGGATCTATAAGTCGCTGAGGAGTTTGAAATATTCGATGAATATCTACCCCTAAAAATGTATATCTTCGGCTGAACAAATTGGTTTGAAGCTGAAGAATTGAATCGTGAAGAAATTGCAATGAAATTGATATTCCTCATGAAGATATTGAAAATGAGGAATTCGGTGTGTCGTGAAGAAAATGAATCTGAAGACTTTGAAGCATGAAGATTTATTATGCCTGTTTTTTCTTCACTTTTGAGTCATAGGAACACCGTACTGTTAAAGGGGGTCAAAGTAACACGTCAGAATGAATTCCCTCATAATGCTCAACCCAAGCCTAATCCTACCAAAAGCCTCAAGTGAGGAATATGAGAGACATGAGGACTCTCACAGTTGAGGGTCCCGACAGTTACCGCAAGTCACGCCACATCACTGATCTTATCCACACCAACGGTCATATTATTTAAGGGCAATAATGTCAAATCATGTCGGGATGCTCCTAGGCTATAAATAGCCGCCCCCACAACCATTAGTTGGTTGGATGCTCCGTTGGAAACTGACACTTGTCATAAGAGCAACCCAAATTCCTCAGAGTCTTCGAGAGTAATTCATTAGTGATGAAATACCCCAAACACCAAACCACAAACCGAAAACCAAGTGATTGAGCATCACTGAAGAAGTTGTTCCTTTGTGGGACTGCAGCCTTTTACCTTTGAGGACTGTGCATCCTCCACACGGTTAGGCGTCATGGTCTAGAGCAATCCAGCAGTCAATAGTGGATCGCCAGGTGACCAAGTTAGTGAGGGTTTGGAAGTCTGCCCTTAAGACATTCCACGAGTGTTGGGCGAGGGCTGTGTGTTCTTAGCCCAAGGAGAATACGGTAGGGGCTGTGTGTCCCGGTACTGTTTGTCTTTTGGTTTCAATACCAAGCCGCTCCAAACCAGATGTACAACTGTCACAACAGTTGGAACTGGGTCATCAACCACTGTCTTCACTGTGAAACGGGTTCTGTTTCTTCAACTCTTTCAATTCCTCATATTGTATGTTGATGATTTTCACTGTCACTGTTTGAAGAATTTGCTGAAGACTCTCTATGAAATTCCTCAACCCCAAATTCTTCAGCGAGTTAATCCTCACCTGTTTTCTCTGTGCCTACATACAGTGCAAACTGCTTTTGATATTCTTCACCTTTAAAACTGCTCTAGTGATACTTTGCACTCCTGATCCTTTGTTGTTTCCGCTGCAAGTTAGTCATCAGTGAGGAATTTCTTCACTGATGAAATTCTAAAAATCTCCTATTCACCACCCTCTAGTCGATATAACGCACTTTCAAGATGTCTGTACCCAGACATATTTTGCTTCCCCTTGATGTTTGTATGACTTGAGTGTCGGGTCACGAGACCCCTGTTTGTAATATCATACTGTGTTGACTCTTATGAGTCTTTAAAAAAATCTTGAGTCATAGAGTTATGTTGTGATGCCATGTTGTATCTACACATATCGTGCATATTGTGTGTATGTTATGAAATGCATTATATGTGTGGGATTCGACACCTAGTTGTGTGCCTTTAGTAGTACTCTTTATGGGAAAATGCCTCTTTGTGCTTCAACCGAGCTTTGGTAGTTTGCTACTGCTCCGGACACATTGATTGACCGGCATGTATCCTTCTTTGCTGCTGTGTCTGTCCCTTCGGGGAAATGTCACGTGGTGTAATGGAGTTCTTGTAGCTTGCTACAACTCGTCTACACAAGCTGATGACCGACACCTGCTTTGATGGGTTATGTATGCCTGTCCCTGTACGGATGTACCACTTGTGTTTATAACTAGTCATGTCGACCCGGGTTCTTTGTCGTTTGAATGCTAGCGACACATTCATATACGTGAGCCAAAAGACGCAAATGGTCCCGACCAAGGTAAGGGGGCAGCCGTGGAGTTTACCGTGCGTGAGGCCACAAAGTGATGTGATGTGTTACAGGATGGGTTCTTATGACGTAGGATCGGGGTCCCGGCAGCTTTTGTATGTGAGCTTGACTGCCTGTAGGATAACCAAGTCAAACTGGTAGATGTTGAGTCTAGCAACTCTTTATTTATATAGGGGAATTGTTTGTGGAAGGGAACGTAAGGCTCTTTTTACTCCTTTCCTTGTGTCATTCTTATTCTGAGTCACCCTCTTCTTTATTCTACGGGGTTTAAGAATTAGGTTTTCTCATCTATTCATTAGGATGACGTGTTACTATGCTGGACACTTATAGAAAAGTTGTTGTCTTCCTGGATCAGTGTTTCCATAATAAGTCAATTGTTATGTTGTTAGTTTGCTTGCAGGTTGCCTCATATTTCATGCCTGTGCAGCCGTTATGCTATCCGAGTTTCTGCAATGTTTCTAAATAATCTGATGCAATTGCAAATCCTCTCATCCTGAGTTAATGTCTTTTGGCCAGACAAAGCACACTAATCATTGTGTTGAGGTACTCTATTGCCTCGGCATATTTGTTAATGTGTTAGGAAACCATGTTACCTCCGAAAACCACCCAATATTCTAGGTGTGTTTTGGTTCCCAGTGTGATAATTCTGGCCATCATTTTCGAAAATATCTCGTGATGTTATTTAGCTAGTAGATATTCTATTTCTGGGCTCTTGAACCCAAGGGTCATTCTTCTCACTTCTGTTGATAGTGTTGCTAGTTCCTTTAGAATGATTAGTAACCTTGTTGTAGTTTCCATGGTTCGTCGTATATCATTCTTCCAATACCATGGACCATCTCTGGCAGAAGTTCTTCATGAACTAATGATCATAACAAGAGTGCCCATGATGAGTTCTCTACTCTATATTGTGATTCTGCCAACTCTGCCCTTCTGCTTGGGTTATCTGGAAGAATTATGTTGAACTCGTTCGACATGCTAATCTATGCATTCACAACTCAGAAAAATCATGTGCTCTTGATTTGGCCCTCTTCAATTGTTTCTAACCTTCATGTATGAGAGGATAGTCAAAGGTAGTTGTGCATTCGTGTCATTGATGTCTTTTATTCATGTGGTTTGTCAAGTTGTTCTATTTCCAAATGACTGGGAGAAGCAAACTCCAGTACCTCATCAATTTTTTGGATTGGGTCAAAGTAGTTATATTCCGAAGATCAAAATGCCAATCTGGCTTTTGTTCTGTTCTATCTTGGAGTATTACCCTCTTTTTGTCAAGAGTGTCGTGAGAATTGCACCATCTCTTATGTGCTGTTGATGTAGTGATACTTCTCGACATCATTATTAATCCCTCAGTTTCCGTGTTAGTTGTAACCGGAATATCGACAAGTGAACCATGATGTGTGAAATCAATACTCCTAGCAATGTTATTGCTTGGTAGCTAAAGGATAATAATTTTACTCTTATGGTGATGGTGATTGAATCGTCATCCTAAGATTGACCGTGTTATCTAGTCCATGTTTCATGGTGCACTTTTCGATCAATGGGTTAGGATTGTGTCAATCCTTCGCTCTTGGATCATATCATCTTCCCTGAAAAGCGAGATTGTTCCCGATCTTAATAACATATCAATGGTTCATGATTTTCCAAATATCTTCTTGGAAGTATTACCAGGTTGTTTCCTAACTGTTATGATAGAGCTCGTGATCAAGTTGGTTTCCCTATAAGCCACCCTTCTCCAAGAATCCGTGTTGGATACACCGAGCTACTTGGTTAAGCTAAACAACAACTTGAAGAGTTGGAAGATAAAAGCTTCGCCCAAACTTAGTACATATTAAAGGGATATCTTTCCTATTGTGTGAGTCTTGAAGAAAGATGATATTTTCATCGGTTGATTCGTGTGATAAATTGTTGCATATATTATCTTGACCAATTTTGATTTGAGTATGGTCTATTGTCAAATCAAACTCAGAACCAAATATTTTCGTAACGTGTCTTACTCATGCACTACTGGAAACAGAGAATTTGCCATCAGCCAGTTCTCTGTCGTCTGCTCGCTGATGGCAAAGAAGATCTTTGCCGTCAGCTGACCTAAAGCGGACGGTAAAGGGCTCACTGATGGTAAACAGAATGTTTGCCATCGGCCAGAGCTTTGCCGTCTGCCTGTGGACGGCAAAGAGACCTAGGGCAGACGACAAAGAGGGCAGATGGGTCCCACTAGACCTTGGGCCTAGCCAAGTCCAACGGACGGGCTCTTTGCCGTCCGCCTGACCTTTGCCATCCACCGTGGGGCCCTTTGCCGTCCAGGGGCAGAGGGCAAAGCTGACGTCCCTATAACTGTCGTCTCCCCCTAGCCCCTCGCTCCACTTCCCCACTCCCCACTCTGTCTCTCTCTCCACCGTCGTGCGCGCCTCCCTCCTGCACAACCGGCGCCCGGCCATCCCTGCGCCGCCACCTACACCGACCCCTGCGCCACCCCCTGCGTCGCCCCCTCCCCTCACCTGCCCCGGCGCCGCCCACTCCCCTCACCGGCTCCCTACGCCACCCCCTACGCCGCCCCCTCCCCTCACCTGCCCCGGCGCCGCCCCCTCCCCTCACCGGCTCCGTGCTCAGGCCCCTCCCCTCACCGGTTCCCAGCGACGCCCCTCCCCTCACCGGCCGTCCCCAACTTCGGTGAGTGCCTCCGGCACCCTATTTTTTCAGTTTTTTTCTTTTAAATTAGATAGTTAATTTAGATAGTTAGTTTATTAGGTTACTACTAGTTTAGATTAATTCGGTTAGTGAAAGATGAGAAGAAGAGGAGGAGGAGAAGAAGAAAAGAAGAAGAAGAAGAAGAAGAAGAAGAAGAGGAATACAAGGAAGAAGAAGAAGAAGAGAACCAAGAAGAAGAAGAAAAAGAGAAGAGTAGAAGAAGAGTAGTAGAGGAGAGGAGGAGGAGAAGAAGAAGAAGAAGAAAGAAGAGGAGGAGGAGAAGAAAGAAGAGGAGAAAGGAAAATAAGGATCTATATTTTAGTTACTTAGTGATATAGATTCTGTTATTGTTGTTTTTTTTTTGCTGTTTAGTGCTATATAGGTTTAGCGATAGGTTTAGTTATCTTGGTCAGTTAGGTTAGTTAGTTAGTTAGCTTGATAGAAAGAAGAGGAAGAAGAAGAAGAGGAGGAGGAGGAGCAGAGGATAAGAGGAGGAGGAGGAGAAGAAGAAGAAGAAGAAGAAGAAGAAGAAGAAGAAGAAGAAGAAGAAGAAGAAGAGAAGACAATAATAAAGAGAAGAATAAAAGAAGAAGATAAGAAGAGAAGAAGAAGAGAAGAAGAAGAAGAAGAGAAGAAGAGAAGAAGACATAATTAGCCCATTTAGCTCCAAAATGCCATAATAAGCTCAAAATGGCATAAGAACCTTGGTTAGCTCATGAATATTATATTCTTAGCTTGTTTTCCTCTAAAATGGCATAATTAGCCCATATAGCTCCAAAAAGACATAATTAGATCATTTAGCTCCAACAAGAGGAGAAGAGGAGAAGAAATAGGAAAAATGAAAAAAAAGAAGAAGAGAAGAAAAATACCTTCTCCTCCTTCTCCTTCTTCTCCTCCTCCTCCTTCTCCTCCTTCTTCTTGATTTCTTCTTCTTCTCCTCCTCCTCCCCTTTCTTCTCCTCTTTCATATTATCCTTGCTTTAATTTCCCCAACAATGACATAATTAGCCCATTTAGCTCCAAAATGCCATAATAACCTCAAAATGTCATAAGAACCTTGGTTAGCTCATTAATATTATATACTTAGCTTGTTTTCCTCTAAAATGACATAATTGGAATATTTGTGTTGATCGGGTGGATTTACATGTGATAGTTGTCTCGTCGCTGTGAGGTCTGCTGTGCGAAGACCTGCCCATGCGTTGTACGAGCTCCGCCCCTGCATTCGTGGGTCAGTACAAATTTCATCTCCTCCCCGCCCCTTCATTTACTGTGGCTCGATTCCGGATGAAACTTTCTAGATTTAGGTAATTCAATTAATTTATCAGTATGCGTGACCAGTATGCGTGTCCTGTTCGAAAGGGCGACATCTATAAATATGCATGTCTTTGCATATTTATAACCGCCATCCTTTCGAATTGTCCAACATTATCCATGGACAGCCCGAGTATGTGTAGATTGGGTTCGTTTTCCCGTATGCTGTGCTCTGGTTCCGATGCGGAATTTCGTCAGTGCCTCCCTGTTGTTCTCCGGATGCACATCATCTCTGTTTATTGCGGATATGTGTATCAGGCGAACAGCTAGGAGGTGCTGTCGAAATTTTGCGCTCGATCCGGAGCAGAGCATGGGAAAACGAACCCAATCTACACATACTCGGGTGGGATTAGGACCTATCTTTACCTATTAGCATGTAGGTTGCCTGGACGTAATAAAAATGGCGAACCTGATTAATGGATGAATATAAATGCTAAATTACATATAAATATATTTCTTCTGTCTTTAGTAGCTACGCAAGATGAGTGATCGTGCGTGGATGTATACCAGTCACCCTAGTCAGAAAGAGATGACGAAAGAATGATTTGTAAAAACAAAGGAATTTGTGAAAGCCGCATTCGTAAATGGCTAGGAAAGAAACTATTGCCCCTGTCCTGGATGCGACAACTGTAAAAAGATGACAGAGGCTGTAATGATTAAACACCTACAGAGGAGGGGTTTTAAGACTAATTATACGCTGTGGACATTTGATGCTGAGTCTATACAACGCACAAGAGCTGAGGTGGTCCTTCGTCGCACGGACGAGCATGGTACCGGGATCGAAGACATGGTGCAAGACTTTGATGATGCTCGGGATTCGGAAGATGAGATGGAGGAATCTACAAAGGCCTTTTATGAAATGTTGGAGTCTTCAAAACGTCCTCTCCATGAGCACACTGAGCTCTGTCAGCTGGATGCAATTGCACAAGTAATGGCTCTGAAGGCTCAGTTCAACTTGGGAAGAGAATGCTACGACGCGATGATGACACTATTTGCACGCTTCCTACCCAAAGGCCATGTCATGCCTGCAAACCTGTACCAGTCGGACAAAATACTTCGTGTACTTAAGATGCCCTATGAGAAGATAGATGCATGTGAGAAAGGATGTGTCTTATTTAGGAAGGAGTATGCACACTTGGAGTATTGTCCCAATTTCGAGTCTTGCAGGTATCTTGTGGTAGACAATGGTATGGGTGAGAAGAGGCAGACCAAAATCGCAGTTAGTGTTCTTCGGTATATGCCAATCGTACCAAGACTTCAACGACTTTTCATGGTCGAAGAGACAGCCAGACACATGACATGGCACATATTGGGCAAAAGAACCGAACTAGATGCGGATGGGAATAAGATGATGGTACACACATCGGATGGGGAAGCGTGGAAACATTTCGATGGATTGCATCAGGATAAAGCGGCAGATCCAAGGAATCCTGGAGTGTGCACCGCGAGATATGGTTTTAATCCCTTCGGCATGACGGCAACCCAATACAGTTGTTGGCCTGTATTTGTCATTCCACTCAATCTCCCCCCCGGGCAGATTATGCAAAGAAAGAACATATTTCTAACGTTGATAATTCCAGGGCCCAATTATCCGGGGAAGAATATGAATGTGTACCTGCAACCGCTTAAGGATGAATTGGAAGAAGCTTGGGATAATGGGGTCAAGACATACGATGCCGCTAGAAAAGAAAACTTCAAAATGCATGTGTGGTACATGTACTCTATGCATGACTTGCCAGCGTATGCGCTATTCTCTGGATGGTGTGTGCATGGAAGGTTCCCGTGCCCCCAATGCAAGGCAGCTCTTCAGTTTCATTGGTTGCAGGAGGGTCGGATGTATTCTTGCTTTGACTTGCATAGACAGTTCCTGGATCCTGACCGTCACTTCAGAAAAGACAAGAAGAACTTTACCAAAGGTAAAGTTGCCAAAAACATGGCACCACCTGCGTTCATAGGCCAACACATCCTGGATCAGTTAAACGCCCTCGAGCCTGATCCAGAGCCTCCAGGCTATTTCAAGGGGTATAATTCAAAACACGCGTGGACTCACAAGCCATGCTTCTGGGATATGCCTTACTTCAAAGACCTCCTTCTTCCACACAATATCGACATGATGCAAACTGAAAAGAATATCGGAGAGGCTATTTTTGGTACATTGTTCGACATAGATGGGAAGACAAAGGATAATATTAAGGCTAGAGTCGATCAAGAGACACTATGTCATAGACCGTTACAAAACATGCGAGAAGGCAAAGGAAAGCAGAAGTGGTCGAAGCCAAAGGCCTGGTTCAATCTTGGAAGGCCAGCTATGAGGGCAATTATCTTGTGGATCAAAATGCACTTGATGTTACCCGATGGGTATGCAGCGAATCTAAAGAGGGGAGCAAGTCTTGAAAAATTAAAAATCTTTGGTCTCAAGAGTCATGATTGACACATATGGCTAGAGCGGGTAATGCCGGTGATGTTACGTGGCTTTATTCCTGAGGATGAATGGCTAGTACAGGCGGAGCTGAGCTATTTCTTCCGTGTTCTTTGTGCGAAAGAATTGTCGCCTGGCGTGGTAGAAGACATGGAGGAGTTTGCACCGGAGTTGTTGTGCAAGTTAGAGAACATCTTTCCATCGGGCTTCTTTAATCCAATGCAGCATTTGATTTTACATCTACCGACCGAGGCAAGATTGGGTGGGCCCATGCAAGATCGTTGGTGCTATGAAACTGAGAGGATGCAGAAGACCCTTCGAGATAAATGTAAAAATAAGCGTAGAATTGAAGCATCGATGGCTGAGGCATTCATTACTGAGGAGGTGGCAAACTTTGTGACAGCAAACTATACGAAGCCAAAAATCATCATTTGCATAATCCGAAGCCTGGGCACAATGATGCAGACCCTAAAAAAGGTGGGTCCAATCTCAGCCGATTCAAAGGGAAGCTCGCACCAGCCGGTGCTTCGAAACCAATAACGTTGGATGTCGAAGAATGGCGGAACATTTCGTTGTATATCTTCAACAACCTAACAGAAGTGCGGCCGTACATCGAGTTAGTTCTCGGCACATTTTCCCGTAACTTCTAATTCATTTGAACTGCTCTTATTCCCGGATATTTCAAACAGCCGTTAGGTTGCCAAATTCTCGGATGGAGCGGTGATCGAAAATGACTCCGTCGAAGAGTATGATCTTTTGTCAAAGACAGGAGGCGGCTATCCCGGTTTCATCTCTTGGTTCAAACAAACGGTAATTATCAATAATGGACCATTTCATTCTTGGTCTAACTTGCAGCTAATGCAACAACCGTTTCATATTAAACTTGTAGGCTAATTCGGAGTCTATGGACGCCAAATTGAGACAAGTCGCTAATGGTTTTGACTATAAGGACCGTTCATTTGAGAAATACAACATCAACGGGTATCTCTTTCATACCTTTGGCAAAGAGCTATCTATGCCCGACCGGAAATCTACAAATTGTGGTGTCTCTGCTATCGGCGAAGGTGTTATCTAGTATTATGGAAGAGTTGAAGCAATTTATGAACTTCAATTTTATCGTGAAAACCCACCGAACGTCGTAGTCTTCAAATGTTATTGGTTCCAGCCAAAAAGACTAGAAGGACTCATGAACATATAGGACTAGTCGAAATCAATCCAAACACCCATTTAGATGTTCCCGATGTCTATATTACGGCTCAACAGGCGACCCAAGTTTTCTATCTACCGTCGGCATGCCAAACGGATAAGAATATGGAAGGTTGGTATGTTGTTTATGAAGTGCCGCCACATGTGAGACCACCTCTCCCAAATGAACAGGATTATGAACCTCACATTAACCCAGAAACATATGATGGAGAATTCTTCCAAGAAACACGTCTTTCCAAGAAACGTTTCAAGAACCGCCGTGCTTCACCCAAGAAGACATAATTAGGTAATTTAGCTCCAACAAGAGGAGAAGAGGAGACTAAATAGGAAAAATGAAAAGAAAGAAAGAAAGAAGAAGAAGAAGACAAGAAGGAGAAGGACGAGGAGGAGGAGGAGAAGGCCAAGGACCTTCTAGTCCTCCTCCTCCTCCTCCTCCTCCTTCCTCCTTGATTTCTTCTTCTTCTCCTCCTCCTCCTCTTTCTTCTCCTCTTTCATATTATCCTTGCTTTAATTTCCCCAACAATGACATAATTAACCCATTTAGCTCCAAAATGCCATAATAAGCTAAAAATGGCATAAGAACCTTGGTTAGCACATGAATATTATATTCTTCTCTTATGTTCCGCGAAAAATGACATAATTAGCTCAAAAACATCATATTTTGTTCTTCTTCTGACTTTCTTATTCACATTTTTGCAGATTAGATATACTACATGCATGGAAGCTGGTATTCATGGAGTTGAACAATGTCGATGGATGAACTTTATATGTATATCATCTAGTTTTCATTTGAGTTGATGAACAATGTCGAACTATATGTATATGTATATAAGGATAAACAATGCAAGACTTTGTATGTTTGTTCTTTCGATATATGGGGATGTACATTGATCTATATGTATATCATATATGTGTGGTGAATTATATATATGTGTTGGCAAGTATATGTGTGGTGAACTATATATCATATATGTGTGGTGAATTATATAAATGTGTTGTCAAATATATATATATATATGTGTGTGTGTGCTGTGAAATAATATAAAACAAAAAAACAGGTACTATATGGGCTCTTTGCCGTCTGCCAGCTGATGGCAAAGACGTGTGCCATCAGCTGGCAGATGGCAAAGGTGCCACATGGCACCCAGCTGTGCATCCTGGGGTGTCTATATAGGCTCTTTGCCGTCTGCCTCCAGGGTGGGCAGACTGCAAAGAAGAGGGCACAGAGGAGGGGGGAGGAGGAGGCAGATGGCAAAGAGTGGAGGGGGGGAGGAGGAGGAGGCTGCCCGCAAAGAATAAGGGGGAGGCAGACGACAAAGAATAAGGGGGAGGCAGACGGCAAAGAATAAGGGGGAGGCAGACGGCAAAGACTCCGTTAAACCCTAACGGAGGCAACGCCTGTCGGCTGCCGTCTCGAGCACTTTGCCGACTGTTCCTATGTAAAGTAGACTGCAAAGAGCTTTGTCGTCCGCTTTGTGGGGACAGACGGCAAAGAAGGTACGATGCCGTCTATGGTATTCTATTTGCCGTCCGGGATTTAGTCTTTGCCGGACGTGAGATTCTTTGCCATCTATGGTATTCTATTTGCCGTCCGGGATTTAGTCTTTGCCGTCTATGATGGCAGACGGCAAAGAAGCTGATTCATGTAGTGATGAATTTCCTTAATCATATGACATTATATTCTCTTATCTGACCAATGCTATTATCTTGTTCACATAGTTGTGGAAATCCATTTATAAGGGTATCTCGATGAATTGTTGTTGAGCTCATCGACAACATTTTCATTTGTTCCATGATTTATGTTGGACATTAAGCTAGTGCTGGAATCTTTGTAGACATTGTCTTCGTGTCTCGAGCACGAGGTATATGTTAGGTGTAAGAAGTGACTTCCTCTAATTTATGTGCATTGGTGCAAGTTGCCGCCGTGAATTCGAGAAAATTTAATTTGTTTTCTTCGGAATCATCCCATGTCATTCATGCACGTGCAAAATATTCTATGGTTTGATAGAATGATCATCTTCATTCCATATGTATCTCCTAGCACACCAAGCCACTGATTGATTTGTATAAGGAAAAGAGGTTCCTTCATAAGAGCTAATCCGGACTTATGTATGGACTTGACATCCGCAATGATGGTTCCCAAACCAGAACTCGGTAGTGTTTTGTTGTAAGACTTTTCATGTGCTCATCATTGTCCTGAACAGTGTGTTCACGTGGGTCTTGCAATCCAGATCATGTTTTGGAGTTGTCTTCCGTAGTTTATTTCATGATAATCTCGCAACGTTATCTCGTCAATTTGTGTTGCAAACTTTCTTTTCACACATGCCAAGTCTGAAACGTCATGTCACCAACCAGATCTGAATCTCAGGCACATATGATGGTTGGAACATTTTCCAAGAATTATAATATTGGTCTCTATGTAACCTGGCAAAGTGATGTCGTGGCCAACACACCAAGCCGGAAGACTTAATATTATAATATCTCGCATCAGCAACCTTGGCCATCTCCCCGTGAGGACCTTGTATGACTTATTTTGGAAGTTGTTCCTCATGGACCCCCATTGAGCCCCGAAGTCCGACCTATACTTGATGTGCTAGATATAAAGCATGACCTATAATTGGGTTGTGCTAGTACATCAAGGAGAACATTAGAAGCGGAGTGCTAAATGTCTTGGTCAATTAACCAGAATTCGTTCCCTTGGCATAGCTAAGGTGAAATCTGAGAAAGTGTTGTCTTCCTTTGCATCTGCATGCTCCATCACTATTCATCATGGTAGTATGTTGTGTCACCAGGGTCCTTGGCGCGGATGTTGGTAAACCTTGATTAATATTGAAATGCTCAAGTTCTTGAGAGCATGCTCACAAACTAGGTTATATCCTCGGTATCAATTGGAATGTGCCTTCCGTTTGCCGAGTTGATCTATAACCCTAGTTTCTTTCCAACTTGAGTATGCCATTCTTTTGAATTTCTTCAAACAATCATTTGACAATTACCTTAGGCTGGTATGAAGAGATTCAATGATCTATGTACCAAAAGTAATTCTTTTTGTCACTTAAGGGAATATCTCTACGAGTCACCCTCCTAAGGTGCCCCGTTATGGTCCGATGGGCAACGTAACTCCTCGCTACTTTGAAACATCCTCCCCATCTCTTTTAAGCGTGGAATTGTTGCCTACCAATTGGACCTTCGTCATATGCCTCATTTCCCCATACCTATTATGTGTATGGTGTCTCAGCTCAAGGTACGTTCCTACGTCTCATTCTATGAGTTGTTCTTGAGTTGCTCGTTCTCTGAGGAGATCGAATCTTGTAGATTCTTCCTGTTCTTGTCGTCGTGTTAGATGAAGACGTCAAAGACAAAGATGTCAAGATCAAACTGATGCAATGAATCAAGATCTTCGAGAAGGGCAATTGGATCGTGAAGATTGTGAGAGCTAGTGTCCCCTATCTACTCCTATCCTACGCTTGAATCTCGGGACGAGATTGTTGTTTAGTGGGGGTGAGTTGCCACAGCCCTAGCTTAGCATTGCTTGCCATTGCATACTCATGCATGCATTCTAAATTCAAGTTTTATGAACAATTTTGTCACATGGCCAAGATAAAAGTTACTTCAAACAACTACAGGGAAATGTTCCTGATTTTCGTGTCAAATATTGGACTGAGATAAACATGTCAACCAACATTATTGGATCACAGAATCATTTCATATTGGGCATTTGAATTAATTCAACCCTATTTGCATTGGATTGACAAATGCTATAAACAATTTTATAGATCCAATAATTCTGGAATATATTATAAGAGGCCACATATAAATTTTCAGAATTTTATTAAGTGTTTTGGTATTTTAAACAAATCAAAACAAATGTCAGAAATTAGAAAACATGAAATAACAAAAAAATAAAAGAGAGGAAGATCTTACCTGGCGCCTACCTGGTCGAGCGTAGCCCACTAGGGGCACCGCTGTCTTCTTCCTCCTGCGAGGAGGCGAATCAGCTGCGTGCCGACGCGCCGACGAGCAAGGTCGTCCTGCGGCCACCTCCTGCTTGCCCCGAGCAATGTAGACGACGGGGATGAGTACTCCATGCACGTCTCCTCCTCTTTCCCCGAGCTCATCCTCTCCCTCGCTCTCTTCTCGCCATGCCCGAAGCTGCCATGGCTAAGCCGTCGCCGTCCGCGCAGCCTCCAGTGCCTCCTCCAGAAGAGCAGAAGGACCGCCTCGACGCCCTGCTCCTCCTCGCCACCGGAATCAAGCTCGGAGGCCCCCTGTCGTCGCCATTGCCACCGTCTTACTCACCTCTGGCCGCCGGATGCCATCGACGATTCGTGGTGCACAGGGCCTCCCCGACCCTGCCGTCAAGGCCATCAGCTCCGCCGTGAGCCCCTCTTTGATTTCCCCTTTGCCCCGTCGCCGTCCCCCTCTCCTAGCGCCGTTTACCACCAAGAGGAGCTACGGCCGCCATCGTAGCTCGTCGTCGGTGCCTCTCCGGCAACCCCTCAGCCCCAAGACCCCTCCCACTCGATGCGGCTGAGCACGGGCTTCCTCCCAGTGCCCTCAGTGCACTGAAAGGCCCCCGGAATGCAAGTCCGGAGAGCCACCGCCGTGTCTTGTTGTCGCCGCCGGCAGATCCCCGGCATGCTGACGTGGCCATCCTAATTATGGGTTAATTATCCTCTAATCAAACACCCCACCCAATGACAACGGGGCCCACAGCTAACTAGATTAATTAGTGAGTTAATTTAACCTTGTTAGCTAACTGTGACACTGACGTGTGGCCCTCACACGTCAGGTTTGACCTCACCCAGGTCAGTTGACCTGCTGACCTCATCCTGACGTCAGGCTAACGTAGTAAAGCTTTCAAAAATGAATTATAAATTCCAAATTAAAATAAATCAAAAATGAATTATAAATTCCAGAAAATGTTTAAAACTTTCAAAAATCATATAAAATAAAATTTAACTCCAAATTAAATAAATAATATATGAAAAATCATCAGAAAAATTCAAGGATTCTGATTATGGCATTTTCATGCATGTCTGAGAAAGTTAACATCACCAAGTAGGCAAAATGATGACTAGGTTAAATTTAGTAAATTGTTTGGAATTGTAATTTGGTATATATTTGAATTCCACTTCAAATAATAAGACGAAACATTGAGCTAGGAAACTCACTACCTCAATATGCCATCTTCATGCATGATAAAACAAGTTATGCGTGAGCATCGGATCGAATCAATTAAAACGGTATTTGAAAAATACCTTGTTTGAAGTGATATTTGAATTTTGATTCAAACCAGCTTCAACTAAAGAAATGGTAGCTACATTAGCCATGCCACATTTCATTTTCATGTCATGATCATGCATCATAGTTTTTCATTTCCGTGAAGTAAATATTGTTCTTTCTTGTTTGCCGGTGTTGTTCCCCCTAAGTAGACGATGGTTCTCACGATGTGATCGTTGACATTGATAAAGACTCACTGCTATCTTCAGAACTGTCAGGCAAGCAACCCCCCTTGAGCATTCCGATACAATCCTACCCTCTTGATCTTGCTCTCTTTTATTGCATTAGGAGAAACACGATTCAACTGTTACATGTTCTCGGTAGTTGAACCCATTCCTCTGCATGACCTGATTTTGCCACAGTAAATAGTTGAAACTACTTAGCATGAGTAGCAACTGCCTGAGCCTTGTTGTGCTTACTCATCCATGCTTTCTTACTGTGCCTGCTATGCTTAGAGTCGTGTCGGGTCTAATCCATTTGGTCGATGAATCGGAATGGTTGTGTTCATGTACTATATTGTGAGAGTAAAGGTGTGAATCCGATTTGGTAAAGGTAGCGATGAGAGGCCATGTAGGAGTACATGGTGGGTTGTCTCATTGGGGCCATCCTTAAGAACTGAGTTGTGTATGTTATCCAAGACAAGATACTACCATGCATTGGGCCCCGAAATATGACCCCGCTCAGCTTATTAATTGCCTAGATCTGTCTCCAGGAGTTGCAATTAGTTTCTGGTGTTTGTAGGAAAAGTGTTGGCAGTCGTGTTTAGCTCTGCCTGACAGGGTAGGCTTCAGTGCGGTAGATACACAGTGTCACGGTGTACCAAGTGTCACCCGAATGGTGGGCTTGCGAACCCTGCGCACGTCGTTTGGGCCATAGAGGAAACCTCGGCCGGACTCCCTTGCGGGTTCAGTCTCAAATATGCGATAAACCTGGACTAGGGTCTTGTGTGGTTAACGGTCGTGGCCGACACCCACGCCAGTGCTTGCGCTTGAAGGTTGCCGATATGCATGACGTGCATACGATTCTAAGTGGTGAGAGCATGTGTGAAGAAGTATACCCCTTCAGGGTGAATTAATCTGTTCGAATAGCCGCGTCCTCGGATATGGACTACTTGGAAACATCACGTGGTACATAGACAACTTGGAATATATACTTTAAAATATGCAAGATAGTGTGAGTGCTATGCATGGCCTTCTTGTACGGAGACGAGAGTGGATCCATGGTGGTGTATTGATTGGTCAATATGTGGACTCGTGTGCGCTCTCCCACCTCAAAGAAAGAACTTGTAGTCCTAGTACAAGTTAGCCAAGAGTCAAAGCTGTCTTGCTGAAATCAAACCCCAGAATCCTTTCATTGATACTGATGCATATGTAGATAGTCCTGATTTAAGTCTTGCTGAGTACCTTTGTACTCACGGTTGCTTTAATTATGATTTTGCAGAGAAGATTTAGTCTCATTAAAGGTTTCTACCCGATGTGTTCGATGTTGACCGGAATAGCTTGGAGTCCTAGACGGAGGTCTGGTTCCTTTGGTAGGGTCGTTGTAGCTTTTCAGGCTCCTCTAGCCATTCCTAATAGATGTTTGCACCCAGACATGTTTTGCTTCCGCTTGATGTTTGTATGACTCGATTGTCGGGTCACGAGACCCCTGTTTGTAATATCATACTATGTTGACTCTTATGAGTCTTTAAAAAAAGCTTGTGTCCTAGAGTTATGATGTGATGCCGTGTTGTATCTACACATATCGTGCATATTGGGTGTATCTTATGAAATGCATTATATGTGTGGGATTCGACACCTAGTTGTGTGCTTTTAGTAGGACTCTTTACGGGGAAATGCCTCTTTGTGCTTCCACGGAGCTTTGGTAGTTTGCTACTGCTCCGGACACATTGATTGACCGGCATGTATCATTCTTTGCTGTTGTGTGTGTTTCTTCAGGGAAATGTCACGCGGTGTAATGGAGTTCTTGTAGCTTGCTATGAATCACCTACGCACGCTGATGACCAACATCTCCTTTGTTGGGTTATGTATGCCTGTCCCTGTATGGATGTACCACTTGGGTTTATAACTAGTCATGTCGACCCGGGTTCTTTGTCGTTTGAATGCTAGCAACACATTCATATATGTGAGCCAAAAGACGCAAACGGTCCCGGCCAAGGTAAGGTGGCAGCCGTGGAGTTTACCGTGCGTGAGGCCGCAAAGTGATGTGATGTGTTACAAGATGGGTTCTTATGACTTAGGATCGGGGTCCCGACAGCAGCCCCCTACCTGGTACGCCAAAGATGTCGCGAAAATGGCGCGCCAATGGGAACCTCCAAGGATCCCTTGGTGCCGGCCGGTGGGGGATGGGTGGCGCAAAGGGCTGAACTGGCGATCGGCACCGGGAAGGTCTTTTACCTAGGTTCGGGCCGCTCAGCGCGTAAAACCCTACTCCTGCTTTGTTTGTTATATTCGGTACTTACTATAGGGTCACTTGCTACAATGATTTCCTTTCGACTGGTGATCAGAAAGTCTAAAACCCCAAAAGGACCAACCTCTAGAACTGAGCTTTGGGCCTCCTTTTATAGGCAAAGGGGTCACCAACAGTGCTTTCTAGTGGGTTCACCGTTATCTATCTACCGCAGGGTCAGGGCAATAAATGCCTTGGTAGGCCCCCTAACTTGCATCAAGATGGCATCAACATGTACCCAGGTGTTTTGACACGTGGGCTTTGTGCTGGCGCATGAGGGATGTGCTGGAGCGGTGGCAGTCACTGGCACTATGGAAGGAGGGACACCTGGCGGGCGTAGGGAGCTTGCTGGCGTGGCGTCCTTGCCGGTGGCCTAACCCGTCTTCCCAGCAAGGAGGGCTTGTCGGGGCCTTGGTTGTCTTCCTGACAAGGAGGGCATGTCGGGGCCTTCCGTGTCTTCCCGACAAGGAGGGCTTGCCAGGGCCTTGTGGCTTGGGCTTGTTCTTCACACCCTTGGAGGGGTGTGGCCTTGGTGAGCTTGGGTTATCTTTCCCGTCATCCTTCTTCGCGTACTGCTGCCAAGGGTGTTTCCGGCGCCCATGCACAAGTCTGGGGCACAGGAGACCCCAATCTTTAGTGCACCGACAATAGCCAACACCAAAAAAACCACATGTTGCCCTCTCCTCCATAGATCGTCTCCCTCGTCTAGACTAGTCCGGTATAGCTTGGCGAAGCCCTGCTAGATTAGTTCACCACCACCACCTCCATGCCATCGTGATGGAGAACTCATCTACCTCTTGCCCCTCTTGCTGGATCAAGAAGGTTGTGATCGTCATCGAGTTGTACATGTGCTGAACGTGGAGGTCCCTTCCGTTCAGCACTAGATCGGCCTGGATCGTAATGGGATCGCAGGACAGATCATGATGATATCGCGGGGCGGGCTGCGATTTGGATCGCAAAGATGTTCCACTAAATCAACCGCGTTATATAATCTTCCGCTAAGCGATCTACAAGGGTATGTAGATTCACTCTCCCCTCTCGTAGATGATCATCACCATGAATAGGTATTGCGTGTTAGTAGGAATTTTTTTGTTTCCCATGCAACGTTACCGAACAGTGGTATCACAGCTAGGTTCATGTATAGATGATATCTTGAGTAGAACACAAAAGAGTTTGTGGGTGTTGATGTTCAATTTGCTGCCCTCCTTAGTCTTTTCTTGATTCAGCGGTATTGTCGGATTGAAGCGTCCCGGGCCAACATTACTCGTACGCTTACGAGAGACCGGTTTTATCGACTAACATGCAACCTGTTGCATAAAGAAGACTGGCGGGTGTCTATTTCTTCAACTTTAGTTGAATCGGATTTGACCGAGGCGGTCCTTGGAGAAGGTTAAATATTAACTTGCATATCACCGTTGTGGTTTTGCGTAAGTAAGATGTGATCATACTAGATACCCATTGCAGCCATGTAAAACATGCAACAACAAATTAGAGGACGTCTAACTTGTTTTTGCAGGGTATGCATGTGATGTGATATGGCCAAAGAAATGATATGATATATTGGATGTATGAGATGATCGTGTTGTAATAGTTAAATATCGACTTGTACGTCGATGCTACGGCAACCGGCAGGAGCCATAGGGTTGTCTTTAATTATTTTACACTTGGAGATGCTTTGCTTTATTGCTAGTAGTAGCTTTAGTAGTAACAACATAGTTAGCGCGACAACCTCGATGGCAGCACAATGATGGAGATCATGATGATGGAGATCATGGTGTGGCGCCGGTGACAATGGAGATCATGTTGGTGCTTTGGTGATGGAGATCAAGAAGCACAAGTTCATGGCCATATCATGTCACTTATGATTTGCATGTGATTTTAATCCTTTTATGCACCTTGTTTTGCTTAGGACGAAGATAGCATTATAAGGTGATCGCTCACTAAAATTTCAAGATAAAATTGTGTTCTCCCCGACTATGCGTTGTTGCGACAATTCGTCGTTTCGAGACACCATGTGATGATCGGGTGTGATATACTCTACGTGCGCATACGGAGGGTGCAAAATAGTTGCACATGTGGAACACTCGGATTAAACTTGACGAGCCTAACATGTACATACATGGCCTCGGAACAAAAGAGACTGAAAGGTCGAGCATGAGTCATGGAGTGGATATGATCAACATGGAGATGTTCACCATTGAAGCTAAACTCAACTAACGTGATGATCAGACTTGAGTTAGTGAATTTGGATCATGCGAGACTCGAATACTAGAGGGATGTCAATTTGAGTGGGACTTCTTAAGTAATATGATTAATTGAACTCATTATCATGAACCTAGTGAAAAGGTATTTACAAATTATGTTGTCGCTTGCGATGTAGCTCTACTGTTTTGACATGTTCCTAGAGAAAATTGAGTTGAAAAATGATAGAAGAAATTGTGCGGACTGGGCCCGTAAACTGAGGATTGGCCTCATTGCTGAGCAGAATGCTTATGTACTTAATGCACCGCTCGGTGTGCTGAACCACGAGCGTCGTTTGTGGATGTTGCGAACATCTGACATACATGTTTTTATGACTATGTGATAGTTCAGTGTGTAATACTTAATGGCTTAGAATTGAGGCGCCAAACACGTTTTGAACATCACGGAACATATGAGATGTTCCAAGATCTGAAATTGGGATTCCATGCTCATGCCCATGTTAAGAGGTATGAGACTACTGACAAGTTTCTTGGCATGCAAAGTAAGGGAGAACGACTCAATTTTTGAGTATGTGCTCGGATTGTATGAGTACTACAATCACTTGAATCAAGTGGGAGCTGATCTTCCAGATAAGATAGTGATCGACATAGTTCTTCAAAGTCACTGCCACCAAGCTACTTGGGCTTCGTGATAAACTATAACAGATCATGGGTGCACAAGATGACCCTGAGTTATTCGCGATGTTTGACACCGTGAATGTAGAAATCAAGTAGGAGCATCAATTGTTGATCGTTAGTAAAACCACTAGTTTCGAGAAGGGTAAGGGCGAGAAGGGATACTTCACGAATGGCAAACCAGTTGTTGCTCTAGTGAAGAAACCCAAGGTTGAACCCAAAACCTAGACTAAGTGCTTCTATTATGAGGGAACGATCGCTGAAGCAGAACTATCCTACATACTTGGTAGATAAGAAGGCTGGCAAAGCTGACAGAAGTATATTGGATATATGTGACATTGATGTGTAACTTACTAGTACTCCTAGTAGCACCGGGGTATTAGATATCGGTTCAGTTGCTAAGTGTTAGTAACTTGAAATTATAGTTATGGAAAAAACGGATACTAGCAAGGGTGAGCTGACCATGTGTATTGGAAGTAATAAAAAAGTTTGACGTGATCAAACATCGCATGCTCCCTCTACCATCGGGATTGGTGTTGAAACTAAATAATTGTTATTTGGTGGTTGCATTGAGCATGGACATGATTAGGTTGCGTTTATTGCAATACTATTATTAATTTAAAGAGAATAATGGTTATTCTATTTGCTTGAATAAAATACCTTCAATGGTTTATTGAATCTCGATCATGGTGATACAAATGTTCATAATATTGATGCAAAAAGATACAAAGTAGTAATGATAGCACCACTTACTTGTGGCACTACTGCTTGAGTCATATTGGTTTAAAACGCATGAAGAAGCTCCAACTGCTGGATCCTTGGGCTCACTCATTTTTGAATCATTTGAGACATGCGAACCATGTCTATTGGTATAAATTCAAGAAGAAACTTCTTGCATATGGATTGTTTAGACTCACTTGATTTTGAATCACTTGAGACATGCAAATCATGCCACGTGGGCAAGATGACTCAAGCCCTCGTTTTCAATGAGATGGAGCTAGTAAGTGACTTGTTGGAAATAATATATTTTGATATATGCGGTCCAATGTGTGCTCAAGCACGCAGTGGATATTGTTATGTTCTTACTTCACATATAATTTGAGTAGATACTAGTATATTTACTTGATGAAACACAAGTTTGAGTTATTGGAAGGTTCAAATATTATCAGAGTGCAGTTGAAGATTGTCGTGACAAGAGGATAAAATGTCTACGATATGATTGTAGAGATGAATATCTAAGTTGCGAGTTTGGTACACATTTAAGACAATTTGGAAATTGTTTGACAACTAATGCCACCTCGAACACCAAACGTCATAGCTGCGCCTTATTGGATATGGTGCATACTATGATGTCTCTTATCGAATTACCACTATCGTTTTTGGGTTAGGCATTAGATAGAACCGCATTCACTTTAAATAGGGCACCACGTAATTCCATTGAGATGAAGCTGTATGAACTATGGTTTGGAGAAACCTAAGCTGTCATTTCTTTAAAGTTTGGGGCTGCAACACTTATGTGAAAAAGTTTCAGCCTAACGAGCTCGAACCCATAGCGGATAAATGCATCTTCATAAGATACCCAAAACAGTTGGGAATACCTCCTATCTCAGATCTGAAAGAGAAGTGTTTGTTTCCAGAAATGGGTCCTTTCTCGAGAAAAAGTTCTCTCAAAATAATTGAGTGGGGGGGTGGTGGAAACTTGATGAGGTTATTGAACCGTCACTTCAACGAATATGTGGTAGGGCGCGGGAAGTTGTTCATGTGGCGCCTACACCAATTGAAGTGGAAGCTGATGATAGTGATCATGAAGCTTTCGATCAAGTTACTACAAACCTCGTAGGACAACAAGGTCACGTACTTCTCCAAAGTGGCATGGTAACCCTGTCTTGGAGGTCATGTTGTTGGCCAACAATGAACCTACGAGCTATGGAGAAGTGATGGTGGGCCCGGATTCCGACAAATGGTTGGAGGCCATGAAATCCGAGAGAGGATCCATATATGAAAACAAAGTGTGGACTTTGGTAGAACTACTTGATGGTCGTAAGACAGTTAAGTACATATGGATCTTTAAAAGGAAGACACATGATGATGGTGAAGAGTCACCATTAAGAAAGCTCGACTTGTCGCACAGATGTTTCCGACAAGTTCAAATAGTTGACTATGATGAGACTTCCTCACTCTTAGCAATGTTAAAAGTCTGTTGGAATTATGTTACCAGTTGTTGGATTATGAAATCTTGCAGATAGGATGTCAAAACATTGTTTCATCAAGGGTTTCCTTGAGTAAAGGTTGCATGTGATACAACGAGAAGGTTTTGTCGATCGTAAGGATGCAAACTAGTATGCAATCTTCAGTGATCCTTCTATGGACTGGAGCAAGCATCTCGGAGTTTGAATATATGTTTTGATGACATGATCAAAGCTTTTTGGTTTATACAAGATTTATGAGAAACTTGTATTTCCAATCAAGTGAGTGGGATCACTATAGAATTTCTGGTTAGTATATGTGATTGATATATTTTTGATCGGAAATGATGTAAATTTATGGAAATCATATAGGGTTGTTTGAAAACTGTTTTTCAAAGGAAGACCTGGATTGAGCTACTTGAATATTGAGCATCAAGATCTATGGAGATAGATTAAAACTCTTAATAGAAATTTCAAATGAATACATACCGTGACAAGATTTTGAAGGAGTTCAAAATAGATCAGTGAAAGAAGAAGTTCTTGGTTGTGTTGTAAAGGTGTGAAATTTCAGAAAGACACAAAGACCGACCACGATAGAATAAAGAGAAAGGATGAAGGTCATCCCCTCTGCCTTGGTCATAGGCTCTATAGTAAGCCATGTTGTGTACCGCACCCGGTGAGTGCCTTACCATGAGTTTGGTCATAGGCTCTATGGATCACTGGACAACGGTCAAAGTTATCCTTACTAACTAGTGGATTAAGGATTTTTTTTCTCAATTATGGAGGTGATAAAAGAGTTCGTCATAAAGCGTTACGTTGATGCAAGATTTGACACTAATTTGCATGACTCCGAGTAGTAAACCGAATTCGTATAGTGGAGCAGTCATTTGCAATATTTCCAAATGGCGCATGGTAGCAGCATCTATAGGATGACATAGAGATTTGTAAAGCACACACGGATCTGAAAGGTTACGAACTGTTGACTAAAAACCTCTCTCACAAGCAAGACATGATCGAACCCCTGAACTCTATGGGTGTTAGATTCACTGCAATCACATAGGGATGTGAACTAGATTATTAACTCTAGTGCAAGTGGGAGATTGTTGCAAATATGCCCTAGAGGCAATAATAAATTTGTTATTATTATATTTCCTTGTTCATGATAATCGTTTATTATCCATGCTAGAATTGTATTGATTGGAAACTCAAATACATGTGGGGATACATAGAAAACACATTGTCCCTAGTGAGCCTCTAGTTGACTAGCTTGTTGATCAAAGATGGTCAAGGTTTCCTAGCCATAGAAAAGTGTTGTCACTTGATAACGGGATCACATCATTAGGTGAATGATGTGATGGGCAAGACCCAAACTATTAACATGGCATATGATCGTGTCAATTTATTGCTACTATTTTCTGCATGTCAATGTATCTGTTCCTATGACCATGCGATCATGAAGCTCCTGGACACTGGAGGAATACCTTGTATTATCAAATATCGCAACTTAACTGGGTGACTATAAAGGTGATCTACAAGTATATCTGAAGGTGTCTGTTGGGTTGGCGTGAATCGAGACTGGGATTTGTCACTTTGTATGACGGGGAGGTATCTCGGAGCCCACTCGGTAATACAACATCACAATAAGCCTTGCAAGCAATGTGACTAAAGAGTTAGTCACGGGATATTGTATTACAAAACGAGTAAAGAGACTTGCCGGTAACGAGATTGAACTAGGTATGGAGATACCGACGATCGAATCTCGGGTAAGTAACATACCGAAGGACAAAGGGAACAACATACGGGATTAGCTAAATCCTTCACATAGAGGTTCAACCGATAAAGATCTTCGTAGAATATGTAGGAGCCAATATGGGCATCCAAGTCCCGCTATTGGTTATTGACTGGAGAGTGTCTCAGGTCATGTCTGCATAGTTCTCGAACCCGCAGGGTGTGCACACTTAAGGTTCGGTGACGTTTTGGTATTATTGAGTTATGTGTGTTTGGTAACCGAAAGTTGTTCAGAGTCCCGGATGAGATCCCGGACGTCGCGAGGAGGTTCGGAATGGTCCGTAGGTAAAGATTAATATATATCAAAGTTGCATTTGGCTTCCGGAAAGTTTTCGGGAATTACTAGTAAAGTACCGGGAGTGACGAAAGGGTTCTGGGGTTTTACCGAGAGGCGCCACCCACCCGCGAGAGGACCTAATAGGCCTAAAGGTGGTGCACCAGCCATTAGTGGGCTGGTGCGGCCAGCCCAATAATCATATTTTGGCCAAGTGTAAAAGAAAAGGAAAAGAGAAGAAAGAAGGAAGGGGAATCTCACAAGGAAGATGAGTCCTCCTCCACCAAACCTAATTGGAGGAGGACTCCTCCCCATTGCATTCGGCCAAACCTCTCCTCGTTGGAGGAGAGGGCAAGGCAGCCCAGCGCCCTCTTCCTCCTATATATAGTGGAGGTTTTGTGGGCAGCCAACATCAGAAAAACCACATGATGCCCTCTCCTCCATAGATCGTCTCCCTCGTCTAGACTAGTCCGGTATAGCTTGGCAAAGCCTTGTTGGATTAGTTCAGCACCACCATGTCGTCGTGCTTGAGAACTCATCTACCTCTTCACCCCTCTTGCTGGATCAAGAAGGTGGTGAACGACATCCAGCTATACGTGTGCTGAACGTGGAGGTGTTGTCCATTCGACACTAGATCGGGATGGATCGTGATGGGTTTGCGGGACGAATCGTGATGGGATCGCGGGACGGGCTGCGATTTGGATCGCCAAGATGTACCATTACATCAACCGTGGCATATACGCTTCCGCTTAGTGATTTACAAGGGTATGTAGATTCACTCTCCCCTCTCGTAGATGATCATCACCATGAATAGGTATTGCGTGTGTGTAGGAAATTTTTTGTTTCCCATGCAACGTTACCCAACATAAGCACCCCCGTCGCACCATCTGCGAACCTGGCCGCTGCCACAACTGAGTTGGAGGAAGCCCACAAATCGTTCTTTGCAGAGGGCACCGCCCTCGCAGCCGCCAAGCGTCGGATAGAGGCTGCACAACGCGAGTATAACTCTGCTTACGTCCTCACTCCGGAAGGCAATGGTCTCAGCCGGCGTGGTGAGGTTTGTAACCGCGGCCGCTTTGTCGTCAACATCCTCAGTGGCAAGCTGCCCATCTACGACACCCCCGCAGCCAACATGCGGATCGCCCAGGTGGCCCATCAGGAGATGGCCACCATGGACGCCATGGAGCATGCGCGGCAGGAGAAACACGTTCAGGGGCTCCTCGCCGCAGCGAGCTAGCAAAAAGGTTGCCCCGACCCCGACCATGCTTTCTCTGTATCCCCTCGTGACGAGTATGAGGATCTGCGGGCACCTAGCGGTCGCCAGCAGGCCCAGCGCTCCTCCTTTCTCCACAGTTCCAATCGGGAGACTAATGGGAGCCGCGGCACGCGCTCTCAACGCCAAAACGACCAACCGACAGTCTCTAGCCAGCTCCGCGAGCCTGCTGGAGGAGCCGAACGGCCACCTCGCGCCCCTACTCCGCCGTGTAGCGGGAGCGGGCAGGCTCACCCCCGCCAGCCGTTTGGCCAGAACTCGCGGCCCGGATCGGACCACGCGTCCTCCGCAGCGAGAACGACGCTCGCACCCACTTCGACTGGCTAGCGCAGTCGGTCCTCCAATAGGCGGAGGGCCCAATCGGTCCGGCGTGCTTCCGGCCCCGGATTCACGGAGAGCCATTCCCAACCGGCTTCATGCTCGCCCGCGACACTCCAAACTACAACAACACTGCCAAGTTGGAGGACTGGTTGATCGACTACACCACTACAGTCGGCATCGCTAGGGGGAACAAGCGCGTAGTCGTCCGCTACGTGTTGCTCATGCTGACCGGCTTGGCCCGGACGTGTCTAACATCCTGCCTGCCACTAGCGTCCACACCTTGGTCGACTTCGAGGAGGCCTTCATCCGCAACTTCACCGGCACCTACAAGCGCCCTGGCCTCCCCCGCGAGTTGGCTATGTGCGTCCAGAAGTTTGACAAGCCCCGCCTCGACTACGTCACATGTTGTACTGAGCTGCGCAACTCCTGCGAAGGAGTCCATGAGGTGCAGACCATCCAAAACTTCATCCAGGGCTGCCGAGAGGGCACCCTCCTCAAGCAAAATCTTATGTGCTCTGAGCCGACTACACTGGCGACGCTCATGGACAAGGCACACAAGTATGCCATGACCGACTCTGCAATGTGGATCAAGGTCAGCGCGATCGATAAGATCGCCTAGCCACCCGCCATGACGCGGCGGGCTGGCGAACACTTCGGCCAGCAGAACAATGAGCGCAGGTCCGACCAGCCATATCCCCGGCACGGAAGCAAGCATGTCGCAACTGCCGAGGAAGAGCTGCTGGCTGCCCAGGCCGGCAGCAAGCGCCAGCGAGCTGGCAAGGCCGTGTGGCAGCCCAAGATCACCTTCGAGAAAAAATTCGATGCGCCTTGCAAAATGCACTCCTGGGCGAAGCTAGCTACCCGCACGCTCCAACAGTGCAGCTTCTCACAACGACTGGCCCGGGGAGAGGGCATGACGGATCCCCCGCTGGTTCCAGCTCCGCCTGTGCATCCTCACAAAGATGGCCTCCTCTGCGACCAATTCCCCGAGCAGGATGGGGCCTACATCATCTTCACCAGTGAGTGAGATGACAAGCACAACCAACGCCAATGCCAGCACGAGGTAAATGCCACGGTTCCCTCGGTTTCCCTATACATGCACGGGTCTGAGAAGTCGGTTACTTGGAGCCGGGTAGACCATCCGGCGGTGATGCCGAATTCTGGCAGCTACACACTCGTCCTTGACCTCACCATCGCCTCTACGATGCTCACCTGCCAGTTCTCGCAGGTGTTGGTCGACGGCGGCAGCAGCATCAACATCCTCTATCGCGACATCCTGCTCAAGCTAGGGCTCAAGGAGAAGGACCTGCAGCCGACCCGTACTGTCTTCCACGGTATCGATCTGGGGCAGTCGTGCTCCCCCATCGGCAAGATCCATCTGGACATCCTCTTCTCTGGGGACCCCGACTTACGAGTTGAGAATGCCGTGCTCAGTGAACCCACAGATCAATGCGCACCGAACACAGATACCGAATAAAAGAGTCTTACATCCAAGTACCGATTATTAGAACACATGACCGAATGGTCAAGTTCACAAACAAGGTCTAAAGCCAAATCATACTGATATATCTAATAGCAGAAATCATAGGGGCTAAGTGGGTGCCCATGCCATCAAGCCTACACCGACAGGCATTCTGACCGGGGCGGAGGAGTTTTGGGAGGTGGTCGAGGAGGTAGCTAGGGGCACGGAATTACTCGGGAAAGTTGGGGGAAAGCTTCCTGGGGTCAAGGGGATCAGTTTGGTGGGTCGAGGAACGCAGGAGCCGACGTGTAGCCGGAGATCGACCGGAGCTCCGAGGTAGAGGGGCCTCGGTCGATCTTGAACACCGGGGCTCTACTAGCTTGTTGGGGTGGCTAGGGAGGTGCTATTGGTCCTGGTGAAGCTGTCGGAGGGGTGTTGGAGCGAGGGGGAGGGCTATAAATAGGCCCGCGATGGTGAGAAAATTTGGGAGCGCCGGTGACTCACCGTGGCGCGCATGGGGGTGCAGAGGGGGGCTGGGGTCGAAACCATAGTCTCAAGACATGGTTTTGGAATGCCAGAAGCATGTGCTACAGAGGGAGAGAGGGACGAGTCGAGCACCCCTGGCCGCGCAACCTTGGCCGGTTCTGGTGCGTGCGGGCAAGCTTCGCACGAGCTCTAGTGCGGGAGAGGAGGGGCCCTGATGGTTTCTCAATGTAGAGGGGTAGTCGGGGAAGAGGTTGGACACCTCGGGGGAGGCTGGACCTGGCCGAGAGCGTCACCCCCACCTCGGTGGCTTACTGCAGCGCGCCCATAGAACAGTTTTGGCATGCCACGGCATGCTGGTGTGCTCTGAGGCACTTTGGACGTGTCAAACATGTCCTGGCACTCGCTGGGAGTGTGGTTAGCTGGTTGGGTCTCGTGGGAGCTTCGGCTAGTCAAGGGAGACAAGAAATACTCGTCCTGTCAGCTTTGAACTAAAGCTTAAATTCGGGTTTTTTGCCTTTCCAGTTTGAACCAGTGAGGGGCCAGTTGACTGGGGTTGGGTATTGATACTGGCCACCTAATCTATGAGTTTGGAGCAAAGGGGTTGGGTTTAACTCTGGCTAAGAGGGCTTTTTCCCATCTGTCAGAAGGTGCTCGACAGTGGTTTGAGGGGGTTGCACCCCACCACTGGTGCTGCAACTTAACAGGTTTGGGTTTCGTGCTAAAACATGGGGTTTCAGCAAGTTTGAGCTCCATTGGACAAGTTTAGCTTTGTAAACTTGAAAACACCTCTATATGACCAGATCTGTCACTTTCAAAGAGAGTGTGGCCAAACTAAGTCCCACAAATCCCATTTTTGGTGTGGAACCCTCATTTGAGGTGTTAGGCACTCCTGCAAAGTTTCAGCATCATTAGACAAACTTTGCTATGTAGAGTTGCTCTAACTTCCATTTGGATAGAAGGGGTTTTAGGGTTATTTGGGGTCCTGAATCACCTTGGATCAAGGTGAAACTTTATGTGGACACGAGATATGGCTTAGGGATACCACCAGAATTTTCTAGGATTTTATTGAGAAAATTTCCTTTGGAAATATTTCAAAAGGTCAAAACAAACAGAAATAGTTTCCAGGGTTTTATTTAATTAATTATAATATAAAATAGGGTTAAAAGTCTTATGTATGGAAAATATATGTCCTTCTGATCATCACCAAATTTAATCAGATTTTTCTAAGGCAGAAAAGTATTTTTCCATGTAGGAATACCAATTCTGGCCTCACAAATGGACATGCAATTAAACTAGGAAAACAATTATCAAAATAATTATTTTTGTGGTTTTGGAATATAAATATAAGTTATAATCAGATCACCAACTTGAGTAGAAACAAACCTTGCCATCAAGGAAAAGTAGTGCAACTCAAAGTAGGGTTTTACCTTGATCAGAATCAAGTAAAGGTTTTTAGAAATAATTGAATATTGTGAAATGGGGTTTTTATCATCACATGATCACACACACAAGCATACAATGAAAATCATGGTACTCACGTCATTAGTTTTGAAAAAGTTTTAACAAGCTCAAATTTTGGCATTACACAGAATGTGGTAGTAAAAATAGGGTATGACAGACCAATCCCCCTTGAAATACTTCGGATGTTGCTTCGGCTTCGGTGTCATTGCTCGACTGAACCTTGAAATACTTGATGGTGCGACTTCTGGTGCAACGCTCAGCTTCATCCATAATGTGAATCGACTTCTCGCGGTAGGTGAGATCAGGTCGAAGGTCAATGGCCTGATGGTCAATGTCCTTGTAAAGATCGGGATGATTTGGCGCTTGAAGACAATTCCGAAGTTGTGACACGTGGAAGACGTTGTGCACACCCGAAAGTTCAGGAGGTAGCTCTAACTGATAAGCAATTTCTCCATGCCTTGTCGTGATCTTAAAAGGCCCAATGAACCTTGGAGCGAGTTTCCCTTTAACACGGAAACGCTTGGTTTCCTTGAGAGGTGTGACTTGGAGGTACACCTGGTCTTCAAGGTTACACTCCAATTCCCTGCGGCGAGAATCCACATAGCTCTTTTGTCGCGATTTGGCTGCCTTCAGATTCTCGCGGACAAGTTGCACCTTCTCTTCGACCTTGTGCAAAACTTCAGGCCCGAAAATCAGCCCTTCACCTATTTCGGGCCATTTGAGCGGGGTGCGACACTTTCGTCCGTATAACACTTCAAATGGGGCCGTTTGGAGACTGGGCTTGTAGCTGTTGTTGTATGAAAACACAGCGTAGCATATCTTCCCATTTGGCACCATGTGCCAACACGCAAGCGCGTAGCATATCTTCGAGTATCTGATTCGCTCTTTCTGTTTGTCCGCACGTTTGCGGGTGGAAAGCGGTGCTGAAAGAGAGCTTGGTACCGAGGGCTTCTTGGAACTTCTTCCAAAATCTTGAGGTGAACTGCGTGCCTTGGTCAGTTACAATCTCTTTGGGAACTCCGTGAAGGCTGACGATACGATGGATATACAAACTGGCCAATTGGTTTCCATCGTACGTAGTGTTGACTGGAATGAAGTGGGCCACCTTAGTGAGGTGGTCAACAATGACCCATATGGAGTTGTGCCCTTTGCTGGACCTGGGCAATCCAGTGATGAAATCCATGCCGACTTTGTCCCACTTCCATTCTGGCACTTGAAGTGGTTCTAGCAAATCAGTGGGTCGCTGATGCTCAGCCTTGACTCGCTAGCATACGTCGCACTTGGCAACATAACATGCTATTTCCCTCTTCATGACATGCCACCAGAATCTTTCTTGTAGATCTTGATACATCTTGGTACCATCGGGGTGAATAGAGTAGGGTGTTTCATGCGCCTCCTGTAGGATCAAGTCCTTTAGTTCAGCCTTGTTGGGTATGCATAAATGTTTCCCAAACCACACTACTCCTTATTCATCCACCGAGAATCCTGGGGCCTTGCCTTCTTGAATCTTCTTCTTGCTACCTTCAATGCTTTTATGACCCTTCTGGGCTTCCTTGATATCATCCTCCAGTGTTGGTTTGACTTCGAGGTTAGCCGGGAATCGTGATTCTACTAGCTCCAACCCGAAGTTCTCCAATTCTTCTTATAAGGCGGGTTGCCTTTCCTTGACCATGACGTTCAAGGTGTTGGTCTTCCGACTTAAGGCATCAGCCACTACATTGGCCTTACCGGGGTGATATTGAATGCTGAGGTCATAGTCTTTGATTAACTCCAACCATCTTCGTTGCCTCACATTCAATTCCCTTTGGGTGAAGATATACTTCAGACTTTTGTGGTCAGTGTATATTTCACATCGCTTCCCCAGAAGGTAATGTCGCCATGTCTTCAGGGCATGCACTACCGCTGCCAACTCGAGATTATGGGTGGCATAGTTCTCCTCATGCGAGCGCAGTTGCCGCGACAGATACACCACAACTCTGCCATCCTGCATTAGAACCCCACCGAGCCCGGTCCTGGAGGCATCACAATATATCACGAACTCCTTGCTAATATCTGGAGTGGCCAATACCGGGGCGGTAGTTAACCTCTTCTTAAATTCTTGGAAGCTCGCTTCGCACTCCGGCGTCCATTCGAACTTCTTGCCTTTCTTCAAGTGCTGAGTCATAGGTAGAGCGATGCGGGACAATCCTTCTACGAACTTGCGGTAATATCCTGCGAGTATGAGGAAGCTCCTGACTTCCTTCGCATCAATTGGATATTCCCAGTTCATTACCGTAGTATTCTTTGAGGGATCAACTGCCAATCCACTTGCTGTCATGGTATGACCCAAGAATCCAACTTCGTTCAGCTAGAATTGTCACTTGCTGAACTTGGCATAAAGTTGGTGCTCTCGAAGCTTCTCCAACACTAACCTCAAGTGTTGCTCATGCTCTTCTTCGGACTTGGAAAAGATCACTATGTCATCGATGAATACGACGACAAACTTTTCCATGTATTCCATGAAGACCTTGTTCATGAGGTACATGAAGTAAACTGGGGCGTTAGTCAACCCAAAATACATGATCGTGCATTCGTACAGACCGTACCGGGTCACGAAAGCAGTCTTCGGGTCGGATCTTCAGTTGGTAGTATCCATATCGGAGGTCGATCTTGGAGAATACCTTAGCTCCATTTAGCTGATCAAACAAGTCTTCAATCTTGGGGAGTGGATACTTGTTCTTGATCGTGACCTCATTGACAGAATTGTAATCAACGCAGAGTCTCATAGTCCCATCCTTCTTGGACACGAAGAGAACAGGTGATCCCCAAGGGGACGCACTCGGACGAATAAACCCTTTCCTGAGTTGCTCATCCAGCTGCTTCTCCAATTCTGCCAGCTCTTCGGATCCCATCTCGTAAGGCTTCTTATAGATAGGCATTGATCCAGGCATGAGCTCAATGATAAACTTGATGTCTCGGTCAGGAGGCATTCCCAGTAGCTCATCAGGAAAGACGTCCGGGTACTCACAAACTATTGGCGCTTGATCGAGTTCTACCTCTGACAGGCTGTTAACGTGTGGTACTCGAGCGGGTACTGGCTCAGAGCATACTTGACATTGACCCCTTGGTCGCTTGTCATAGTAATGGCCCTGTTGGCATAGTCCAAGATGCTTTGATGCTTGTCCAACGAATCCATGCCGAGAATTACTTATAGGCCTTGCGACTTAAGCACAATTTGATCCGCTGAGAAGCTTGTCCCATTGATAACTACTGCGACCTTCCTACATCCTAGGTTGGTCCTCAATACTCCTAGGGTTTGAATTTCCATTTGTCCGCGAAGTAGGGTAGGTTTCAAACCACATTTTTCCGCAAACCTTTGTGTAACAAAAGAATGTGAAGCACCACTATCAAACAATATTGTTTCTGGGTGGAGTTCACGAGGAACGTACCCAGAATGCAGTGTGGGTCTTCCTATGCCTCTTCTATGGAGATATGATTAATCCGCCCGCTGTTGTGATACTGCTGATTGTGGGGATCCTGATTCCTGCTTGGTGCTCCTTGCCCTTGATTTGGCATATTGGGGCACGGTGCATAGGGATTCTTATTGGGCGACTCCCTGGAACATTCCATATTTGTCCACATCCAAAACAGGTAATTTGCGCTGGAAGATTGATCTTGACTCCACTATTGTTCGGCGGATTGATTGCTTGCTTGGTGTTGACTTGTTGCTGAGGTTGGTAGTTCTGGCGAAATGTTGGATACTTGTACTGTTGTTGCTGATAGTTGGGTCTTGCTGGAGCTGACTGCCATGGGTGTGGCTTTGGGTTACTTGGTCCTCCACTACCCATTAGCTTGCGCTTACGGGTGTCGTCCATAGCAAGACGCTTGTCTTCCAACATAAGGGCCTTATTAACCAGATCGCCGAAGGTCCGGCATTCACAAACAACCAGCTGATACTGGAGTGACTGTTGCAGTCCTTCCATAAAGCATTCCCCTTTGGCAGCCTCAGTGTTGACATCCTCAGGTGTGTATCTTGACAGGAGGTTGAACTTCTGCGAATACTCCTTAATGGATCCACTGCCTTGCCTTAAGGCTTGGAATTCCCGCTTCTTAATGGTCATCATTCCTGGAGGAATGTGAGTAGTGCGGAATCCATCTTTGAACATAGCCCAAGTGATGACTTGCCCTGCTCGCATAATCTGAAATCCATCCCACCAAGCTCTGGTTGTCCCACCGAGAAACTGAGAAGCATAGAGGACCTTCTCATGATCATCAGTGCATTTGACCAGGACGAGGAGGTCTTCATTAGTACGGATCCAGTCATTGGCATCCAATGGTTTAGTCGTCTCTGTGAATATGGGTAGCGTAGTTCGCATGAAGTCAGAGAGAGTAGATCGACTAATGCCATTCCCGTTCTGGGGCGGGTTGTTCACCAAGGTTTGAGCCAGCTGCTGAATAGCGGCATTGTTGGCTTGACGTTCCTCTCGAAGAGCTTGAAGGAACTGAGCCATAGTCAAGCTTTCGGGAGGATACGGTGGCGGTGGAACATCGTCTTGCTGATCTTGGTGATTTCCAGCTTGAGCTTCCCCTCCGGTTCCCTGCCGTGACCTTAAGAGGCAGAGCCGGGGTTGCCGAAGGTGCTCTTGCGAGTAACATTCACCATCCTGTTAGGGGAGTAGATAGGTCAATTTGCCAAACCGGCAAAAATCATGAGGGATGATGCTCTAGTAAGGAGGGGGTCTGGTGTTGTGCCGGTGTGAAAACTTGAAGCCAATGGTTTTGAAAGAGCTAATGTATTAGATTAAAACAGGCGATGTAGTCGCTCACAAGATGCCTAAGGCAGAATGCGACTTGCATCCAACATGCTTACACAACCGTAGTGGTTCACTGAACCGATACATGAACTCCTACGCTCGGGGAGTAACTCCTAATTGCCTACGCCACTAATGCTAAGCGGTAGACTGTGCGGTCTCGTAAGCGGGTTCTGCGGGATCTTCGTCTTCATATTCATCTTCATCAGTTCTTCCCTTCTTTGAAGGAGTAGGGGAAGGAAGCGGACCATCACGGCGTCTCTTGGTTGGTGAGGTAGCGAAAAGTTCGGTGTACTCTTCCGCGGTCACGCGACGACTCTGAAGAGGAGTGGCGTGAAGCGGTGGTATTCCTCCTCGGAAAGCAAAGCCAGGTGGTCCTACGGGTGCTCCTTCCTTTTTCACCTTGCGGTTCTTCATCTTCTCTGTGCGAAGCAAATCCTTGACTTGGTGTAGCTCTTGGCGAATCCTTGTTGACTCTTTGATCAAAAGGTGCGTCAAAGTGTTAGAGGAGAGACTGAAGTAGGTCTGAAACCTGTGTGGCGTCCCATCCTCGGAAGATGGGTTGAGTGTCCAGCTCCCGTCTATCTCATCCTTAACGAAGGGTAGTTGATGAGTAGCTGGCTCATCGGACATCTCGGGAAGGATATCGCGGAGTCGAACGAGCGCCTCTCATGCTGCGGTCTCCACTGTCAACATCAGATCCTCCATCCGTGGCCCTTCAAAGAACCAGCTAGTCGGGGAGTAATTAGCCTTCACTATCACATCTATGTGATATTCCTTGGTGTCGGCGTTGACCCAGTGCTCGTGGTAGAGGAAGATGGGCGTGCGGCGTACTTGACACTTCCCAAGTCAATCACTCAAAAGTAGAGGAAAGCCCGTCTCCAGAAGCATCTCAGGTACGGCGGCCATCTACAAGATGTAGAGGAGAGGGTTAGAAAGTTTAGTGGGTGCATAATCCCAGGTTAAGGTCTATGTGCACTAATCATCTTGGCTATTGTCCATGCTACCTAAGGCTTCCTATAGTCAGGATGGCTCTGATACCAGCTCTGTGGGGACCCAGACTTACGAGTCGAGATCGCCGTGCTTAGTGATCCCAGAGATCAATGCTCACCGAACACAGATACCAAATAAAAGAGTCTTACATCCAAGTACCGATTATTGCAACACATGACCGAATGGTCAAGTTCACAAACAAGGCCTAAGGCCAAATCATACTGATACATCTAATAGCGGAAATCATAGGGTCTAAGCGGGTGCCCATGCCATCAAGCCTACACCGACAGGCATTCTGACTCAGAAGCATCCTAGCTCGCAGGGGCGTCTCCGAAGACGTACTCATCTCCAAAATCCGGTCCCTCCATGTCTGGTCAATAACATAACCAGTGGCAAGCCAATGAGTACTTTGAATGTACTCGCAAACAGCCCATGATATAAATAATGGAAGTGAAGGATAACAATATCATGCGTTTTTGGTGGAGTTCATCTCGGTGGAATGATCATGAATATGCATCAAGTTAAAGAATTAATTTTGAAGAACAGGTTAAAAATATCAATATATCTATCAAGGGCTGAACCATCCGGGCTCACCCTATATGCCAAGTCACCAAACTTGGTCAAATCATGACTTCCATAACAACACCTTTTTCTCACCACTCACACACACCTGGTTTATGCGGAAACGACTGGACGTAGTTTAAGCAGCACCACCCAACTATCCTTGACCATGGACACGACTATTAGAATAGTTTTACACTCTGCAGAGGTAGTACGCTGGACCCACGAGATCCGGAAAATTTCCCTGGCACCCACGACTTGCGGTATATAACATACCCGAGGTAAGTACCCGATCAATGCCTTTCCCCTGACGATACTAGACAAAGAGGTCCACTTGATTGGTACCCAGCCCACATGTTGTACGTCTTACGAGCACCAACTCTGGACAGTATCAACCATGCGGGGACCAACGGAGTGCCTGGAACTCATAAAAATGGCATAGTCGTCCTACCTGGCACGACCCCATCACGAGAGTGACCATACATCATTCCCGCCACTAGTAATGTGGCTCTCTGCTAGAACTGACCAGAGTAATCAACATAGCCCCGTCCCACAAGGGGTAACGTGGTCGTACTGGTAAGGTTGGGAGGGTCGACACATCATAAATCTATTCCCATTAAAGAAACAATACTCACTCAAAATACCTGGTGCACCACTTCACCAAAAGTGGCTACCTAACTCATCATCACCCTCGGGCATTAGTGGCCCCCGACGGGGTTTTCAGAAACTCTTGATTTATGCCAACAACATACTCATGCTACTATTACTCTAGCTTTACTTGTCAACATGATACTAGCATGACCCTCAAAAGGAGGTAGGATCAAGCTCGATGCATGTGCTCCTGAGGAGCCATCGGTAACATCACATCAAATGATTTACCGGCACTTATGATCATATGCAACGGAAATACTTGCTATCCTAACATGCAATATAACATATGCTTAGTCATTGTCATAGGGTTGCTTGCCTTGGTCAGCTAGCTATCCGGGGTCTTCATGGTCTTCCGCTCCGATTCCCTCGTCACACGGATTTTCTATCGTCGATAAAAGAATAAATAAGAAATAGCTCACTCAGAAACATATCACAAAGTTATTTTTAAAATGTTCTTTGTTACTGATAAATATAAGTTATCCTTTTGAAAAATATATGCCTCTAATTTTCATGAAGGAACATTTTTTAAATTAACCAAACATAAGCAAAACTATTCCAATTTAGTCCTTTTTAATATTGCAAAAAGAATAGTTATTTGAAAAATTCATGCAATCATCTAATTAAATACTACATATTTTTAGACGAATAACACTGGAAAACTTATATTTTTACATTGGTTAAATATTTTTATAAAAATCTTTGAAATCGGATTTTTAAAAATAAAGAAAAATGGGTTAGTCCCTCGCGTGGCTCGGCCTGTAACTGGGCTGGCCCATTGCCAGCCGATAGCCTGCCCAGGTGGGCGCGCCGTCAGGTTTGAACCTGATGTGCGGGGTCCTGCGGTCAGCAGCTGCGGGTAGCGCGGGGGAGGATGCTGGGCCACCGGCAGGCGGGGACACCTGTCGGGGTCGTCTCGTACCTCTGGCCAGAGAGGAGGAGGAGCACGCCGGCGAGGCTGCCGACGTTCTCAAGCCCCAACAAGGACAGGAATGGGTTCGGCATGACGCCGCCTACCTGCTGGTGGTTGGAACAGCAATTGAGAGGCATGGGTTCGCCAGCGACGAGAAGGCCGCGGCAGAGGAGTTCCGGGAGGTGGTCGAGGAGATAGCTAGGGGCACGAAAATACTCGGGAAAGTTGGGGGAAAGCTTCGAGGGGATCAGTTTGGTGGGTCGGGGAACCCAGGAGCCGATGTGTAGCCAGAGATCTACCGGAGCTCCAAGGCGGAGGGGCCTTAGTTGATCTCGAGCAACGGGGCTCTGCTAGCTTGCTGGGGTGGCTAGGCAGGTGCTAGTGGTCGTGGTGAAGCTGTCTGAGGGTCGCTGGAGCGAGGGGAGGGCTATAAATAGGCCCGCGACAGTGAGCTGATTCGGTTGCGCCTGTGACTCACCTGTGGCGTGCATGGGGGTGCAGAGATGGGCTGGGGTCGAAACCACAGTCTCAGGACATGGTTTTGGACTACCAAATCCATCTGCTACAGAGGGAGAGAGGGAGGACTCGAGCATTCGTGGCCGCGCAACCTTGGCCGGTTTTGGTGGCCGCGGGCACGCGTCGCACGGCTCTAGCACGGGAGAGGAGGGCCCCTGATGGTTGCTCGACGGAGAGGGGTTGTCGGGGAAAAAATTGGACACCTCGGGGGTGGCTTGAACTGGCCGAGAGCGTCGCCCCCACCTCGGTGACTTCCTACAGCGCGCCCAGATCGCAGGTTTGGCATGCCACGGCATGCTGGTGCGCTCTGAGGCACTTTGGACGTGCCTAACATGTCCTGGAACTGGCTGGGAGTGTGGCTAGCCGTTTGGGTGTCGTGGGCGCTTCGGCTGGTCAAGGGAGACAAGAAATACTAGTGCTGTCAGCTTTGAACTGAAGCTTAAATTGGGGTTTTTGGCTCTTCCACTTTGAGCTAGTGAGGGGCCAGTTGACTGGGGTTTGGTCTTGATACTGGCCACCTAATCTATGAGTTTGGAGGAAAAGGGTTGGGTTTAGCTGTGGCTAAGAGGGCTTTTTCCCATATTTCAGAAGGTGCTCGATAGTGGTTTGAGGGGGTTGCACCCCACCACTGGTGCTGCAACTTAACAAGTTTGGGTTTAGTGCTAAAACATGGGGTTTCACCAAATTTGAGCTCCATTGGACAAGTTTAGCTTTGTAAACCTGAAAACACCTCTATATGACCAAATATGTCCCTTCCAAAGAGAGTGTGGGCAAACTAAGTCCCACGAACCCTATTTTTGGTGTGGAACCCTCATTTGAGGTGTTAGGCACTCCTGCAAAGATTCAACATCATTGGACAAACTTTGCTATGTAGAGTTTCTCTAACTTCAATCTAGACAGAAGGGGTTTTAGGGTTATTTGGGGTCCTTAATCACCTTGGATCAAGGTGAAACTTTATGTGAACACCAAAAATGGCTTAGGGATATCACTGGAATTTTCTAGGATTTTATTGAGAATATTTCATTTGGAAATATTTCAAAAGGTCAAAAAGACACATATGGTTTTCAAGGTTTTATTTAATTAATTATAACATAAAATAGGGTTAAAACTCTTATGTATGGAAAATATATGTCCTTCTAATCATCACCAAATTTGATCAGATTTTTCTAAGGCAGGAAAGTATTTTTCCCTATAAGAATACCAATTTTGGCCTCGGAAATGGACATGCAATTAAATTAGGAAAACAATTATAAAAATAATTATTTTTGTGGTTTTGGAATATAAAGATAAGTTAAAATCAGATCACCAACTAGAGTAGAAACCAACCCTGCCATCAAGGACAAGTAGTACAACTCAAAGTAGGGTTTTACCTTGATCAGAATCAAGTAAAGGTTTTTACAAATAACTAGGAAATGTGCCCGTGCGTTGCAACGGGAGACAAAAAAACCTTGCACGTCCCCAACGACGACTCATCCATGTTACCACCTATCATCTTCCCAATTGTCGCAGATGATAAACATGGTCAATTTAAGGCAATGAGTTTGGTCATCATACTTAGAACGTTGCTCCATCCTGCATTGTATACAATTTCTTTTTTCTCATGATGTGCAATATATGATATAGAAAATTATTCTTGGATACATTCGAATCAAATAATGAATGTCCTATGCTATGAAGGTCAATGATTTCATTAGATTTTCATATAATGATTTCCTATGCCTTCTCCATTCTATCTAAGTCATAAGATATCCCAATCAGTATACCTGTGCATTGCAACGGTATAAATAAAGTTGATAGTTTGTGTCGTGTTCGAGGATTTACCTAGTGCAATACTCCGTTGTAACTCCCAATCCGTCGCACCTGAATCTAGCAGCTTGACTGTCTGGGCCTGTTGGACATCTCTTCCCTCATCCTTCACTCCTCTAAGTCATCACATGCATCCAGGTGATCTCCCTCTGTAAGCATCTCTTCCTTCACTCCTCCAATTAAGGTCATCATAGCCAATCAGAAAGCATACATACTTGCATGTGCTCTTGATGTCCTTTTTGTTCCCCTCCGTTTCTTATTTGAGGTGGCTTGCTTATATTTCAGGCACCTTGCAAATCTATATAAATTGGTGTAATTTGATGTAAAGAATCAATATGGGACTATTTTAGAGTGAATCCTTTTTAGCACAAACATATGTTAGCTCCATTGGCTGAGCTATCTGTGCAGCACGCTGAGGTCATGAGTTCAAACTCTGCACTGTTAACTTATTCTCTTTTGTTTACTCCTCAGTCGATCGGATAAAAAAAGCGACACCAAACAGGCCCAGCTAGACGGACCGACGACTTTTTTGGGAGGATGAACTGTTTTTTAACGTAAGATCTCTAGTTAGATCTATAGACTGCAGTAGCAGCAGCAAGACCCCCCGCCGGTGAGCCACCTCCTCCCTCCTTCCCTTCTACCACTGGTCTACTAATTCTCCTCACCCTCTCTCTTACCTCTGAACAGGAGCAGCGGCTCCACCACACAATAATGGTGTTGAGCGGGTTTCTCTCCAGCGCCAGCTTCACGGTCCCCGTGGCCATCTCCCCGTGCAGCGCGGCCTCCAGCACGGGCAGCTCGATGAGGAACGACGGCGGCGCTCGCGTGTCCTCGAGGATGGTCAGGCTCAGCCGGCCGCGACGGTGCCAGAGGCCCCGAAGAGCGTCACCGACGACGTGTGGTACGTGAGGAGAGCCCTGCTGTCGCTATGCCGCCCGAGCAGCGCCCCATCTTGAGCCCCACGACAACACTGTCGGTGCTGCCGTGCGCGTGCCCGGCGGCGACCCACCTCTGGCCACCAGAGCGGGTGCGTGTGGATAAGGTGCTGACCACAGGGAGGGGTGTTTGTGTAAAACCGAAACATTTTTTCTTTAAAAAAGGACCGCGGGTTGATTTCTCAAAAACAGGACGTTTTTTGTAAAAATGCCTCAGCGGAAATTCCGACAGAAGCGATAGTCGCTTTGTTATTAGGTATAGATTCAATATTGTGAAATGGGGGTTTTTATCATCACATGGTCACACACACAAGCATATAATCACAATCATGACACTCACATCATTAGTTTGGAAAAGGTTTTAACAAGCTCAGATTTTTGCATTACAGAGAATGTGGTTGTAAAAACAGGGTGTGACATCTTTGGCGACAAGGCTCACTTCCACCGTGAGCCAATGTAGTTCAAGGTGGTGGACCTCGACAGCCCTACCATGCGTTGTTGGGCAGGCCGGAGCTCGCCAAGTTCATGGCGATCCCCCACTACGCCTACCTCAAGATGAAGATGCCGGGGCCCAAGGGAATTATCACCGTTGCTAGCGACTACAAGAAGTCGGTCGAGTACGCGCGTGACAGCAGCCAGCTAGCCAAAGCACTGGTGATAGCGGAGGAGAGAAGGCAGCTCCACCGGCTCGTGGCTCAGGCCATGAAGGAGTCGGCCGTGTCGACTCCCCCGTCCCAGTCGGCCAACGAGGCCTCGTTTGAGCCAACCAAGGACCCCAAGCAGATTCCACTCGACCTGACCAACCTCCAGCAGTGCATCACCATCGGCTCTAACCTCATCCCCAAATAGGAAGTCGATCTCGTTGACTTCCTCCATGAGAATCGGCATATCTTTGCATGGTCCCCCAAGGACATGCCAGGTATCCCGAGGAAGTACGCCGAGCACAATCTTCATGTGAGACCAGATGCGAAGACGGTTAAACAACCCATGCGCCGCTTCTCCGAAGAGAAGCGACGCACTATCCGAGAAGAGTTCACCCGGCTACTCGCAGTCGGCTTCATCATTCAAGTTTTCCACCCGGACTGGCTGGCCAACCCAGTCCTCGTGCTGAATAAGAACAAGACATGTCACGTGTGTATCAACTACACGAGCCTAAACAAGGCGTCTCCAAAGGAGCCTTTCAACCTGCCATGGATAGATCAAGTGATCGACTCCATGGCCGGCTGCAATTTGATGTCTTTCTTGGACGCCTAATCCGGCTACCATCAGATCAGGTTGGATCCGGCCGACCGTCTCAACACCTCCTTCATCACCCCCTTTGGAGCCTACTGCTACACCACCATGACTTTCGGCCTGAAAAATGCAGGCACAACCTTTCAACATTGCATGCAGAAATGCGTCTTGCCACACATTGGAAGGAACGTACACGTTTACATCAACGACATCGTCATCAAGACCAAGAAGCATTTCAGTCTCCTCGACGATATGCAGGAGACCTTCTCCAACCTGCGTGAGTACGAGATCCGGCTCAATCCAGGGAAGTGCGTCTTCGGGGTCCTAGCCGACCGGCTCCTGGGCTACTTCGTGTCGACGCGCGGCATCGAAACCAGCCCCAAGAAGATCAAGGCCATCGAGCGCATGGCCAGGCTGGCTTGGCTCAACGATGTCCAGAAGCTTGCTGGCTACCATGCCGCCCTCAGTCGGTTCGTCGGCCGGTTTGACAAAATGGTGTTGCCCCTCTACCAACTAATGAATAAGACCACCAAGTTCGAGTGGAACGACCATGCGGACGAGGCCTTCCACGACCTGAAGCCCGCCCTCTCCAACGCGTCCGTCTTGGCCGTGCCAGCGGAGAAAGAGCTGATGCTCGGGTTTATTGTCGTGACCGCCTGCGTGGTCAGCGTCGTCCTGGTGGTGGAGCAGCCGGAGGAGAGCAGGGCGCTGCCGGTTCAGCGCCTTGTATACTATCTAAGTGAAGTCCTCTCTGCGTGCAAGTAGAACTACCCCCACTACCAAAAGAAGTGCTACGGCGTATACTTCAGGACCACGAATCTAAAGCAATACTTCGAGGAGCACACCATCACGATGGTGACAACGGCTCCACTTTTAGAGATCATGGGCAACCGGGACGCCACTGGCCGGATCACCAAGTAGTCCATTTCCATGGATGACCACAACATCCACTACGAGCCTCACACCGCCATCAAGTCTCAGGTGGTGGCCGACTTCCTTGTCGATTGGGCAGAGACCCAGTTTTTGCCACCGCCTCCCGACCCCACGCACTGGTGGATGCACTTCAACGGCTCCATGATGCGGACCGGCATGGGAGCTGGCATCATCCTGTCATCCCCGAAAGGGGACTAGCTCAAGTAAGCTCCCTCGATCCACTTCGCCGCCTGCAACAATGTGGCCGAGTATGAGGCGCTAGGCCATGGCCTTCGGCTCGCCAGAGAAATCAGCATCCAACAAATCCTTTGTTTCGGCGACTCCGATCTGGTGGTGCACCAGGTCTCTAGCGAATGGTATGCCATGGACGCCAACATGGCAGCTACCGCTTCCTCGTGCAGCAACTCACCGACTCCTTTGAGGGTTGTGAGTTCCATCCCCCGACCGGAAAATGAGGCGGCGGATGCGGTCCCAAAAATCGGCTCCACCCGGCAAGCAATCCCAGCCGGCGTGTCCCTCGAGCAGCTGCACAAGCCATAAATCAAGCCGTCTCCGGAGTCGACATCGATCTTTGTGTTGATGAACCCATCCGGCCCATCGACCTCGGTACTGGAGACCGCGCCGGCTCCGCCACCATGTCGTCTCCATCGGCTCTGCCTGCTTCATCGGCCCCGTCGACACTGTCGGCTTTGCCAACATCGCCGGCTGCAACGAACCCCACGTCCAGCCCACCCGACATTGAGCCCGTAGCCGTCATGTAGGTAGACGACAGGCGAGCTGCGGCCCAAATTCTCGGGACTGACGGCTCCGTCTCGTGGACTCCAATGACCAACCTGAGGGCTATGGCTGCCCCGAGTCCTCAGCACAGCAAGAGTTGGCTCCCGTCTTGGCCCCAACATGGGCCCAGCCCATCCTTGCCTTCCTCCTTTGCAGAAAGCTTCCACCCACCGAGGCCGAGGCGCGGTAGATCCAAGGTCGATCTTCCGCCTACTCCATCATCAACCGCGAGCTGGTTCGACGCAGCACGACTGGCATGTTCCAATGCCGCGTCGAATCATAAAAGGGACAAGAAATCCTCAGAGACATCCACCAGGGCGAGTGTAGGCATCTCGCCGCCTCCAGAACTCTGGTGGCCAAGGCATTCTGACATGGGTTCTACTGGCCCACGACCCTGGACGAAGCAACTGCCATGGTCGACAAGTGTGAAGGATGCCAATGGTTCAGCACGTAGAGCCACATGTCGGCTTCTGCTCTCAAGAGCATCCCCCTTTCGTGGTCTTTCGCTGTCTGGTGGCTCGACATGGTGTGACCTTTCAAGAAAGCCCGAGGTGCCATGACACACGTTCTGGTGGCGTTGAGAAATTCACCAAGTGGATCGAAGCCAGGCCCATCAAGAATCTGGATGGACCAACAGTCGTCCGGTTCGTCATGGAGATCACTTCCCGCTACGACACCCCCCATAGTATCATCACCGACAATGGCACCAACTTCGCCAAAGGTGCAATGGTGCTTTAATATGCCAATGAGGGCATTTGGCTCGACCTCGCGTTGGTTTCCCACCCTCAATCAAATGGCGAGACGAAAAGGGCAAACGACCTGATCTTGGCCGGCATCAAACCAAGATTTGTGACGCCACTCGTCAGGTCAGCCGACTGCTGGATCGAAGAGCCGATGGCTGTACTATAGAGCATACGCACCACGCCCAACCTGCCAACCGGCTTCACTCCATTCTTCCTTGTGTACGGCACCAAGGCGGTCATCCCCATGGATGTCAAGTTCGACTCGCCTCGTGTCACCTTGTACACGGAGATGGACACAAAATAAGCAAGAGAAGACGGTGTCAACCTATTCGAAGAGGCGCACGAGCTAGCCTTAAGCCGCACGGTTATCTACCATAGAAGCTGAGGCACACCACATCAAAAGGATCAGGCCCCTCTCTTTCCGTGAGGGGGACCTGGTACTTAGAACAATCCAGCAAACAACTGGCGAACACAAGCTAGCCTCCCCATGGGAGGGGTCCTTCATCATTAGCAAGGCACTGCGCAACGACGCGTACTATCTAATAGACACCCAGAAGCCACAGAAGCGCAAAACAGACGACTCTGGCAAGGAGACGAAGTGTCCATGGAACGCGGCACTCCGTCGCCCGTTCTACTGCTAAGAGAAACACGGAAACAAATGTACGTATGTATCCCCTAACCTTTAGGGCTAAAGTGAATGCAGCGTGTGCTCCAAGCCGACATTTGTGGCATACCTTTTCGATTCCCATGTTCATGGATTTCTTAGCCGGCTCCCCGGTGCGACTCCTCGGACCCGAGGGCTCGATGGCTGGCCCGAGCTTTTCCTCCATTCCTAGCCGGTTACGCAGTGCGTGTCAAGCAAAAACTCTCACCACCCGGCCTAACTATAGACCGACTCCCGGCTGTCCGGCTAGCGGATCCATGGGACGGAAAGCTTATCGCTCGCCAATTCCGATTACGGAGGAGCAGCCGGCTTGGGCTAATCTAACCATTTCCAGTTCGTTTTTTAGCCGGCCTCTGCCGACTCATCCTATGTCTAAGTGTTCTCGCGGTTTGTAAAACCTATGAGCAACATCCCAAAGGAAGAAGCCCCGTCCCAGTTATAGACCGGCTCCCGCATGTCGGACTGGCAGGGCACAATATGGAAAGGACAAAGTCTTGGATAGACGGAAGCCAAGAGAAAGAAGGATCGAAAAACGAGTCGAGAAGGAAAAGTTTTTTCAAAGCAAGCATTCGAAATATGCATATATCACACAAAAGTACCAAAGGCCCACAGCCAAGGTTCTTTACACCACACCCAGTGGGTGGAACTACGAACTAACTACAAATGCAGGAAAAAAGATAAGTCCTAGGCAGTGGCGGCTCACCCTTGGCACCGACATCTCCCATGGCAGTCGAGGTGGACGCTCTGTCATCCGGTCGGGCACCTCACGTGTCGGCCTTCGCGCTCACGTCTCCCCCACCTCAGAGTCGGCATAAGCTTCACTGCTGGAGTCGGCATCTTCAAGATTCGTCTCACCGATGCTGCCATCGGGGTGGTCGAACGCCAGTTGGTACTGTTCCTCCGGAACCAGGCTTCCATCGTCCCTCCCTTCGACGGCATACTCACCCCACACGGCAAACCACGCAAGATCGCTGGCCCACACAGCAGCTCATCCTCTGCGGCGGCCAGCTCGGCCTCCTGGCCGGCACGATGCGCCACGAGCAGGCCCAAGTCGAGGTCCTTGTACCATGACTTGGCAACCCAAAGCGCCATGTATGCTTTGGCTCGCGCCACTGACGTGCGCTAGGCGTTCCCCGCCTTGATCCACCGCGACAGCCGACTCATGGACGTCGGCTCCACCGCATCAGACCAAAGGGTGTGAACCATGTCTAGCCCGACCTTCTGGAGACTGGCCATGGATTGCGCCAATACTCAGAGGTGAGCTTTGGCGCCCATCCCCACATCCTCCACAGTCTAACCAGCATCCGCCTCAACGTGGGCGCCCGTGGCTCGCTGCTCCTTGCTGTGGGCCTCAATGGCCGCTTCCGCCGCCTCCTGTGTCCCTTGGAAGAGAGCTGGGGAGCAAAAACGGGCACGCGATGTAAGAAAAAGGAAAAGGAGTTCGAATCGACCCCAGAAAAGCAAAACAAGAAAGGAGGACTCACTAACGAGGATCATGTCGACTTCGCCGGCCTCATCCTCTAGATCGCGATCCAGGGTCTTAAACGCTTGGACCCAGCTGGCAAGTTCAGCTCGTGCAGCCCGCGCCGCCTCGGCCTCCTCTGCCACCCGGGCATCTTTCTCCTTCAAGGTCGCGGCGTGGGACGCATCCCACTGCTCCAACTCCCCGTTATGGATGCTGATCAGCTGCTCCAAGTCGGCGTTTTGGGCCACTTCCTTCTCCGACATGGCATCCCGATGGGCAGCATCAGGCTGCTCCAACTCCACATCATGGATTGCCTCCCGGTCCTCATTGTCTGCCTAGAGAAGCTCCACCTCCTGCCGCAGCCGGATGCCTTCATCACGAAGAGCATCTCGCTCATGATAGGCTCGGGCCAGCCCGTCCCGAAGATCGACCAACTAGCTATCCACCTCCTTCCGTCGGCTCAACAGTGCATTGTGAGAAAGCATCCGATAATCATGATAATCCTGGAATGGAAGATGAAAAGATTTAGCCGCGAGTAAGACTCGATCCGGCTAATTCCCAGCCGGCCCGACTCTCAGGGGCTACACCAAGTGGGTGCGCTCGCACGCCCCCACTGAAAGAAGAAGAAGAAGCAAGTAGACGCGAGTAAGACTCCACCCGGCTGATTCCCAGTCAGCCCGGCTCTCGGAGGCTACACCCAGGAAGACGAAAGGGGACAGAAATCTTACCCCAACCACCTGCTCGACGCGACGCACCTCGTCATGCGTCGCATGATTGTGGCATTGGGCAAACCCTTTGATAAGCGCGGGGAACCCGCCCATCAGGGCGCCAGGGGCCCCTCACCCTGGGTTCAAGCAGGCCGCGCCCCACTTATCCAATGGCCGGATCCCAGAACTGGTGTCGGCTCCGGGTGCATCCGAAACGCGCGTCGACACAACCACGGTCCCAGCTCCCGGAGGCGCGCTCCTAGCCGGCTCCTTCGGCGCATCGGGTCGGCGGGGCTCCAGCGTGACGAGGACCTCAACCCTTGGGGGTCGTCTGCTACCTTCAACACCGACCCGTCCGAGACGTCTACTCCATCACTCGGGGTCTCCACCCTTGGCGGCGGGCCCTTGGTCCCGGGCGCGTCCGTCGGCATGTCCGGCGGCGCCTCAGGCGCTTCGGGCGCCCTCTCGGGCCCCTTCGGGGCATTGTCGAGCCCCGGATCGGGCTATTTCACGGCATCCACCGTGCTCACATCCGCGCTTGTTGGTTCGACGACCTGCACGTCCTCTTCTCGCTGCCGCGTGGGGTCATGCTTCTTCTTGGATCACCTCTCTTTGGGCGGTGGTGGCTCCAGACCAAAGTCGTCCGCGTTCTTACCCATGGGATCCTGGCAGGGTGTCGCCTTTCGGGCTGCCTCCTCCCACGGACGGTGCTCCTGCTCGCGCGGCGCCCCCTGCGCCGCTACCACCTCGGCCCATGCGTCATGTTCCTTCTCGGCACCCCCCTCGACATCCGTCCTCGTTGTTTGAATGGCCTTCATTACGGCGTCGGTGGCTCTGCACACCATCTCCCGATGAGCGAGGAAACTCGCGGAGGAAAAAAGTCAAGCAAAGGAAACCGGCCGCCTGAAGGGCCCCACCGAGGCGAGCCGCTGCTTCTTCGTGCCGCCTCCACGACATCGAACCAGAGGCCCACCAGCCGGGTGCTTGGGAATCGGGTGAGTGCTAACCGGCTACTTGCCCTTCTTCCTCGCCTCCTCGTCGTCTTCGGCTTGGTCAGGGACAGCTCAGCGCAGCCGTCTCCTCGGCACGCTGGAGCCATCTTCTGGTTCCTCTGACTCCTCAGCGGTGGCTCCACCTCGCAACTTGGGTGACTCCACATCGTCATCAGTCCAATCAAGGAGCTCGGACTTGGGCAACTCATCAGCCGGCTCGGAGTCGTCAGACTCCGTCGCATCATCATCGGACTCCCGGTCCCCGGCACGGGCCACATCCGGCGGCTCCGCCTCATCGACATTTTCGATCTCTTCGGGGTCCGACATAGGCACATCCTCTGTCGGCTGGTCATAAACCTGGATCCAGGAAAACAACTGTCGGCAGAGGCGGCATCCGGCATCAACAGTCGGAATACGACACAAACAACGAAATAAACTAAGGCTGGTATGCGGTTACCATCGGGGCCAAATTCACCTGGTCGTAAGGGGCCTTGCACCACTCCCATTTGCCACCTTCGTCCATCGAGGCGGACGATATCAGTTTCACCCATGACACCACGCTGGACGCCCAAAGCACCTTCGTCAAGAGCCGGGACGGGTCGTGTCGGCCGCACATCTCGCAGATAAGGTGTGGCCAACGCTGCAGTGGTAGGATGTGGCGTGCCACCATGGTGGCAAGGGGATCCACGCCGGTAAGGCCTTTCGCCTTGAGGATTTCCAGTCGGGCGCAAAGCAACTTCACCTCCACAGACACATGCGGCATGTCCATCTTCCATTTCTGCTTTGTGAGCAACGACACGTCGACAAAGGGACGCAGGTTGATGCAGTCGTCTTCCGGGTTGAGATTCTTCACGTAGAAGAACCCCCTCTTACATTTCTTCATCGAGTCCTACAGAGGAATCCCTGGGAAGCCGGACGAGGTCCAATGAATGACGAGCATCGTGCCGCAGGCGGTCATCCGCATGTTGTCGGCTTTGTCGACCTTTACCATCCCCTCTTAGTAGAGCCGGCGCCAGAGGTACAGCGCGACTCGATCCCCAGGAAGCCCTTCAGAGGGTGACGTAGGTGGCCAGGTGCAACACGTTGTTAGCGGCAATATGGTGGAGCTGCAGGCCAAAGTGTGTTAAGAAGTTGGAGAAGAAATCGCTCGCCGGCAACCCAAACCCGCCAGCGAAATGCTCGGCGAACAACACCATCTCGCCAGCTTGCGCTATCGGAGAGTTCTCCGCCCAAGGGACGCGTGCGGTGACGAACTCCGTCGGCGGCATCATGCGGTGGTGGCGGAGGTACTCGACGTGATCCTCATCGACGTCGCTACAGTTCCAGGCACCTCAGGTCGAAGTCATGTCGGTGGCGGCCCGGGGCACGATGCAGAAGACGACGAATGGCGACGAAGCGCATTGACTGATGTTGGTGATCGGCGGCGGCAAACGGCAGTGCTTAGCGCACCGGCGGCGTCTCTCTCTCTTCTCACTTCGGGAGGGCAGGGGCATCGAAATGGCAGGGGACAGGGGAGAGGAGCGAATGGCTCCCTCGGCCCCCCCTCCTGCTCATTTAAGCCACGTGTGGGGTAATAGGGGAGCGGATCTGTTGTGCATGATCACTATCCCCTCCGCACCGCACGGTGGCGTTATCGCACTACGGGGGCACCAACTGTATCCCCCATATCTGCATAAGATCCACACATGAGGGCCGAGGCAGCGGTTTCGTGGGCTTCGCCCCGTGGCCCAACCTCGTCACCCACGTGGCCTGTCAGGGCACGGTCCTCGATGCGCAACACGTGGCACGACATGGCATCAACAGACAAATCGTGGCATCCCATGGCCGCGGGCCGGCCATGGCCCTGGCCGTATCCAACCAACTGGCAACCGACCACAGGCTCAAGGGCTTGGAGGCACCACCACCAGGCCGGCGAGGTAAGACATGCCAAGCTGGCGGGCCTCCCCTGCTTCACGGACAACTGACGGGGGGATAACCCCGGGGTAGGCTCATGAGGCCTACACCTCCAAATTTCAGCACAGTGCGGGATGGGTGCTTCCCTGCATACTGGCTCCTCCTCGCCGGATGCGAGACCCGCGCCGGCGACCTGCCATCCGGCTCCATGGCCACCCGCTAGCCGGATGGTGAGAACCTGTCGCATCAACATGACTGATGCGACCGGTGCCCACGACTAAGGACACAAGGGCGTCGGCACCAGTACTGCGGAGTGGCGAGCTCATGGCTACAGTGGAAGCGGTTGTACTGCTCACCAGCCTCGGCTGCACCGGTAGCCCTTGCACAGTGCCGGCACGCCTTCACCTAGTCCATTACCTGCTCCGACGTGGTACAATGGAGGTGGCCGTACCGCTGACCACGCCGGATTCTGTGTCGCGACGGCCATAGTGAGGCATGTGCCATCCCAGACAGACATACTCCAATCCCATTGGCCAGCCGGCAGGCCCCAACATCCGACGAGGCCGTGCAGCTGATGGGCCATGTAGGTGACAAGACTTCTCAGTCAGGGGACCCATTGGGCGGCCAGAGAGGCTTCCAGTCGGGTCCCCCTTATGTAACTTATATCAATATTGTAAGCCGGTGGTTCAACTATAAAAACCCCCGGCCCTCCTCCATCCAAAGGTTCGGCAATTTGCACGCACGAACACACACACAGGAGAGGCAGAACGCAAGCCGGATTGCTCCTTCTTCCTCCTCCGTCGAACAGCTCAAGGAGCAACCTGTAAACACTTTGGTTCATCAACCATCTCGGCAGGACTAGGGGTGTTACCTCCCACAGAGGGCCCCGAACCTGGGTACATGGTGTGTCTCGCACCGCTTGTGCCAATCCCGTTAACGTAGCCCGCCCGTGTCTTTTGGCCCCAACCACTCTCGATAAGCCACGCCATGGTATATGTCCCGAGAAAACGATGACACATGTCAATTGATACATCTCCAACGTATCTATACTTTTTGATTGTTCCATGCTATTAGGTTGACATTTAGATCACTTTTTATGCAGATATAAACAAATTCATATTATTTTTGAGCACTAACCTATTGACCAAGTGCCGAGTGCGAGTTGTTGTTTTCTGCAAGTTTTTCCACTTTTTAGGTTCCACTACCAAACGAAGTCCAATTGACCTGAAATTTCTTGTGAATTTTTCTTGAGCAAAACAAGACTGTGGAGCATCGGAAGAAGGCCAAAGGGCTGACGAGGACCCCAAAAGCCAACAGGGCGCGGCCGGCGTGGGCACCCTGATGGCTTGTGGCCGCCTCGTGGTTGTCCCGAATCCGTTCTTTGGCCTATAAAATCTTATTTACCCTAAAACCTTCAAGGGAGGTCCCAAAACAATTTTTACGTTGCTGCAAGTCTATGTTCTGAGGGGAGTCCATTTAGAGCTCCATTCCGACAATTCCGGAGGGGGTCGACAATGGAGGGATTCTTCATCAAGCCTGTTGCCCTCATGATAATGTGTGAGTAGTTCACCACAAACCTACGGGTCCATAGCAACACCTCGATGGCAATCTCTCTCTCTCTCTTTGATCTTCAGTGCAATTATCATTGCATCCTCGCTTTGATCCATATGATGTAACTCTTCTCTATGGTGCATTTGTTTGGATCCGATGAATTGTGGGTTGAGGGGTCATATTATTCATGATAAATATGTGAGTCTCGTGTGATATATAATATGATTCTTATGTGCATGATTATGATAGCTTCATAATTCTCTTCGATCTATTGAAATAGTTTGGCCAACTAGATTGATATTTCTTTGGTGAGAGAGGTGTCTTGTGGTAGGTTCAACCTCGAGAGTTTCTATATCCCAGTGAGAGAAGGGGACAAGTTGCATCTTTATGCTCCTGCTAATAAGGGTAAAATTATGGGGTTTATTCATATTTTTTGAGTTTACTTTGTCTACATCATGTCATCTTACTCCATGCATTACTTCGTTTGTCATGAACTTAATACGTAGAGAGGCAAGCATAGAAGCACTCTCGAAGTGAAGTAATAGTAATAGGTGCAGGAAGGAGTCATCCTATTTGTTTACATGATCATGTCTATATTTACATGATCATTTTCATGAAAACCACATAACTATCCACTCTTCTATCAATTGCCCAACAATAATTTTTTTACCCGTCATGTGCTATTTTTATGAGAGATGCCACTAGGGAAAGCTCCCGAGTCTATTCACAACATATTGCTAAAACTTCCAATACCTTGCTACTATTTATTTGCATTTATTTTATTTTGCATTTTACAATTATCTACACACATCATTCGCTTGCAAATAACGAGATCAAGGGGATTAACAACCCTCTTGCCCGTATTGGGTGCAAGCTATTTGTTCTTTTGTGTGCAGCCATTGAAGACGGTTGTGGTTGATATTCCTATTGGTTTGATAAACCTTGCTTTCATAATTGATGGAAATACTTACCCACTTTGTGTTGTGATAACCTGTTCCTATTCATGGAAAACACAACGCAGATCACGAGAATCACGAAGAATTTTTGGTGTTGTTACCGGGGAATATCATCACCATCTATCAAGTAACTCCACACAAAATTTCATTCACTTGTTCATCTTTTTATTTGCTGGTATATTTATTTTTTCTCATAAAAAATAAAATACAAAAATATTTACCTTTGCTTGTTTTGCTTGTAACTAGTTTGCATCTTAGCTCTCTAGTTTACTTGCCTAGCGATGCTATCATTATATTTGTCACACCAAAACAGAAAGTAGAATGAAAAATAAAGATAAATGGATCATAATCCACTAACTAATATTTTCAAAAGACCCATTTATGTTGAAACAGTTGCTAGCGAGAGTAGAGTAGATTATCTTTCTGTGTGCTATAATCATTGTTTGCTGGACACAGCTATTTGAGAGAGATACACCATCATCATGATTTGTTATAATACTCCATGTGCTTCACTTATATCTTTTGACCTTAGTAGTTGCTATAGTAATTCACTTATATATTTTTGAGCATGGTGGCGTGTAGATTTTATAGAAATAATATGCTCTCGTTCCTCAATTATATCTTTTTGAGATTTAGTAAATAGTGATGGTAATTTGCATGGGTCATAAGACTAGATCAAAATTAACGAGTGTTCAAAGTGATGATTAAAACCATCAAGTAGCACATGTAGAGAAATTGTGGTTAATGATATTGATGTGGTGATACAAAAAGTTTTGAGTGCATAACCATTAATTTAGAGAGGTCTTGATATGAAGAGATGGTAGAACTTCTTGAACATCTGAAAAATAAAAAGGGCATGGTGATGTTGTTTGAGCATTTATATTTCTCGTTGAAAACCTAGTGTTGTTTCGAGTCGGAGTCGTGCGATGGTTAATTCCTACCAACCCTCTCCCTCGGGGAATCTGCATAGTACTTTAATTTGGGATAAGAATAATAGACTTTGCAATAAGTATATGAGTTCTTTATGACTAATGTGACACCATGGACATATGCAATCTAACCTCATCATATTTGTTAGCCTCTTCAGTAACGCGCATAGCCCATTCTCACCACGGGGATTGGTGCAACTTTCACCGGTGCACCCAAACCCCATGACATGATACCGTGTGTTGCACATAAGCCTTATTATATGCTCCTCAAAATAGACACCATATCTACCTATTATGGCATGTGCATAGGCATTCCGATATATATTACCATGCAAATTTGATCGTCACTTCACATGACTAGTTTGTTCATCATCATATTGCTTTGCATGATCATATAGAGCTGGCATAGTATTTGTGGAAAATCCACCATTCAAAATAGCATTTGTGGCAAAGCCACCAAATATCTTATGCTGAATACATGTCACACTAGATCATTGCACATCCTGGTACACTACCAGAGGCACTCATATTGGAGTCATGTTTCTTCATTCATCATATCGAGTTATCCATGATTTGTAAATAAATAAGAGTGTGATGATTATCATTATTAGAGCATTGTCCTAGTGAGGAAATAAAGATGGGGGAGGCCAAATGAGGCCACTATTATAAAAAAATGAGAGAAAAACAGAGAAGGGACTTTGCTACTATCCTTTACCACACCTCTGGCTCAAAGTGGCACCATGTTCATCATATAGAGAGTCTCATGTTGTATCATTAATATGCTAGTAGGTATCAAAAAAATAATAAACTTGGCTTGTAAGTTCCGATAACGAGCTTCCTCAAATGACCGAGGTCTTCATGAGCAAGCAAGTTGGATGCACACCCCACCTAGCTTTAGTGGATCTTTCATGCACTTATATTACTAGTGCATCATTTGCATGGCAATACCTACTCCGTGTGTCAATATCTATCAATGGGTATCTCCATAACCTGTTGGTACGCCTAGTTGACATGAGACTATCTTCCCCACCTTTCAACCCCTTTGAAACCTACCACCTTACTATATTCCACCTATATGCTATGTCCAATGGTTCGCGCTCATGTATTGCATGAAGAATAAAAAGCTGATGCATATTGAAAAGGTACGACCCAATTGCCTGACTCAGGCACCGTGGTGCTTAACATTTCTAATTATGTGGTGAAGATGGAGCCATGTCTTGCTAATATAATAAAGATGGATCGTGTCGGTGTTCTAAGGAATGGGGGTGCTTAGTCCCCCTAACTTAGGCAGGGGAAGTCGTGGCCCCCGGGCTGGAAACTCCTCGCTGGGGTCATCCTATAGTCCCAAGGAAAACATGTCCAAGGCTAAGGTGGGGGACACGGACCCCACCGGCCTCTACGGGCGTCTGCTCATGGCGCCGGACAAGACCCCGGCACGCCAAGACCGCCGCTCCTCCTAAGTAGGGGCTTATTGTCTACATCAGCCGAGGTGTTGAGTGGGCAGGCGGATAGGCTGGTCTGGCAAAGACACGCGGCCATAGCAACAGGCATGTCTGAGTCATGGTGATACCTATCCCGCAACGTGGCAGCCACATAAAGTGGCAGTTGGGCGGACGACACAAAGAGAGAGGCAACCCTTGCCAGGAGACGTCGTCCACGCACCACCTCATGGCACATTTAAAGTGCATGTCCCAGTCCGTCAGAGTTGGATATTTCCCACTACCACTCTGGTAGAGTAGTCGCATCGTCACAGTTCGCATTATACACCTAGTAAAATGACTGTTTTAGCCACTGTGGTAACCCCTTTGTCCTATAAAAGGAGGTCCATGGCTACCTTTACAAAGGTGGACACCCTATTCAATCACACGCATAGCTGAGCCCTCGAGAATCCTTGCCAGGACACTACGCTCTTGTGTCTATTTCTACCCAATTAATCACCACCAACATGGCGTAGGTTATTACGCTCCCGAGCGGCCCGGGCCTCTATAAATCCCCTCACGCATGGCCTTGCCGACGGATGCTTTTTACGCACTGAAACCCCCTTCAGAACCCTAAAAGGGGCCTCGAGGGTCCCATAGATTGTTGTGGGTCCATTCCCAAGACATCTTTGGCGCGCCAGGTAGGGGCGTCCTTTCTATGCAAGTACCTTCATCGACATATCCATGTGCTTCTATCGGCACCAATGGGGCCCAAGAAGACCAGGGGTGGCATGGCGGCCTCCCCTTCAACATCCAATCTGCATGCGTCAGCCACAATGCGCGATGAGAGCGAGGGCACCGACTAGGCACGTCTCGCCGGTGAGCTCAACCACAAGACTGCAAGGAGCTCCGCGAGCCACAGTCCAAACCCCGCCGTCGTGGTAGTGCAAGCCGCTCCAGCGACGGCCAAGGGAGACGCCCCGGCCGCGGCAACTGACGTGGCCACAGCTCCCGGACCTCCTCTACACCCCTCCTTGGACGGCCATGACCCACACCCATAGGACGATAACCTGGGTCATCGCCGTCGCATGGACAAGCCTCCTACGCAAGGAACGCAGAACCAAGCTCAGCCCCCTCCCCGTTGCGACGGCCGCCAGCGGGCGACAGCGCGGGAGAGTAGGATCACTACCTGCACCTCGTCCCGCCCAGTCCCTAATACTGCAGGAGAAGCTATGGCACAGGTTTAGCTGCTGCTGAACTTTCCGCATGCGCCCGACTTGGTGGAGGACTGGAGGCAGCCATATAGAGCCTATTGAGGATTGCCAACAAGGACAAGTCGGACATGGCAGGTTCATCGTGTGAGCGACGAACGACCCATGCAGGGCCCACCGCCGTGTTCAATGTCAACAGGACCCCCGCAGTGCAATCGCCCCCACATCAGCACTATACCACCCGCTGGCCCGATGAACAAGATGAGGTGTCTCAAGCCTCGATAAAACCGCGACTCAAGTGGGATGAGCGTCAAGTCTTGAAGGACCGGTGCACGAAGGACGCGCGTCTACAATCTAGAGGTGGTGTGAGATGCACCGCCAGTCCGATGGTTGTGCGGACCCAACCATTGACGAACCGACGCCCTGGGTGCCCGGTAGCTTGCCTTACGAGGCAGGATGCCCGGCATTCACCTATGAGTTGTGTCAAGTCTGTTGGCCTTCCAGCACGGCCTTCAATCCACAATTGTCGAACAATTATGATGGCAACATCAGTCCATCAGAGTTCCTATGAATCTATACCATTGCGGTGCAGGCTGCCAGGGGACGTGATGATAAGATTCTCGCCAACTACTTTCTGTTGGCGCTCAAACCCAACGTGAGTTGCTAGCTGATGAACTTGCCGGAAGGGTCCATCTCGTCATGGGCGGACTTGTGCAACTAGTTCATTGCGGTCTACCATGGGGGCCACAAGCTCTTAGGGCAGCCCAGCGATCTGCACATCTTGCCTCAACGGCACGACAATACCCTCTGGAAATACATCCAGAGATTCAGCCGCGTGCAACACAATATCCCGAACATCCACCTCGTTATGGTGATTGTTGCATTCCATACGAGTGTACGCAATCGCCGCATGCGCGAGGAGATGAGCATAAACAAGGTGCGGGACGTTGTTGAGCTCTATGCACTAGTCGACAAATGCGCACGGGCTGAAGAAGGAAGAAGGCTCCTAAGGGAGGACGCTGGCACGGAAGTTGACTCTGACAAGAACGAGGGCGCGCCGGCCTCCCCGAACAAGGGACGTAAGCGCAACAAGAGGCGCAAAGGGAAGACACTAATGCCGGTCGAGAGCTCTAGAAATCCTAATACCGGCAAGAGGTCCAAGCCTGAGGGGGCCGACAAGGATGTTGCCGCGTGCTCCAGGGACGACGAAGCCACGGCACACGAGAAGACCGGCAAGTCATACTACAAGATCCACCTCACCAAAGGCCACAAAATCAACGAGTGCTGCCAAGTAGAACAACTTCTTGAGAAGCAGAAGCAAGAGTATGAAAGGCGCGGGAAGGAAAAGGGCTGAGGTGGTGCAAAATGGTCTCACAAGAAGGACCGTGTTGACTGACATTGCCGCCGCGGCAAGCCCAAGCAGCAGAAGGAGAAGCCCGCCAAGGGCTAAGACAACCAATCGAGAAGTGATGACGTAGGCGTGTTTTTGCACTCCTCCCACATGCAGATAAAGAAATGGGTCCGCAAAGTCGATGCGATAGAGCCAGCGGCAGAAGCGAGGAGGCCTCTCAAGTGGTCCAACACTCCCATTATCTTCGACGCCGAGGACCACCCTGATTGCAGCATTGCGGTTGGGGGCGTGGAGCTGTTGGCCTCGCCAATGGTGCGCAACCTCAGAGTCACAAAGATGTTGGTCGACAGTGGGGCCAGCCTGAACTTGATATCGCCTGATGTGATCGAAAGGCTGTAATTCCCCATTTCAGATCTTAAATCCATAGGTTCCTTCCAAGGAGTGAATGGGGGGAGGTTTCAACCAACGGGTAAGATAACCCTTCCGGTCACATTCGGGTGCGAGCTCAATTTTAGGATAGAGAAGGTGACCTTCGACGTCCCCAAGATGGCACTATCGTATAACGAAATCATAGGTCGTCCTGCTCCGGCCAAGATCATGGTTGCGCCTCACCAAGCACACAACATGCTCAAGATGCCACAGCCGATGAGCATCGTCACCATACAAGTACACAAGAAAGACGCGGTCCTTTGCTTCGATAAGATCTACCATGAGGCAGTGGCAGCGTCCGCTGACAAGGCGCAAACTCCTGCCAAAAGCAAGCCCAAGACCTCTGGCAAGACTCATGATGAATCCGGGAAGCGCAACGCCGAGCGGAGAGCACCCATCGATGACTCACCTGAGACTTCTACCGCCGGGGGCAAGAGCAATAAGTCCACCGAGTCCGTACGGGATGGTGCGGGTCGTTAGGCCTGGCACAGCCCGCCACGCAACCAGGGACGTCACTCAAGTGCTAAACTCACACAATGGTGAACGTCCCATCAAGCACCATCCAACAAGGGTGCGGCTGCCTGACCTCCCGACAGTAGCCCGGGTGCTATCAACCAACAACACAGTGGAGTATGAAGGTTTGTTTGGTGGGCTACAGCTAGCGAAGGAACTTGGGATTAGGAAGCGGATAGTCCTAGGGGACTCACAACTGGTAGTGCGCTAATTCAAAAAGGAGTATCAAAGCCCCGTGATGGAATCATATGTCGATGAAGGAGGAAGTTCAAGGAACGTTTCGACGGTCTATAGATGGAACATGTCCCAAGGATGGAGACCAGCATCGCCGATGAATTGTTGACGCAAACATCTCAGTAGTCGCCTGCGGAACTAGGCACCTTCGTGCTTCAACTCACTCAGCCATCGGATACATCATCAGGGCGGTAGTCTAAGAAAAGGAAGGTCAGCATCGACGACTATTTCCCGGCAAAGACGCCCACGTCCGCCAAGAAAGCTGTCGGGGGCGATAAAACGCTCGACGGTGAGTGCTAAGCTCCGACACGACAAACAACCCTCACCGTCGAAGTTAGCGCTCCTGCAGTGAAAGAGACGCCTTTAGTCCTTGTCGTGGAGGCAAGGGATCCGGCATGGGCACATCAGATTGTCTGATTCCTTTAGACGGGAGACCTTCCAAAGAGCAATAGGAAGTCGAAAGAGTAGCCCTGAGGCCATGCATGTACCAGTTCATGGACAACGACCTATACAGGTGGAGGCCTAACGAGATCAAATTGAGGTGCATCACCCAGGAGGAAGGACAATGGCTGTTGGCAGAGATACATTAAGGTATTTGTTGCTTCCATGTAGGATCATAAGCTCTTGTTGGGAAGGCCTTTCGGCAGGGTTTCTACTGGCCCACAGCCCTTCCAAATGCCTTGCTAGTGGTGACAACGTGTGAAGCATGCCAATACCACGCCAAGCAGATCCACCAACCACCATAAGCCCTTCAAACCGTACCGCTCTCGTGGCCTTTCTCGGTCTGGGGCTTGACATCGTTTGACTTTTCCCCCGTGCTACCTGGTGCTTCAACTTCTTGTCCGTCGCCATCGATATGTTCATGAAGTGGATCGAGGTGGAGCGCGTGATAAAGGTGACGATGCTAGCAACGGTCAAGTTCCTCATAGGGATTGTCTGTCGTTTCGGGGTCTCGAATGAGATCATCACCGATAACGGCACGCAATTCACTAGCAGCACTTTAATGTAGAATTGTTAATACATTGGCGTCAAGGTTTGCTTTGCCTCCGTCACTCACCCCAAGAGCAATGGGCAAGTAGAGAGGGTGAATGTTGAAGTGTTGCGGGGCCTCAAGACAAGAACTTTCAACAAACTGTGCAAGCACGGAAGGCACTTGATTGATGAACTCCCTACCGTTCTTTGGTCAATCAGAACGACACAAAATAGAGCCAACGGTGATACCGCCTTCGCCCTAGTCTATGGGGCGGAGGCAATTCTCCCCACGGAACTCACGACAGGTCACCGAGAGTGCACGCCTTTGACAAGGACCATCAATGACGGTTACGGCATGACGATGCCATGCTCCTTGAGGAAGATCATCTCCAGGGCACACTTTGCACTGCTAGGCACAAGAAGGCCATGCGTCGCTACCATAGTTGCACGGTGCATGCCAGGATTGTTGAGGAAGGTGACCTTGTCCTCTGACAGATTCATTCCGCAAAGGGAACAAACAAGTTGATGCCAAAGTGGGAAGGCCCTTACTGGGTGGTACAAGTCACCAGGCCTGGCACAGTCCACCTGGAGACCAAGAATGGCACTCTGGTGCAGAACTTGTGGAATATCGAGCATCTTCGTAAGTTATACCCATAAGGCGCGGTTTTTGGGCCCCCCGGCAACCACTTTTGTACAAGTCTTGCAGCAATGCGTGTAATCCTTTGTACAAAGCCACGTGATGACCCTGTGCATAGTTAATAAGACTAAAAATTCTGCGTTTTCTGGTTAATTGCATATTTAGATTATGCTTCTCATGCGGATCATTCAGGTAGACTATAGTCGATGTAGAAACATTCTCGAACCGCTAACACCCTCTAGGATCCTATTTTTCTTCTTTCTTTTTTCAAACGAAGGCAGGGCATCCCGGGAAATCACTCACAGTGCGCAAGTCATCCCGGCAGAAGGATAGGTGGAGTAGGAGTGGGCAAAAGGACCCACGAATACATCCAAAGCTACCGCCTCACGGCAAGCAAGCCAGCTGGGGGAAGGAAAAGATAAGTAAAACCTCTCCCTACTGTCTAAACCATGCGCATACGAGAAGACTTATGAGCGGTTGAGCCCTTGCTAGACTCGTTGCGAACTGGGAGGGAACCCCCTCCCCGAGTGCTCGCGACAAGGATGACAAGTTAGCCATGACGGGCGTAGTACCACCAAGGGTGTCCTCAGGATCCGTCCTTAGAAGCACCCCGTGACAAGACCACACTCCCAGGCAAGCGTTCCCGTTATGCGTCTTAAATTCGAAAGGGCACTCACATGCGACCTTCGCGTTCAAAAAAAGAGAGAAGAGAGAAAAAGAGGCAAGCCATGCCATCAATATAGTAGTAATACCCAAGGTTTTTCTTTAATATTCTTTCTGGATTACATTGGGTACTATTTAAGAGTAAAAAATAAGCATCCCCGAGGTCAACAGCAATGGTGGCGACGGGGTCAAGTCAGAGTACGACTTCCTATAGCGCTGCCACCGGCACGCGGGAGGAGATCTGCCACTATGATATGGTAGTTAATCCAGAAACAGACCCATGGAAAAGGGCCATGTTTTCCGGATCCCTCCATGGAGTCGGTCGCACTATTCGAAGTCGTCACCCTCCTGATTGAGGCTGACGACGTTGTTGTCATCATTGTTGTCGTTGCAGGTATCGACAATGTTGTCGCTCGAGCTCTCGGAGCAGCATTCAAGGCGGACACCGCTCGCTCCGAAGAACTTCACAAAATGGGTGGTGGAACCATCGAAGCTGAAGTGGAGAAGATGCCCGGGGCCAATCCCTCGGGAGCGGGCGAATGATTTCCACCCCTACATAAAGAACATGGTGCTTCCACGACTGAGGTCGACCGTCGCCCACGTGGGTCCGTTGCAGCAACTATCCACCCGGAGCCATAAGTCGTGGGGTCGACTGGCCTCCATGGCCCTCGCAAAATAGTCCAGGACTCGTAGCCAGCTCCTGCGGCCTCGTGGAGTCACCACAATGAACTCATATACCTCCTCCTTGCATGAATCCCCGTGTGGGGTTGTAGGGGAAGGGCGTCACCACGGCGACCGCGGGTTGATGGGGACTCCATCGCACGAACCTTGGATGTCGTCCGCTCATGGGAGCTGGAGCCGACCCCCGCCATCGTCACCATGATGCGCGTTGGATTCTATGGGCTACCCCTCCCAGCGCCCCTGGAGCTTTGGGCCCGTCCGCGGCCCCTCGCCATTTCAGGGGGTGGGCATGCCGAGGAGATGACGAAGGAGGAAGATGGAAGAGCTAGGCAGTGGGCAGAAGAAGAAGACTGCGTGAGTTGCATCCTCCCTCCAATCCTCCCCCTAACATGAGGAGAAGAGGAAGGGAGTGGCTCCTTAAACGATCCAAGGAGGTTGTGCATCCACACGCGCACGGCCCCACCGACCGCCAGCCCCGACCAATGGCGGAGCATGTATCATACGGGGCACAATCAAAATAAGAGGGGAGGTGACACCACTTAAATGGTGGAAGGGGGACACACGCCGCGTCTTGTCCCCATTTCAAGACCCATGGAAGACCAGAGGGCTGGCTCCCTATGTACCAATGCGACCGTTCACTACGAGGCATGCAGCCTGGGAGACCGCCCCTCTCCAACAATGACCGTCCCTCGTGGTACTACATGTCGTGGGAATGATCAGCAAAACCATCATTACGGAGAAGCATGGTCGTGCATGCCCATGCACTATTTTTAGGCCGAGCCCAACAAAGTTGCGCGCGCATGTATGGCCCAGGGCTGGGGGCTACTGTCAATGTACTAAGGAATGGGGGTCCTTAGTCCCTCTAACTTAGGCATGGTCAGCCGCAGCCCCAGGCTGGAAAATCCTTGCCGGGCTCATCCCATAGCCTCGAGGGAAACATGTCCAAGGCTACGGCAGGGCGGCAAGGCCCCCACTAGCCTCTACGACCATGCTCTCATGGCTCCAGGCAAGACCCCGGCCTGCCAAGACTACCATTCCACCTCAGGAGGGGTTGATTGTCTACATCAGCCGAGCGGTCGAGTGGGCAGGCGAACTAGCAGGGCTGGCAGAGCCACATGACCATAGCAGCGGGCATGTCCGAGTGGCGGTGACAACTGTCCTCCAGCGTGGCAGCCAAATAGAGAGGCAGTTAGGTGGACGTCACACACAGAGAGGCAATCCTTGCAGGGAGACATTGTTCGTGCTCCACCTCACAACCATGTCCCAATCCGTCAGAGTTAGGCATTTCCCACTACCACTTTGGTAGAGCAGTCCCGCCCCCGCAGTTTAAACAGTACACCTAATAAAATGACCATTCTAGCCACTATGGTAACCCCTTTGTCCTATAAAAGGAGGTCCATGGCTACCTTTACAAAGGTGGACACCCTGTTCAATCACGCGCCTAGCTGAGCCCTCGAGCATCCTTGCCGGGCCACTATGCTCGTGTGTCTATTTCCAACCAATTAATCACCACCAACCGGATGTAGGGTATTCCGCTGTAAAGCGGCCCGAACCTGTATAAATCCCCTCGGGCATGGCCTTGCTGACGGATGTTCTTTGTGCACTGAAACCCCCCGTAGAACCATAAAAGGGGCCTCCAGGTTCCCATAGATTGTCGTGGGTCCATTCCCCCAATAGATAGGGTTGAAACAATCTTTGAGGATCGTACACTCTGAAAAATTAATTGCTTTGCAGCTTATAATTATGAATATTGTTGTGTTAATATTTGTTAATTCATTGTTTCTTAATGAGCATACATGCATAATAAAACATCATGGATAGCATGTCACATCAAAAATTCTGTTTTTATCATTTACCTACTCGAGGACGAGTAGGAATTAAGCTTGGGGATGCTTGATATGTCTCCAACGTATCTATAATTTTTTATTGTTCCATGCTATTATGTTATCATTTTAGAACACTTTTTATGCACTTATCCACCAATTTATATCATTTTTGAGCACTAACCAATTGACCCAATGCCCAGTGCGAGTTGTTGTTTTCAACATGTTTTTCCACTTTTCAAGTTCGAGTACAAAACGAAGCCCAATTAACGTGAAACTTTTTGTGAACTTTTTCTAGACCAAAACAAGACCGTGGAGCATCGGAAGAAGGCCGGAGTGCGCACGAGTCCCCCATAAGATAACAGGACGCGGCCTGGGGGACACGCCCTGATGGTTTGTCGTTGCCTCGTGGATCTCCCGACTCTGTTCTGTGGCCTATAAATTTGTATTTACCCTTAAACCTTCAAGGGAGGTCCCAAAACACTTTTTACACCGCTTCAAGTCTCTATTCCGACGGGAGGCCATCTAGAGCTCGGTTCTGGCAATTTGTCGGAGGGGGATCAACTACGGAGTGCTTATTCATCAACCTTGCTGCCCTCATGATGATGTGTGAGCATTTCACCACAGACCTATGGTTCCACAATAGTTCCTAGATGGCAATCTCTCTCTCTCTTTGATGTTCAATACAATGATCGTCACATCTTCGCTTTGATCCATATGAAATAACTCTTTTTTATTGTTTGTTTGTTGGGATCTAATAAATTGTGGGTTTATGTTCAGATTATTCATGATAAATATTTGAGTCTCCTCTCATATATAATATGATTCTTATGTGCATGATTATGATAGCTTCGTAATTATCTCTAATCTATAGAAATAGTTTGGCTAACTAGACTGATATATCTTCGGTTAGAGGGGTGCATTATAGTAGGTTCAACGTCATGAGTTTCTATATCTATGACAAAAGCGGACAAGTTTTATCTTTGTGCTGCTGCTACTAAGGTTAAAACGATGGGGTTTATTCATATTGCTTGAGTTTACTTTGTCTACATCATGTCATCTTCTCCAAGCATTACTTCATTTGTCATGAACTTAATACGTAAAGACGGAACCATAAAAGCGCTCTTCAAGTGAAGTAATAGTAATAGGTGCAGGAAGAAGTCGGCCTATTTGTTTATGGACATGGTCCATATTTACCTGATCATTGCCGTGAAAATTGCATAACTAGACGCTCTTCAATCAATTGCCTATCAGTTATTTGTTTACCCATTGTGTGCTATTTTAAAGAGAGATGCCATTAGGGAAAGCTATGGCCCGTGCGCCTATTAACAACATATTACGCAAACCTCCAATACTTTGCTGCCATTTATTTGCTTTTATTTTATTTTGCATTTTACAATTATCTACACACGTGATACGTCTCTATCGTATCTACCTTTCCTAATGCTTTTGCTATTCTTTTGGACTCTAATTTGCACGATTTGAATGAAAATAACCGGAACTGACGTCGTTTTCAGCAGAACTACCATAGTGTTGTTTTTGTGGAGAAATAAAAGTTCTCAGAATGGAATGAAACTTTCTGGAGATTTTTTCTGGAATATATAAAATATAGTGGAACCAAGACCCATCGTAGGGGAGGCCATAGGCGCCCACTAGACATCAGGGCGCTAGCCCCATGTTGTCTAGTAGGGCCCACGTGGCTCCGCTGACCCTAATTCTAGCACTATAAATTCCTATTTTTGGCTAAAAAATCACAGAGGAAGTTTCATCATGTTTTACGATACGGAGCTGCCGCCACCTCGTATTCTTCATCGTAGGCCTAGTCTGGAGTCCATTTGGGCTCCACAAAGGGGAATCTTCGGTCCTTGTCATCACCAACCCTCCTCCATCACCAATTCCATGATGCTCTCCATCGGGAGTGAGCAATCCCTTCGTAGGCTTGCTGGTCGGTGAAGATCTGGATGAGATTCATCAAGTAATCGAGTTAGTTTTGTTAGGGCTTGATCCCTAGTATCCAATATGTTCACAGATAGATTTTGCTGTGACTTTGCTATGCTTAATGCTAGTCACTAGGTTCCGAGTGCAATGATTTCAGATCTGAACCGTTTATGTTTTCACCATTATATTTATGTTCCTGATCCGATCTTGCAAGTTCGTGACCCAAATTTTATTAGAATTTTGTTCTTCAGAAAATGAGCCTCTTCAGGAGGAGTTCATCCAAGCATAATTCCAAGGGGGTTCTTGGCGAATCATATGTTGCTGGACTTGCCACCCCGCGTTTGACGAAGGTCTCGCCGTGCGAATGGCCACACAGTCCTTTCATGGAATAGGTCGGATTCCACCATGAGTTTGCGCAATTCAAGGAAATTTTTGGGTTGACCAACTTCATCACCTATGAGTGTGACCAATACCATACCCTCACTAATTCCTTCGTTCAAAATTTCTACTTCTTAAATAATCATGATCCAACTTTACTGCAGTTTAAACTTTATGCTAAGACCCGCCAAATACCGCTTACTGAATTCTTTGAAATATGTTTAATTTCCTCTCACATGGAGTTAAGGGAACTCAAACCAGTTGAGTTTGAGGATTTCCTGCTCACCTTAATAGTCGGTGAGACGAGAGGCGTGTCGAAAGCCACAACATCGATCATGAAGTCTCTTGTAGTGCACTACTTTGCTTTATTTATCATGAAGTGTTTAACTACTAGGGGGAAGGGTAGCATCCTTAGCGCTCCTGACCTTGACATTTTGCGTCGAGCACTCCATAATGATCACACCTTTAATTTAGTTGGCGTTTACGCAATAACAGATCTAAGGGTCAAATCCATGGTGTCATTTATGCCACTCGCTTAACGAAACGCTTTAACAACCCTTTCCGTCACGATGACTATCTTTCACCACAAGCTTATCTAGAGTGCGAGTCTATGATAGATCACCAATTTATTGACACTTATGATTCCTTGGGTAACCTCTAACGTAACTTAGTCTTTAGTGAATTTACCCGAGATATATTAACCCGTTACGTGCACCTGCTTTGTTTGATTCCATTGCCATGAACGGATACAAGATCATGCATGCGGATATTATTGCCTACCAGAACACCCAGGGAGCGGCCGAGCAAGAGCCCGAGGAGTGGGACTCTCTCGTGCCACCACCCAAACAATTTGAAATGATGCCGGACGGCTACTACGGATGGTCATTACCAAGCGAGGCCAAAAGCCTAATCTTGGGGGAGTACGTGTTTCCACCGACTTTACATTCATGCTTACATATTCTAGTTGTAGGTGTTCACACTCTTGCATGGTGCTATCCTTGTTAGATTTATTTTCTTGCTTTTTTATGTGTTTGAAAAACTTGCAGAAAATATAAAAATATTTCTCACTTCTTTTCGTTTTTTTATTCTAGCATAATTTAGTTGTAGCACTAAAAGAAAACCCAAAAAGGTTTATCTTTTCTTGTTTTACTTGTTGGGAGCTTTCCCGTGGAAATAGTTTTTCTCGTTTTAATTTTTCCTTCTTTAATTTTCTTTCTTCTTTAAAAAAACTAAAAACTCTGAAAATATTTTAGTGTGTTTTCTATGAATTTCTTTTTCCTTCTTTCAGTTATACCCAAGGGGAGGACCACGATGAAAATATTGAGTGGCTCTCATATACATTATTATTGATCTAATGAAGAGCCCATATTACTTTGTCTTCCCCTCCTGAATAAAATGTTGCACATTCTAGCTTAGTCCATGGCACTCTTGCACTCTTATTATTTTCATATCGTTCGATCGTGCAAGTGAAAGGCACTAATGACGATATTTGATGAAGTGATTGTGGCAAAGAGAAGTGGTTATGAACTCAATTTGTTTTTGTTTTTGTAAATATGTTTAGACTAGTATCCATGATTGAGCATATTATGATGAAATATGTTCGCAATGAAAATTAGAGATTATAGTTGTTCATGCGATGCTTAAGTAGATAGGAGTGAATAATGACTTATCTTGGATGTTAACACGCATTAAAATTGTTGTGATGTAGTATGATTATATGGTATCCTCCTCTGAATGTTTAAGTGGCTAGACTTGGCATATGTTCACGCATGTAGTTGAATAAAAACCAACATAGCCTCCAGGATATTTATGTTCATGGTGTTTATATCCTACTCATGCTAGTATGCAGCGATGATTATTCATAAAGCATGTTTATGACCGTTTTCGCTCTCTAGTTGGTCGCTTCCCAACCAATTTGCTAGACTTCACATTTATAAAGCGGGAATACTTCTTGTGCATCAAAATACTTGAAACAAAGTTATTCCATATGAGTCCACCATTCCTACCTATATACGGGACTACCCTGCCGTTCCAAGTAAATTTGCAATAGCCACCTCTAATATTTCCAATGAACTTCTTTTTTTTGTGCCTGGACCGCTCACGGAGCGACAAAGGGTGATCAAAATCTTCCATGCTAAGTGCGTTATTCCCATGATGAGTGTTTATACACCCGTCCTTGCACGAGAGGGGCTGGTAAAAGGGGACTCCCAATCTCGAGTCATTAATAAATAATTAAACAAAAATCCCCCTGGATTGTTGTTTGTATGGATGACACCTGTGGATTCACCTAGTAGTGAAGTGTGTTTGATTGGTGGAGGGGGAGTAAACCTTTAGTTTTACCACTTGGGAGCCGCCACTAATTTGTTTAGCATGGAAGATATCGATAACTCTTGGTCGTAACATTGACAGGAAGGGTGCACCTCCCAAAGTATGAGGATGATAGTATTTATGTTTTGACAAAGTGTTGATGTTTGAGCTATCTTATTATTGCTCGCTAATTGATTATTACATTGATATGAGCTAATATAGTTTCTAAGGGTTATTGTTGATACGATTAGTCATGATTTATGGTGAAAACTTGGGTGCCCTCTAAGCATGTATATGTAAACAAGAACCAAAGATTTAGTAAAGGTTTTTCTTTATCACTTTGAGTTTGTCAACTGAATTGCTTGAGGACAAGACATGGGTTAAGCTTGGGGGAGTTGATATGTCTCCATTGTATGTACTTTTCCTAATGCTTTTGCTCTTGTTTTGGGCTCTAATTTGCATGATTTGAATGAAACTAGCCCGGGCTGACGCTGTTTTCAGCAGAACTACCATGGTGTTGTTTTTGTGCAGAAATAAAATTTCTCGAAATGGAACGAAACTTTTTGGAGATTTTTCTAGAATATATAACAAATAGTGGAACCAATATCCACCAGAGGGGAGGCCACAGGCGCCCACTAGACATCAGGGCGCGCCAGGCCCCCCCTGGCGAGGCCTAGTGTCTAGTGGGGCTCACGTGGCTCCGCTGTCCCGAATTCCAGCACTATAAATTCCTATTTTCAGAGAACAAATACAGAGGTAGTTTCATCATGTTTGACGATACAGAGCCGCCGCCACCTCCTGTTCTTCATCGGGTGGCCTAATGTGGAGTCTGTTTGGAGCTCCGGAGAGGGGAATCTTCGGTCTTCGTAATCACCAACCCTCCTCCATCGCGAATTCCATGATGCTCTGCACCGGGAGTGAGTAATCGCTTCATAGTCTTGTTGGTCGGTGAAGAGCTGGATGAGATTCATCACGTAATCGAGTTAGTTTTGTTAGGGCTTGATCCCTAGTATCCACTATGTTCGGAGATAGATGTTGCTATGACTTTGCTATGCTTAATGCTTGTCGCTAGGGCCCGAGTGTCATGATTTCAGATCTGAACTGTTTACGTTTTCACCATTATATCTATGTTCCTGATTGGATCTTGCAAGTTATACGCACGTGCTATGTGTTAGGATCCGCATACCCCAAAGTTACAATAATTGGGATTCTTTTCGGTGATTACCGTAGTTTGAGGAGTTCATGTATTCACTATGTGTTAATGCTTTGTTCCGGTTTTCTATTAAAAGGAGGCCTTCATATCCCTTAGTTTCCTTATGGACCCCGCTGCCATAGGAGGGTAGGACAAAAGATGTCATGCAAATTCTTTTCCTTAAGCACGTATGACTATTTACGGAATACATCCCTGCATTATATTGATGAACGGGGGCTAGTTCTGTTTCGCCCAATGTTGTGACCGTTATATGATGAATATTATCCAGCAATATCACTTATCCAGTGCCTACGATTTTTCCACATATTGTGCTTGCTATGTTACTATCATTGCTATTGTTGTTACTACTGCTACAAAATTCATATCACTCTTACTGTTACTGCTTCTACTATTACCGTTCTGCTGCTACCATTACCACTGCTATCAAAACAGTCATATTACCGTGCTCCTGATTAGTGTGCTGCACATACCAAATCTCCAAGTGAGGTTGAATTGACAACTCAGCTGCTAATACCTGCAAATATTCTTTGGTTCCCCTTCTATCGAATCTATAAATTTGGGTTGAATACTCTACCCTGGAAAACTATTGCAATCCTATATACTCGTGGGTTATCAACACCTCATTCACCTGCAAATAACGAGACCATGTGGATTGACAACCCTCATTGGGTGCAAGTTGTTTGTTCTTTTGTGTGCAGCCGCTGAAGACGGTTGTGGTTGATATTCCTGTTGGTTCCATAAACCTTATTTTCGTAACACGGGGAAATACTTACACACTTTGTGCTATGATAATCCATTCCTCTTCATGAAAACCCCAACGCAGATCATGAGTATCAACAATACTTCCTTGAACTGCACCTTTTATTGCACTTGAACTTGAGTGATGATACCTTGTGTTTTGGTCGATGAACTTGAATGATTTTCATGTCTTCAGTTTTCTTGAACTATACATTGTATTGCACATGAACTTCATTAGTTTTTAAATCCAACACTTTCTTTTAGCTTTATTTTTCTATTTATTGTAGATGAAGTTGAATAGCAATCATGTCATCTATATTTGTTGGACTGAATCTTGTGTTGTGCGTGAACTTTATTTGTTTTAGTGGTCTTTTTTGACAATGGAGGAGTTGGATTAGACCGACTTCCATTACACATACCTTAGGACACGGGATTACCAGCCAAGGGAGGAATTGATGAGTACAAGTCAAAAACATGATGAGAGTGCTCGAACTCTTGTTCCTTCCAAGGTTGGCAAGCAACCTGTTGGTATTGAGTGTCTAAAGCCCAAGGGAGTGTCGCTCCAAAGACCCCTTGCATTGGGAAGGTGGATGCAGTCCAAGGTGAAGAGATTTCATAAGATTCCGATTTTGGGAAGATTGCTGACATGATGAAGGGTAAATCTAGTATTGCTATTGTTGTTGGGAGAGGTGGCAAGAATGATGTCTTTGCTAGGAGGAATCCGACACTTAAGTTGTAAACATAATTGTCGGTGAACTAATAACATGGTACCTAGTACCCTGACTTGTGCACACGCGTCGGAAGCATCACCTCTCAAGACCAACACCCATAGCCTAAGACGCGCCAAGAATCCCTGGCATCTGCCGGGGCAAAGGTGCAATCATCCTCACCAAGACCCAGCAAGGCGCCTTCTCGGCATGCGTGAGCCAGCCAGCCACAGCTCCACCTCATCGCTACACCACTCACTTGTCGATGAGGTGTCAAGCCCACTGATGGCTAGGTGGCTCTCACTAGCTACGTGGCGCCAGGCCGGAAGACAAGTGGCAACCTGTTGACACCCATTCCTAGGCTTGTCAAGTCCTCAAGCCGTGGCCAGCTCATAGATGACAGAGGCCTATCGGCAACGCACCCCCGCTCGCCACCTAGGGCCGCATTTATGGCGCTGTGTCCTAAGTGCCAGAGTTAGGTATGGTAGCACCGTAAGCTATCTGATCATGTGAGTTGCCACTGTGGACTCCCCTTGAGCTATAAAAGGAGGCCCGAGGCAACCTAGCAAAGGATTCAAATCATTGGGCATTCGAGTGCTTAGAGATTCTACACTTGGTAGATTAGGTCCCCATGGGATCAGAGCCAAGTGTAAGCATACACACGTGCTAGCTCTCCCCGACAACCCTTGCTGGGGTATAACTTCGTGCAAACTTCATCTTCCCCAATCAATCCACCAAAGCAGGAGTAGAGTTTTACGCTTCACAGCGGCTCAAACATGGGTAAAACCACCTGAGTCTCATCACTGTGTTGTTTCGTAGTCTCTGCTCTTTGTGTGGTACGACCTCCCCACCGAACCACAAGGGGCCCAAAGGTCCCATAGGTGACCGTGTGCACATGTGCACCGACAATAACCTTCTCAAAGAGAGCAGCAAGATTGCCTCTGAAGTGGCATTCTCCTGTTTGTCCCCTAAAGAAATAAATGTTCCCTCGTCTACCTGAGGCCCGAAAGTGGAAAGAGTTCATGCTTAGTGAAAATGGTCTGAAGAAGTACATCGAGTGAGTTGTCTTCTTCTATTTTGCTTGTTGATATGCTCTTGTGTGAACGTATATTGTTATAATGCGTGAACTTTTCTTCATTTTGTAATCATTTTTCATAGGTAGTTGCGCTTCTAATATTCTCCCATCCTTTCTGCTGCAGGAAATCATACTGCATGTTTAATCTCCCTGATGACAACATGATGGACCTGACTATACGTGTCCTTCATAGTCTTTTTGGTGAAGGGGAGCAGATGGAAGGAGACGTGATGGACTTACTCATAAACCATTGGAAGGATATGCGAGAGACATCACAGATCTTCTCTTGTGCTGACACGGTTTTTTCGTGTCCCTACTTCATACATGTCTTTCTTTTTGTAACCCTATCTACCTATTTTGCAATAGTTTTGGTTAAGGGATATTGTGAGTTATTTTTATTTGTTGTGTTTTAATGTTTTTAATTTTTGTTGATGGTATGTTTGTAATGCAGTATTGCATGGATTATGACGTGTTATCTTTACCAATGCCAAAATCTCATGCAAAAAAAATCGGCTGAGAATGTTCGTTCGTAAGAGAGAAGACCTTCTTAATGCAAAGATGGTTAGGTTTTTATAACAACTGATTTTTTATTGTGTATATCCTTTTCTGAGTTTTCCAGAAAGTTATTGTTCATCTGTGTTCTATAATTATAATGGTTTATAGTTTTTTCTCATTGTGTTTTGCAATGTTTACAGGTTTTTTTGCCATTTTTCAAGCGCATGGAGAAAGTAGGGCACTTATACGTCCATTTTGCATCATGATTCTATATCAATATTTATTGCATTATGGGCTGTTAATACATATTATGGTACAATACTTATGCCTCTTCTCCCTTATTTTACAAGATTTACATGAAGAGGGAGAATGCCGGCAGCAGGAATTCTGGACCGAAAAAGGAGCAATTCTTAGAGATCTATTCCGCATAGCTCCAAAAGTCCTAAAAAGTTACGGACAATTGTTTTGGAATATATAAAAAATAATGGGCAAAAGAAGTATCCGAGGGGACCCACCAGGTTGCCACAAGCTAGGGGCGCGACCTACCCCCTATCAGCGCCCTACAGGCTTGTGGGCCCCCTGGCAGGCCTCCGGTGCCCATCTTCTCCTATATGAAGGGATTTGACGTGGAAAAAATCATATCACAGCTTTCAGGTAGCGACACCGCCGTCTTGAGGCAAAACTTTGACAGTACCAAACTAGAGCTCCGGTGGAGCTATTCCGTCGAGGAAACTTCCCTCCCGGAGGGGGAAATAGAAGCCATTGTCATCACCAACGATCCTCTCATCCAGAGGGGGTCAATCTCCATCAACATCTTCATCAGCACCATCTCCTATCCAAACCCTAGTTCATCTCTTGTATCTGATCTTTGTCTCAAACCTCAGATTGGTACCTGTGGGTTGCTAGTAGTGTTGATTACTTCTTGTAGTTGATGCTAGTTGGTTTATTTGGTGGAAGGTCATATGTTCAGATCCTTAATGATTATTAGTACTCATGCGATTATGAACATGAATATGATTTGTGAGTAGTTATGTTTGTTCTTGTGGACATGGGATAAGTCTTGTTATAAGTATTCATGTGAATTTGGTAATCGTTTGATATTTTGATAAGTTATATGTTGTCTCTCCTCTAGTGATGTCATGTGAACGTTGACTACATGACACATCACCATTATTTGGGCCTAGAGGAAGGCATTGGGAAGTAATAAGTAGATGATTGGTTGCTAGAGTGACAGTAGCTTAAACCCTACTTTATGTGTTGCTTCGTAAGGGGCTGATTTGGATCCATATGTTTAATGCTATGGTTAGATTTATCTTAATTCCTATTTCGTAGTTGCGGATGCTTGCGAGAGAGGTTAATCATAAGTGGGAGGTTTGTCCAAGTAAGGGAAGCACCCAAGCACCGGTCCACCCACATATCAAATTATCAAAGTAACGAACACGAATCATATGAGCATGATGAAAACTAGCTTGACATAAATTCCCATGTGTCCTCAGGGGCGCTTTTCTTTATATAAGAGTTTGTCGAGGCTTGTCCTTTGATACAAAAAGGATTGGGACACCTTGCTGCACCTTAGTTGAAATTGTTACTTGTTACCCGTTACAAATTACCTTATCACAAAACTATTTGTCACCTATAATTTCAATGCTTGCACAGAATACCTTACTAAAAACAGCTTGTCATTTCCTTCTACACTTCATTGGGTTCGACACTCTTACTTATTGAAAGGACTGTGATAGATCCCCTACACTTGTGGGTCATTAGGCACTACACTGTTTATGTGTTGAATAGATACCGTGGGTGCATTGACATCCTTGACTCATTTCCTTACTCTAAGAAGGGAACCTAACGAACCTGTTTCCACGAAGACTGCACACATATCGTGAGTTCTCATAACTGAACCTCCATCACATGCTTTTTTGTCATGAACTTCATTCCGCCTTCTTTTGACAAACATTTTTTATGTATGCTTGGTAATACTACATCAAAGTTTGTGTGTTTTGAACTGGGTAACATTTGATAGTTGAACTTCTGATATCTCTTAGTTGGACTTTTATGCAAGTCACGATATATGTACCTGAACTTAGCTATTTGTTCAATATGTTTCAGATTTTAGTGTTCATGTCATGTCTTGTAGTTCAAGAGACTTGTTTGGTTGCTAGAGGAGATGTACGTCAAGGCTGAGTACAAAGCCAGCAAGCAACCAAACTGGGTGTCTATTGCAAAGAGGTCGAATTATGTTGAAGTTCTAAAGCAAGGTGCTAATGAGTGTGGTTTCTTCTGTGTGAAGTTCTGCTTTACATATGATGGCGATGACCTTACAATACATTTTGGTGATGTGGACGTATGTTCTCTACTTTTTGTTGCCTCATCACCTTTTATAGTTGTTATTTGTTTGTTATTGCCCACATGCTCCCGATGTGCTTTAGTTTGTGTTGTTTTACGCTTAGTGTTCTTTTGATTTTTGATTCTTTTTCTTTGCAATCTGGTGCCGTAGATGATTGGAAGGCCGAATACATGCACAATCTATTGTTTAGCCCAAAGAATGAAATTCTACATGAAAAGCTTCCAGTTGAGGTACGGGAGTTGGCGCCATGGATTCTACTTTTAGAAACATTGATTTAGTATAGATTTGATTTCATGTAGATTTGGCTTAGTATATACATTTGTTTTTGTAATCGTTGGAACAACTTGTTTGCGTGAGCTATTGAAGATAGACTTAGTAATTTGTATGTTTTATAACTGCATTGTTTACTTTGTGATTGAGAATCAATGTATCTGGAATAAAAAATGGTTGGTTTGTAATTTTGTTGTTATTGTATGGGTTCATTGCTGTTTCTACACAATCCGGAGTGGTTTTGTTTGACCCTTATGTGCAATTGAACTTTTGTGTGCTTTGAGGTTGGACTGCTGCTTTGTCAAAGGGAGCATTTTGTGTTGTAAAATGTAGCGTTGTCTCTTTTATTGTTCTTCAACTCATTCAAAATGTATCTTTTCGCATAGAAGCTATATGTCCTTTGTAATACTTGAACTGCATATAGTATTCATTTAGAACTTCACATAACCATTTTTCTCTTACACTCCTTTATCATTTAATATTTAATTAATTTTTGTCGGTGTTTTAGTTGAACTTCTCTAGGAGTTCAAACAGAACTTCATGACTGCATGCATGACATTCTGTTTCCTAACTTAGTTTTAGTCAGCAGTACGTTTTTGTGTCAAGCATATTTATTCTCTACATCGACCCATATACCAAAACTTCTCGAGTAAGAATATTTAAACTTCGTTGTTTTTTCTTTTTTGCTGCTTACTCTATCTATGTAATATAACACCTCCTGGTATACCATAACTTCTCTAGTTGGAATATTTTGAACTTCTGCAATATTAGAATTTGATATTTGAACTCCTGCATGTTCTCTCGTTGGACTATAGTTTTAGCAGAAGGAGAATTTTGTGTTGTAAAATGTAGGGTTCTCTCGTTATTTTTCTTCAACTCATTCAAGTTGTAGCCTTTTTCCATACATTTTATATATCCTTCTGTAATACTTGAATTCCATATAGTATTCAAGTAGAACTTCACATAAGAAATTGCTCTTGCATTCCTTTATGGTTTAATCTGTTAATTAATTATTATTTTGTGTTCTAGTTGAACTTCACCATGATTGCAAATAGAACTTCATAACTGCACACATGACATTCGGCAGTACCTTTTGGAGTCAAGCATATTTTTTCTGTACATCGACTCTTATACCAGAATTTGTACAGTAAGAATATTTGAACTTCTGCAATATTAGTATTTGAACTTATGCAGACATAATATTTAGTAGTGAAATAACATAACATGTGCTGGCTTGTGTTCCAGACATGTTAGTATTTGAGCTTCTCCACACATACTATTCAGTAATGTAATAACATAATATATTGTTCAGTGTATTTTTTGTTTCATGATCGTGTTTAAATTGTTCATTAGCCATGCTCTCCTCTTAGGCTTTGCTGTTTGCGGTTTATTTTTTTCATGTACCTCTTCATTTTCCTCTCGCTCTTGCTCTTCTTCTTATTATTATTATTCTATGATTAGGTCTTCGCTTTCTTCTTCAATGAGATCTTCGCTTTCCTCTTCATCGTCTTCACCTTCGTCTTGAAAGTCTTGCTCATCTTCATCTTCCACCAGTTTCTTTGTGTTGGCTCTATGTTTTGTTTTCCCTTTCTTTTCGGGATTTTGACTCCTCTTTTTAGCTTCTTCATTACGCTTAGGTCATGTTTGTGAATTGGCTGGAGGATATTCCTTGAATATGCTACAAAGTCTACTGCTAGCTTTCTCTCGGTATGATCCCTTGTTAACTTTTAAATTTTTTGATTGCTTCACTTCCTCGGCATCTTTTCTTTCTAGAAGTGTAGGACAAGTTAGTTTTTTATGTCCTGCGACAATTGTTCATAGACTACATTGCCATTGTCCAAGTGGCACTCCATTCTTATCCAGCTTGATCACTCTTCTATCTGCACATGGTGGCTTTATCTGAGCTCTATGTTCACTTTTCTTTGTTGCAGGATGTTTCTTTCCACCCTTTGTCTTAGATTACAATGGAGGTTTCATCCTCCCTTGTTGCTTCTATTGTGGTCATGTTGCTGCAATGAATGACCTGCACCATCCTAACATTGATTGGCTTGAACAACGGTTTGGAGCATTTCAACTCCAAAAAAAGCAAGATCATCAACTATTTTAGCAACCTCTTCAGTCGTTCTTTCGTCAATATGTGTTTGATTTGCTAAATGTATGGCATCAAGTTATTCCACAAGCCTCTTTAGAACATGGAAGCCTCTATCGTATTATTGTTAACAATTAATTGCTTTCTTGTTAACCGTCAAATTTTGTTGTAGGAGGATGTATTGCTTAGAGATTTTAGAGCAGTCATTGGGCGTTATTGTGTTGTAGTCCCTTGTATCAAATGTTTCATGTGATTTAGCACTCTTGGTATATCATTTAAGGATATTTTTTTCTAGAAACTCATCAGCCCTCAGGTAGTCCAGAATGTTCCTGATGTGAAGGCAAAACAATCCTGCAATGTGATAAATGCATAATTCATTATTTGTGAGCCAGCAAAGAGTTACCATATTATAGTGTTATAATAATAGTAGTTTAGTTGGTTATCTATTTATTTATTTTTGCACTCATCTATGTGGTCCAAATTTTGGATTCACACTCATGTATTTTTTGATATGGGTCAGCAACCTGGAATTCATGCTTGACCATGCAAATATTTTTTCCTCATGCTTCCCTTTGTTATGGTAGTACACAAGGTACTTATTTACCTTAGTTGTTTTCTTTGCATGGAAGAGTGTGTTTGTAACAGCCCAGATGTTTCCCTTTCCATATTTGTACTCATTTCCTTGTTTGTGGAGACACTGTTGAATCATGTATGGATGTTATGAGGAGATTATCATTTTATGTGGCCATCATTTCATGTCATCATCTTGCATCATGGCATTCTCTTGCATTCATTGCACCGCCCCTTACTTGTGTTGCTAGTGTTTGGTCCATCTTGGAGGTGCTAGTGCTCATATATGTGTTTGGTTAAATGTCGTATTGTCAAACGTTGGAAAACCCTCAACCCATTAGTTAATTTAACTTTTGTTTTAAACTTTGCTTGAACCTGTTATAAATTTGTTATTACTTTAGAGGATTTATTTGTGATGTAGCGGTTGCTCTCATTATTACTTTAGACTTTGGTTTAATGAGGGTTTTAAAACAAAACAACAACTAATTTTCTGTTTTAGGTGTATTTTATTTTGCCCTAAAAATCTGGTATATATTTTTGTTAAATAGGGCATAATTCCCTCATGCCCTATCTATTTTTATTTTTTTCCAAATCCTTTTACTTGCCTCTGTTTAATTTTGGTGTAAAACTTTTATTAAAAATGAAAACCCTTTTCTTTCCTGCTTCTTTCGATGTGCGTGGGGGATCAGTGGGCTTGGCCCATGGTCTCGCGCCACAGAGAGAGGGCACGTCTTCTTCTTCTTTCCAGCGAGGCAGCGAGGCCCCACTTCTCAGTGGCTCTCCTCCCCTCCACCTTTTTCCTCCCGCATGACCCTCCTCCTCTGCTCCTGCGAGCACATGGGTGTTGGGCGTCGTCCCTCTCCTCCTCATCCTTTATAGCAGCGTTGGCGTCTGGGCTCGGGTTCCTCCCTCGCGCAACCACCCTCGCCTCCTCCTTCTCCATCTCTCCCCCAGGTAAGGTTCTGTTGCTAGGAGAGAGAGCAAACCCGAGAGAGAGAGGAAGGTCGCCGTCATCGTCCACGACGTTGGCGAGGATGTCCACTAGATTGGGGTGGACCCCCACGTTCCATTCCCAGCGCTAGGAGCCCCGGAGAACCGCCACGGTAACGGCTTCTTCCTAGTCTGCGCCGTCGTCGTCCTGCTCCACGCGGGCTGCTCTGCTTCCACATCGGCTGCTTCTCCCAGCTCTTCTTCCCCTGCGTCGAATCCGTTGGCCTCCAGGTGAGCTTCGCCGGCTCCTTCCCCTCTCCCTCCCCCGTAGGATCGTCGTAGTTAGGTCATCGTGTTGTTGTCGCCGCCGTGATAGGAAGGTGCTGCGCCGGCCAGTCGCTGCTATGGGCTCTCTCCCGCAGATCTGAGACTAGGAATGGGACCCCAGTGACCCCATGTCTAGCACCGTAGCTCGCTGTTCCGTTAGGTCACCGGAGTGTCGCTGGAATAGTTCCCCCTGTTTGGTCGCCGGGGTAGAAAATAGAGCAGAGGGGTTGCTCAAAAGAGCAACAACCCCTCTCTGTTAAGCTTCGATGCACTAGCGCAGTGGTGGTGTGTCTGGGGGGCACCAGTGGGTCGTGGGTTCGACTCCCACACCACCCCGTTTTTTTCCTTTTTTTGTTTTAATTGCTGCTTGGGCTTTTGCTTCGTGATTTTCTCTCCTCGTTGCACTAGGCCTTTGTATCTTGTGTGTGTGTTGTAGATGTAGGTGTGTGGAGTGTATGTGTGCATATGTTTGCACATCTACACTTGTGCAAGTAGGCATATTTACACATATGTGTATATATACATATGGTGTGGTGTATATATCTACTATGTGTGTGTGTGAGAGTAGATCCTTGTATGTGGATGCATGTGTAGATGTAGATATGTTTGTGAGGGTGTGTGTGAGACCACATATACATGTGCCTGTGTGATCACGTATGCCTTGGGCATGTGTGTGTGCTCATGTGTGTGTGTGTGGATGAACACATCTCCTTGTTTGTGATGCTATGCATGCCAAGATAGTTAAATGGGTGCCTAGTCTTTTTCTAGCAGGTGTCCAAATGTGGACATGCCAAATATGGTAGCTTCCATATATGGCAAGAAGTAACTTGGAGCTTATATGAATCCAGGTGTTAATTTTCGAGCTGGCTTTGTGCATTGATGATTCATGCAAGTACCTATGTATGAATAAGAGTTTCCGGGTAGAATCATCCTAGGAATCCATTGGTGCAATTAGATTTCACTTTAGAGTAACTTCATAAAACTGCTATTTTCTATTGTGATGCCCTGTTTAGAGCTTTATATCAGGTGGTTCTTTGATCCTTTGTGGATGATTCCTTGATGGAATGGTACTGGGTGAACCCTCTACAACATGGGACATTCATTTTATTCTTAAGTTTTTGTATGCACCTATTGTGCCCTGTCAACGTGGGCACTTGGCTAAATCTGTCAGATTTGTGAAGCCCTGAGAATTTTATTAAGTCTGCGAATCTCAAATTATTTTCTTCCCCTGTTGTCTTGTGTGTATTAGCTCCTGTGTTGGGAATTCGCCCATGAAACAAACTAATGTTTGTCAGATTTTATGTTTATCTAGCTCCCTGTAAAATTTCATGCTTATAAACCTCCTGTAGATATCATTTTGGAGGCTGCCAAAATGCTTCAGAGCATAAGCAGCTAGTGAAAATCTGTAATTTTCACAAAGTCCCAATCTGTGATATTTTGTCCAAGTTAGAAGCTATAGATCTGCTGATGGGTGATTCGTTTGCCTTAGAAATTTTTCAATGGTTGTAATGATTTTGGATGGCTTCAGTTTCATGCCTTGTTTGATTTATTTAGAGGGTTGTAGCTGCTGTAGATCTTGTAGTCATACTGGTATGTTGCTGTTAAAAAAGATTGTATGATTATTTGGGTTTAGAGCTTGTGTGGACATTGGTTGATGGTGTGGTGTGTTCCCAAGCACCATTCCACTTGTAATTTTGGTGCTTGATCATGTGGCAACCTGGTTACACCAGTGAATGCCCATATGTTTGTGTTTGCGGCTGTTTTGATCCCGTAGGCCTTTGTAACTTGTTTCGTAGTTTCCAGTTGATCCGTGACTCCGTTCACAATGTTCTTTGTATGCTTTTGCATCATTTATCATTTTGCACATGTTCATGCCATGTTCATGCATGTCAAGATAACTTAATATGAGGTTCTGTCCAAAAGTGAATTAACTCAACTAATGCATATGAAAGTGAGTAGCATAGTGATACAAGCTTCCTTCTTCACAGATGCATCATATTGGGTGTTGCATTGTTGTTGTGCTAGTGTTTATTCGTTGTTATCTTATCTTGGGTAGCTTCGGGAACGGAGAGCAAGTACGTGGATTCTGGAGAGTACGTGCAGGAAGAACAAGAGCAGTTCCAGTCTGAAGAAATCACATGCAAGACGACCATGACCTTGACACTGTTTCTAGCTTTGTTATGCTTAGAGATACGTATTCTTCGTTACATGCTCGCTGCCTACCACATGATATATATGCCATATGTCTTTGCTATGAGCCCCAAAACACTTCCCCGTCCTAACAAATATTGGTTCGATAAGTAGGCTTGCTCAACCCCTAATGGATAGCCTTGCTAGTTGAAGGTGCCAGTTGGTCCACGTGATAACATGGGCATTTTGATATCATTACGTTTCAACTGCTATTTAATTAATGCACCTATGTACTTGGTAAATAACGGAAGGCCTAGCCTTTTGACGGGTGATTTGTTCCGTTGTTGCCGCCTTAGTTTCGGCTAATGGTGTTTGATGCCATAACTGAGCGCTCCTAACACGTTCAGGGTTGTTATGGGGACCCCCTTGATAAATCGTGTACTGTTAAGGCCTATCCGACAGGACCCAACTTTGGTTTTAATCTGCTATTAACTTAATAATTAAATGAATAGCTACCCCGAGGAATTAATCAACAACCCGCGCCAGTGCTCCTCATGAGTGTTGGTCCAAACCGGACTACCTGCGGGGCCACCGCGAGGAAACTTGAGGTTTGGTTCTCAGAGCTAGTTCCATCTGTAGTGTCCTGAGACTGAGATACGCGACTCTTCTCGGGGTCATCGACACGTCAGGCGGTCCTGCTAGATTTGTTTTACCTTAGCGATATATCTTGCGCGTTGGGATTCCGGTGAAACTTTGGGTCTCCTCAAAGTTGAGGTTTTCCTCTAAGGAATCCGACGAGATCACACGTTTCGTGATAAAGGATTACTTTGCAGCCTGTGGCAGTTTGTGATAGACTAGTTGGAGCACCCCTGCAGGGTTTAATCTTTTGAAAAGCCGTGCCCCGTGGTTAGGTGGGAAATATGGATATTTTGTGAACATCTGGTTCTAGACAACTTAAAGTAATCCTAATAAAACTGCCAACGGTGTGCGTAACCGTGACTGTCTCTCTCGGAGATCGTTCTCTCATCGAGAACACGGTGGGGTTATGTCTGACGTAAGTAGGTGTTCAGGATCACTTATTGATCAAACTAGTATTTGACCAACTTGCGTAGACCACCATATTTTTAGTCTGATCATAGTAACGTAGCCACTAAATATGCTTAGATTGATGCAAACCCAGACACATAACCTTCCTCACACATTAACTCGGCTAGATTCGATACCATGGTCATTCGATTGTTGAGTCCTCGTGGATCACGGTTTACTACAAACACCCACAGGTACAGGTACGCCTGATGCAGAAGATCCTGATGACAGCCAACTGAAGTGGGAGTTTGATGAGAACTCTGGTAAACTGTACGTGACTTACCTGGAGGACTAGAGGCCGTGGTCGTGATCGTGGGGCCAGCATGCGGGATTTCCTAGCTTTACCCATTTTAAGGTTTGTCTGTAGCTGGACTAAACTTTGCTCCGAATAATGTGTGCGTGTAAGCTTTATGCTATACTCTTATCAGATGGCAAGTGTATGCCCTACTTGTCACTCTTTCAGTTATGTAATGTTATGATTATCTCGCTTGTGAAACGTTTAGATGCGCCCCTTTCCCTTTTGAGGCCTCGCCCCCAAATAAGGAAAGGCCCGCATCTTAGTCGTTACAAGTTGGTAATCAGAGCCTTACGACCATAGTAGCCTTTGTGTGATCGAACTTGGCCGAGTCGAGTCTAGTAAAACTATTTGAGTCTTAGTTATATCAGAGATTAGGTTTCTTTTTTCTCCTATTCTATGCTCTGGTGAGGTTCACGACTTAGGAATCTTAATTCTACTCCTCTTCTCGCTCAATATTTTTTTAGGATCACGCGTATATTTTGGAATCTATATGATGTCGATGTGACGGAGTTCTATCTTGGTGCCTCCTGTCTGACTTGATTTCTTCTGGGGGTTGAGCTCCAAGGGATTCTTGAGCACATCGCTATCATTCAGATCTCTTAGTATCTCAGGACGGAGTATGTTTGTAATTGCTTCAATACTAGTAGTGACGAGAGGAGTCTGGCTTCCCCAGTACTGGTGCAAGGAGTTCCGGATGTATCGCCACACTTTGTATCATTGTGTTTACGAGGGTCTGTGTTAGATGAAATTCCGGGATTCTGGTCATTTGTTGACGGATGTGATACACTGGACGGGTTAGTATAGGAGTTGTGTGACATATTACTCCTTGTATCCATGGACCAGATTGCATGACCAGATATTTCGAGAATTCATAGGTGGGATATCAGGTAGTGACTTATAGGGCAATCTTCCTACAGATGCATGATGTCAGGTTGGGATTCGACATTCAGTGGGTACGTTTGTTCACGGTCGTCTTACATCAGTTCTCGTTGTGTCTTAAAGAGTCCTTATAGCTTGCTATGACTCGGGGATGCTTCGTATGTCATGTGCAATGCCTTGCACAGGATGGCTACTGTAAGCTCGAGCCCGTGCGATCATATCCACGAAGATATCGGATGGAATCTCTATCATACGTTTATTCCGAGCAGTTCTAGCTCATACTTGGTTTGCGAGTGGTCTTTAATAAGAAGTTGTCGGCACTCACTTTGAGGAAGCATTCTTACTATTTTGTTCGAATGCAATTGCTAAATATTCTTGTTCAGATATTTCTGCCTATTGCTTCAACTTGACCTTGAATGTTATTCTCTGGGTTAATGTGTTGTCCGTCTTCAGGATGGCTCCACCAACTCGCCAGAATCCGGGTCGCGAGGGTGCTGATGCTCCGCCACTGCCTCCTCCGCCGCCGCCTACTCCTGCAGAGGCATGGCAAGCGGTGATGGCTGCAACAAATGCTGACACCCAGATGTTAATTCAGCTGTTGCAAGAGAGGAACAATCAGCAGCAGGGCAATTTCAACCATGGTGCGCATCACTTTGCACTCTGAATCAATTCCTGGCGAACTAGCCGGGGTCCTTCATGTCTTGTGACCAGCCATTCAATGTTGAGGACTCGATTCGGGACATGATCAAAAACTTTGAGTGCAGCAATGTCCGTCTAGAGGACTTCGTCAAGTTTGCAACGTTTCAGCTCAAGGGGCAGGCATCAGTTTAGTGGCAGTAGTTAAAGGACTCGAGGGGAGGTAGAATGATCAGTTGGGACGATTTCTGCAAAGATTTCAGGTCTCACTATATCCCGTCTAGGTTTGTGGAAGAGATGCATGAGAAGTTCACACGCTTGAATCAAGGTGGATCCTTTGTGCACAAGTACAACGTCGAGTTCCACGAGCTGGCTCGCTATGCTTTGCACGACATTCCAGATCAGAAGAGCTAGATCTAACGGTTCAGAGGTGGTCTGAGAGATGACTTGTAGCTGGCCCTTGCCTTGTACGATCCCGATGAGTTTGATAAGTTCTATAACTTGGCTCTCAGGGCTGAGGCAGCTTTTCACAGAGTGGAGAATTCGAGGAAGCGTTTTAGGAATTCCAGCTCATCGCCCTCGACTCACGTGGTCGAGAAGCAGCAGAAATATTGGGTGTCTCCTCCTCCTCGACAGACTCAGCGATTCATGCAGTCAGGTGGTCTTGGTTCTTCCTACCCACCCAACCCAGCTTTCCAGCAGAGGTTTCAGGAGCAAAAGCAAGGGAATCCTCAGGTGCAATTCCGTCCGCTGTCAGATGTCACCTGTCACAAGTGTGGGCAGAAGGGTCACTACTCCAACAAGTGTACCTCCCAGCAGCGTCTTCCGCCCCCTCCTCCAGGTAAGCCTCCCGGCAATGCTATGGTGAAGTTCAACCCCAGGTCTGCCAGAGTCAATATGGTGAATGCAGCTGAAGCAAAGAACTCCACATACGTGATAATGGGTAATCTCTTGGTTAATGATATTCCTGCAAAGGTTTGATTTGATTCAGGTGCATCGCATACTTTTATGTCATTTCCCTTTGCATCTCACAATAATTTTGCGACCGAGTTTTTACCAAAGGCGTTGAAAGTTGTCTCTCCGGGCAGTCGTCTCAGTTCCAATATGATGGTCCTTGATGTCTCTATCAAGATGGGTGATTATGCCTTTCTGGCTTCTCCTATTGTCCTTGGAACTCTTATATTGATTTGATCCTTGGGATGGATTGGTTGGCTATGAACAAGGCGTCTATTGATTGTGAAGCTAAAGAAGTGAAGCTAACTCATTCTTCGGAGGACGTGATTATCTTCGCGGCGCGTGATGACATGGTCCGTCTATTTTCCTTGAATGAGAAGGGTGACATCTCTCCAATTTCTAAAGTCCTAATGGTGTGCGAGTATGAAGATGTTTTTCCAGAAGAACTGCCAGGAATGCCTCCGCACCGGGCAGTTGAGTTCGTAAATGAGCTTGAACCGGGTACTGAACTAGTGTGCAAGCGGTCGTACAAACTGGGTCCAGAAGAGCTGAAGGAGCTGAAGAAACAACTTGATGAGCAAGAGTGTCTGGGTCTTATCAGACCAAGCTCATCTCCTTGGGGTTGTGGAGTTCTTTTCGTCAATAGGAAGGATGGCACAGAACGACTCTGTGTCGATTACCGTCCATTGAATAAGAAGACAATCAAAAACAAGTATCCACTTCCCAACATCAATGAGTTGTTTGAGCAATTAAAAGGGGCTAAGATCTTCTCAAAGCTTGATCTCAGGATGGGTTATCAGCAGATTCGCATTCACGAAGAGGACATTCCAAAGACTGCTTTCAGGACAATATTTGGCTCGTATGAGTACACGGTGATGTCTTTCGGTCTCGCCAATGCTCCATCGACCTTTTGTCGAATGATGAATTATATCTTCTCCCCATTCAAGAATGAATTTGTCTTGTTGTATCTTGATGACATTCTGGTCTTCTCAGAAACTGCGGAAGAGCATGAAGAACATATCAAGCTTGTGCATGGTAAGCTAAGAGAGCATAATATCTATGCTAAGTTTTCCAAATGTGAGTTCTGGTTGAAGGAAGTTTTGTACCTTGGGCACATCATCTCTGCCGAGGGCATCAAAGTTGACCCATCAAAGGTGCAGGCCATTGAGTGGGAACCTCCGCAGAATGTGAAGCAGCTTCGAAGCTTTCTCGGGCTTGCAAGGTATTGCGGAAGATTCGTTGAGAATTTCTCCAAGATTGCTAAACCTCTCTCAAGTCTTCTTCGGAAGGGTGTGAAGTATGTCTGGTCTCCAGAGTGTCAGTTGGCCTTCGACATACTCAAAGAGAAGCTCACCTCTACTCCAATCCTGGTTCCTCCTGATGATTCCAAAACTTATGAAGTGTTTTGCGATGCCTCTCTTCAAGGTCTTGATGTAGTTCTGGTGCAAGAGAAGAAAGTGGTAGCTTATACCTCGAGGCAGTTGAAGCCAAGTGAGAAGAATTACCCCACTCATTATCTTGAGTTGGCGGAAGTGGTACATGCTCTGATTACTTGGAGACATCTCTTGTTGGAGAGAAAGGTGGAAGTATTCACCAACCACAAGAGTCTCAAATACATATCCACCCAGCCTAACCTCAATCTTCGGCAAACTTGTTGGGTGGAAATGCTCCAAGATTTTAATCCGAGCATTGACTACACTCCAGGCAAAGCTAATGTCATTGTAGATGCTTTGAGCAGAAAGGCTTGCTGCAACAGTCTCATTTTGAAGCCTCTCCAGCCTGATCTTTGTGATTCTTTTAGAAAGCTCAACATTCAGTTAGTACCTCAGGGATTTCTTGCTAATCTCCAGATTTCTCCTACCTTGGAAGACCAAGTCCGGCAAGCTCAACTTCTTGATGCAATGGTGAATAAATTTAAGATTGGCTTGGCAAAGAGCATTCCCAAATATAAGTGCTTCAGTGTTGATGACAGAGATACATTGTTCTTTGAGGATTGCCTTGTCGTTCCGAAAGGGGATCTTAGGAAAGTTATCATGGAAGAAGCTCATAACTCTCTTCTCTCGATACATCCAGGAAATTCCAAGATGTATCAGGATCTGAAACAGACCTTCTGGTGGACACGCATGAACCGTGAAATTGCTCAGTTCGTAAATGAATGTGATGTCGGTCGAAGAGTGAAAGCAGAGCATCAACGTCCAGCGGGTCTCTTGCATCCCTAGACCATTCCCGAGTGGAAATTCGACCATGTTGAGACGGATTTCGTCACCGGGTTTCCGAAGTTCAAGAAAGGCAACGATGCCATCTTCGTCGTCATCGACAAGTTGAACAAAGTCGCTCATTTCCTTCCAGTCAAGGAATCTATCTCGGCAGCTCAGCTTGCAGAGCTGTATACGTCAAGGATAGTCTCATTGCATGGTGTTCCAATGCTGATATCTTTGGATCGCGGAAGCATCTTTACTTCCAAGTTCTGGGATTCTTTTCAGTTTGCGATGGGTTCTAAGATTCGATTCAGTACAGCCTTGCATCCTCAGACTAGTGGGCAAGTTGAGAGAGTCAATCAGGTCCTCGAGGATATGCTAAGAGCCTGTGTGATTTACTTTGGCATGAAGTGGGAAGACTTCCTACCTTATGCTGAGTTTTCTTACAACAACAGCTATCAGGCTAGCTCAGGCAAGGCTCCGTTCGAGATTCTTTATGGCAGGAAGTGTCGTACCCCACTCAATTGGTCAGAGACTGGTGAGCGTCAGATTCTTGGGAATGACAATATTGCTGAAGCAGAAGAAATGTGTCGTGTCATTCGGGATAATCTCAAAGCAGCTTAGTCCCGTCAGAAGAGCTACTACGATAGCAAGCATCGTGACAAGACTTTTCAGCTCGATGATTTCGTCTATCTCAAAGTGTCTCCCATGAAGGGCACTCAGCGCTTCGGCATCAAAGGAAAGCTTGCTCCTCGTTTTGTTGGACCTTTTAGAATTGTTGGCAAGAGAGGCGACCTTGCATATCAATTAGAGCTCCCTTCAAACTTCTCAAATGTGCATGACGGGTTTCATGTCTCTCATCTCCGGAGATGCTTCAAGACTCCCGAGCGCATAGTTGATCTTCGGGATATTGACCTCCAACCCGACGTATCCTACTGTGAGCATCTAGTGGCAGTTCTTGAAGTGAGTGAGCGCAAGACCCACAATAAGTCAATCTAGTTTCTCAAAGTGCAATGGTCACATCATTCCGACAAAGAGGCCACTTGGGAGCGCGAGGATCACCTCCGTTCCGAATTTCCAGAGTTCTTTCATTCCTAGATCTCGGGTCAAGATCCTCTTGTACTGTGGGAGAGTTGTAACAGCCCAGATGTTTCCCTTTCCATATTTGTACTCCTTTCCTTGTTTTTGGAGACATTGTTGAATCATGTATGGATGTTATGAGGATATTATCATTTTTTTCCCATCATTTCATGTCATCATCTTGCATCATAGCATTCTCTTGCATTAATTGCACACCCCCCCTTACTTGTGTTGCTAGTTTTTGGTCCATATTGGAGGTGCTAGTGCTCATATATGTGTTTGGTTGAATGTGGTATTGTCAAACCTTGCAAAACCCTCAACCCATTAGTTAATTTAACTTGTGTTTTAAACTTTGCTTGAACCTGTTATAAAACTATTATTACTTTAGAGGATTTATTTGTGATGTAGGGGTTTCTCTCATTGTTATTTTAGACTTCAATTTAATGAGGGTTTTAAAACAAAACAACAACTAATTTTCTATTTTAGGTGTATTTTATTTTGTCCTAAAAACCTGGTATATATTTTTGTTAAATAGGGCATAATTCCCTCATCCCCTATCTATTTTTATTTTTTCCCAAATCATTTTGCTTGCCTCTATTTTAATTTTTGTGTGAACATTTTATTAAAAAAAGAAAACCCTTTTCTTTCGTGATTGTTTCGCTATGCATGGGGGATCAGTGGGCTTGGCCCATGGTCTCACGCCAGAGAGAGAGGGCGCGTCTTCTTCTTCTTTCTAGCGAGGCCCCACTCGTAAGTGGCTCTCCTTCCCTCCACCTTTTTCCTCTCGCACTACCCTCCTCCTATTCTCATGCGAGCACATGGGTGCCGGCCGCCGTCCCTCTCCTCCTCCTTTATAGCCGCGTTGGAGTCCGGGCTAGGGTTCCTCCCTCGCGCCGCCACCCTCTCCTCCTCCTTCTCCATCTCTCCCCCGTGTAAGCTTGTGTAGCTAGGACACGGAGCAGACCCGAGAGAGAGAGAGGAAAGTCACCGCCGTCTACTTTGCGCCGCCGTCGTCCCACGCGTCGTCGAGGATGTCCAGGAGCTCAGGGTGGATCCCCGCGTTTCATTCCTGGTGCTAGGAGCCCCGAAGAACCGCCATGGTGACGGCTTCTTCCCCGTCTGCGTCGTCGTCATCCTGCTCTGCGTGGGCCGCACTGCTTCCATGCCGGCTGCTTCTCTGGGCTCTTCTTCCCCTGCGTCAACTCCATTGGCGTGCAGGGTGAGATTCGCCGGCTACTTCCCCTGTCCCTCCCCCGTAGGATCGCCGTAGTTAGGTCTCCGTGTTGCTGTCGCCGCCGCGACAGGAAGGTGTTGCACCGGCCAGTCGCCGCTGCGGGCTCTCTCCCGCATATCTGAGACTGGGAATGGGACCCCCAGTGACCCTGTGTCTACCGCCGTAGCTCGCCCTGTCGTATGGTCGCTGGAGCGTCCCCGGAATAGTTCCCCCTGTTTGGTCGCCGGGGTAGCAAATAGAGCAGAGGGGCTGCTCAAAAGATCAACACCCCCTCTATGTTATGCTTCGATGCGCTAGCACAGTGGTGGTGTGTCTGGGGGAGGACCAGTGGGTCGTGGGTTCGACTCCCACACCACCTTTTTTTTACTTTTTTTGTTTTAATCGCTGCTAGGGCTTTTACTTGGTGATTTTCTTTCCTGGTTGCACTAGGCCTTTGTAGCTTGTGTGTGTGTTGTTGTTGTAGGTGTGTGGAGTGTATGTGTGCATGTGTTTGCACATCTACAATTGTGCAAGTAGGCATATTTACACATATGTGTATATATACATATGGTGTGGTGTGTGTATCTACTATGTGTTTGTTTGTGTGAGTAGATCCTTGTATGTGGATGCATGTGTAGATGTAGATGTGTTTGTGAGGGTGTGTGTGAGACCACATATACATGTGCATGTGTGAGCACGTATGCCTTGGGCATGTGCGTGTGCTCATGTGTGTGTGTGTGTGTGGATGAGCACATCTCCCCATGTTAGTTTATCCTTGTTTGTGATGCTATGGATGACAAGATAGTTTAATGGGTGCTTAGTCTTTTTCTAGCAAGTGTCCAAATATGGGCATGCCAAATATGGTAGCTTCCATATATGGCAATATGTAACTTGTAGCTTATATGAATCCTGGTGTTAATTTTCGAGCTGACTTTGTGCATTGATGATTCATGCAAGTACCTATGTATGAATATGAGTTTTGGGGTAGAATCATCCCAGGAATCCATTGGTGCAATTAGATTTCACTTTAGAGTAACTTCATAAAACTGCTATTTTCTGTTGTGATACCATGTTTAGAGCTTTATATCAGGAGGTGCTTTGATCCTTTGTGGATGATTCCTTAATGGAATAGTACTTGGTGAACCCCTCTACATCATGGGACATTCATTTTGTTCTTAGGTTTTTCTATGCACCTATTGTACCCTGTCAACGTGGGCACTTGGCTGAATCTGTCAGATTTGTGAACCCATGAGAATTTCAGCAAGTGTGGGAATCTGCAGTTATTTTCTTCCCGTGTTGTCTTATGTGTATTAGCTCCTGTGTTCGGAATTCTCCCATGCAACAAACTAATGTTTGTTAGCTATTATGTTTGTCTAGCTCCCTATAAAATTTCATGCTTATACACCTCGTGTAGATATCATTTTGGAGGCTGCCAAAATGCTTCAGAGCATAAGCAGCTGGTGAAAATATGTAATTTTCACTAAGTCCCAATATGTGATATTTTGTCCAAGTTAGAGGCTATAGATCTGCTCATGGGTGATTCCTTTGCCTTAGATTTTTGTCAAGGGTTCTAATGATTTTGGATGGCTTCAGTTTCATGCCTTGTTTGATTTATTTAGAGGGTTGTAGCTGTTGTAGATCTTGTAGTCAAACTGCTATGTTGCTGTTAAAAACAGATTGTATGCTTATATGGGTTTAGAGCTTGTGTGGGCATTAGTGGATGGTGTGGTGTGTTCCCAAGCACCATTCCACTTGTAATTTTGTTGCTTGATCATGTGGCAACCTTCTTACACCAGTGAGTGCCCATATGTTTGTGTTTGTGGCTGTTTTGAACCCGTAGGCCTTTGTAACTTGTTTCGTAGTTTCCGGTTGATCCGTGACTCCGTTCACAATGTTCTTTATATGCTTTTGCATCATTTTCTCGTGTTGCACATGTTCATGCCATGTTCATGCATGTCAAGATAACTTAATATGAGGTTCCGTCCCGAAGTGAATTAACTCAACTAATGCATATGAAAGTGACTAGCATAGTCATACAAGCTTCCTTCTTCACACATGCATCATATTGGGTGTTGCATTGTTGTTGTGCTGGTGTTTATTCGTTGTTATCTTATCTTGGGTAGCTTCGAGAACGGAGAGCGAGTACGTGGATTCTGGAGAGTACGTGTAGGAAGAACAAGAGCAGTTCCAGTCTGAAGAAATCATAGGCAAGATGACCGTGACCTTGACACCGTTTCTAGCTTTGTTATACTTAGAGATACGTGTTCTTCATTACATGCTTGCTGCCTACCACATGATATATATGCCATATGTCTTTGCAATGAACCCCAAACACTTCCTTGTCCTAGCAAATATTGGTTGGCTAAGTAGGCTTGCTCAACCCCTAATGGATAGCCTTGCTAGTTGCACGTGCTATTTTGTCCATGTGATAACATGGGCATTTTGATATCATTATGCTTAAACTGCTATTTAATGAATGCACCTATATACTTAGTAAATAATGGAAGGCCTAGCCTTTTGCGGGTGATTTGTTCTGTTGTTGCCATCTTAGTTTCGGTTACCGGTGTTTGATTCCATAACTGAGCGCTCCTAACATGTTCAGGGTTGTTATGGGGACGCCCTTGACAAATCGTGTAGTGTTAAGGCCTATCCGGCAGGACCCAACTTTGGTTTTAGTCTGCTATTAACAAAATAATTAAATGCATAGGGAATAGCTACCCCGAGGAATTAATCACCAACCCGGGCCAGTGCTCCTCATGAGTGTTGGTCCTAACCGGACTACCTACGGGGCCACCGCGAGGAAACTTGAGGTTTTGTTCTCATAGCTAGTTCCATCTGTCGTGTCCTGAGACTGAGATACGCGGCTCTTATCGGGGTCGTCGACACGTCGGGCGGTCCTGCTAGATTTGTCTTACCTTAGCGATATATCTTGGGCATTGGGATTCCGGTGAAACTTTGGGTCTCCTCAAGTTGAGGTTTTCCTCTAAGGAATCAAACTTTGCGGCATGTGGCAATTTGTGATAGACTAGTTGGAGCACCCCTGCAGGGTTTAATATTTCGGAAAGCCGTGCCCATGGTTATGTGGCAAATATGGATATTTTGTTAACATCTGGTTCTACAGAACTTAAAGTAATCCTAATAAAACTGCCAACAGTGTGTGTAACCGTGATTGTCTCTCTCGGAGATCGTTCTCTCATCGAGAACACGGTGGGGTTATGTCTGACGTAAGTAGGTTTTCAGGATCACTTATTGATCAAACTAGTATTCGACCGACTTGCGTAGACCACCATATGTTTATTCTGATCATCGTAAGGTAGCCACTAAATATGCTTAGATTGCTGCAAACCCAGACACATAACCTTCCTCACCCATTAACTCGGCTAGATTCAATAACAAGGCCATTCGATTGTTGATTCCACGTGGCTCACGGTTTACTACAAACACCCACAGGTACAGGTACGCCTGATGCAGGAGATCCTGATGACAGCCAGCTGAAGTGGGAGTTCGATGAGGACTCTGGCAGACTCTACATGACTTACCCGGAGGACTATAGGCCGTGGTCGTGATCGTGGGGCTAGCATGCGGGATGTCATAGCTTTACCCGTTTTTATGTTTGTCCGTAGCTGGACTAAACTTTGCTCTGAATAATGTGTGCCTGTAAGCTTTATGCTATACTCTTATCAGATGGCAAGTGTATGCTCCACTTGTCACTCTTTGAGTTATGTAATGTTATGATTATCTCGCTTGCGAAACGTTTAGATGTGCCCCTTTACCGTTTGAGGGCTCGCCCCCAAATAAGGAAATGGCCCCATCTTAGTCGTTACAGTGCTCTTTCTCATCGTATCCCTCATCTCGCTCTATATGGTTCTCATGTACTTGATACCCATGTCTTCCTCGTAGCCATGATTTTTTTTTCACTGGAATGTTCTACATATGTCAAAAATAAGAGATTGGTCGAGGAGCTGAGTAATATACTCATACAAGTGCTCATGCTGAAAATTCTGAATAACAAGTAGATTTTTGTCTTAATACCATGCTCTCCATCGTTATCTCATTCTCGAGGTGCACCCGAGTTTGTATGCAAGCATTTACCCACCTAGCAAACTTGTGTAGGTTCTGGGTCCCCTTGACAAACCCTCTCTTGAGCATGTGATTCATGCTCTCGCTTCATTGTGTAGAAGTTATTCTAGCACATAAAAATTTCTTGTAATATGCTCATATCCATATTTTCCTATCACTCCACAATTGCATCATCATCGGGTCATTGTGCAGGTTGTACTTATGCATGAGTGCAGCCCAAACAACTTCAAATTTTGTTTGCTAGCAGGTAGTTTAAGATAGAGGTTTATACTTTTTATACAGGCACATGAGGTGTTCCTTGAACTTCTTGAGGATGTGCCAACGACATAGCTTGTGGATGGTATCTGGAAATGCTAGTGGTATAGCTTTTGTCATTGATGGGGATTGGTCTGCATGGATATAAAATGTAATATGCGGTGTTATTGAAGTTCATTGATCTTATATGCATTGTTTTAAAAATATATATCTCTTCTTACACTACTGGTGAATTTCCGTGAAACCACGTTTTGAACTTCACACCCAGAAGTAGGTCTATTTTATCATGTCAAATACATTGTTTCTTATTGCAGTATAGTTGTACTTATATGCTAAAAGTATTTGAACTTCACATCCAATAGTAGCTCTCTCTAACCATGTCAAATAAATTGTTGCTTATTGGAGTGTAGTTGTACTTCTATGCTATCTGGGTTTGAAATGCATGGTTTACTGATAACCCACAAGTATAGGGGATCACAACAGTTTTCGAGGGTAGAGTATTCAACCCAAATTTGTTGATTCGACACAAGGGGAAGCCAAAGAATATTCTCAAGTATTAGCAGTTGAGTTGTCAATTCAACCACACCTGAAAGACTTAGTATCTGCAGAAAAGTATCAGTAGCAGAGTAGTGTGATAGCAACAGTAGCAACAGTAACCAGTAACAATAGTGCCAGAAGTAGCGACAGAGTAACAGTAGCAGCAGTAGCAGCAAAGTAACATAGCATGGACCAGTAGGAAAAACTCGTATGCATTGGATCGGTGATGGATGATTATGCCGGATGGTAATCATCATGCAAAAGTTATAACACGGAGAGATATGTAACTAGCTCCAGTTCGTCGATGTAATGTAGGCATGTATTCCTTATGTAGTCAGACGTGCCTAGGGAAAAGAACTTGCATGACATCTATTGTCCATCCCTCCCGTGGCAGCGGGGTCCTAATAGAAACTACGGGTTATTAAGGTTCTCCTTTTAATAGAGAACTGGACCAAAGCATTAACACTTAGTGAATACATGAACTCCTCATACTATGGTCATCTCCGGGAGTGGTTCCGACTATTGTCACTCCGGGGTTGCCCGGTCATAACACATAGTAGGTGACTATAACTTGCAAGATAGGATCAAGAACACACATATATTGGCGACACCATAATAGGTTGAGATCTGAAATCATGACACTCAGGCCCTAGTGACAAGAATTAAGCATGCCAAAGTAGTAGCAACATCAATCTCAGAACATAGTGGATACTAGGGATCAATCCCCGTCAAAACTAACTCGATTACATGATAGATCTCATCCAACCCATCACTGTCCAGCAAGCCTACGATTAGATTACTCACGAACGGTGAAGAGAATCATGGAATTGGCGATTAAGGAAGGTTGGTGATGACGATGGCGACGATCTCCCCTCTTCGGAGCCCAGAACGGACTCCAGATCTGCTTTCCAGAGGAAGAACAGGCGGTGGCGGTGCCTCCGTATCGTAAAACGCGATGAACTCTTCTCCATAATTTTTTTTGGACGAAAGGGACTAAATAGAGGTGGGATTGGAGGCGGTGGAGCAACGTGGGCCCCACAAGCCTGCCAGGCGCGGCCAGGGGGGCTCGCGCCTGGTGGGCTTGTTGAGTCCACGCTCCGCTTCCTCGGTTGCTTCTTGCGCCAGTATTTTTTATTTATTCCACAAACAATTCCTGTAAATTTCCAGGTCATTCCTAGAACTTTTATTTCTGCGCAAAAACAACACCATGGCAATTCTGTTGAAAACAGCGTAAGTCCGGGTTAGTTCCATTCAAATCATGCAAATTAGAGTCCAAAACAAGGGCAAAAGAGTTTGGAAAAGTAGATACGACGGAGACGTATCAACTCCCCCGAGCTTAAAACCTTGCTTGTCCTCAAGTAATTCAGTTGACAAACTGAAAGAGACAAAAGAAAAACTTTTACAAACTCTGTTTGATCTTGTTGTTGCAACTATGTCTAACTCATATCCAGAATTTCAGCAAGACCATAAGCAAATGACATCTTGGTCTCACGGTAAACTCATATCAATGGCATAATCAACTAGCGAGCAATAATGATAAGTTTCAAACGTCAACACTTCAACCAAAACAATCATGAAGCAGTACGAACAGGTGGTATCTCGCTAGCTCTTTCTGAGACCGCAAAACATAAATGTAGAGCACCTTCAAAGACCAAGGGCTGACTAAACATTGTAATTCATGGCAAAGAAGATCCAGTCACAGTCATACTCAATATCAGTCAAAAGCAAAGCATAAAAATGACAGAGGTGCTCTCTAATTGGTGCTTATGTAAGAAGAGGATGACTCAACAGGAACATAAATAGATAGGCCCTTCGCAGAGGGAAGCATTGACTTGCAGAGGTGCCAGAGCTCAAGCTTAGAAAATAGAGATAAATAATTTTGGGTGGCATGCTTTCATTGTCAACGCAATGACCAAGAGTTCTCACCATCTTCCACGCTACACATGCTATAGGCGGTTCCCAAACAGAAAAGTAAAGTTTTGACTCCCCCACCACCGATCAATCACACTCCACGACTAGCCGAATACTCGGGTGCCGTCCATACCAACATCAATCCAGGGGGAGTTTTGTTTGCAATTATCTTTTAGATTGGATCATGGAACTGGGCATTCCAATTACCAGCCCCTTTCTCGTGAGTGATAGTGAATAAACACATATCGAGGATAACACGCCTAGCATGGAAGATACTGATAGCCCCCTTGTTGGGGAACGTCGCATGGGAAACAAAAAATTTCCTACTCGCACGAAGACCTATCATGGTGATGTCCATCTACGAGAGGGGACTTCCGATCTACGTACCCTTGTAGATCGCACAGCAGAAGCGTTAGTGAACGCGGTTGATGTAGTGGAACATCCTCACGTCCCTCGATCCGACCCGCGAACCGTCCCATGAACCGTCCCGCGATCTGTCCCACGATCTAATGCCGAACGGACGGCACCTCCGCGTTCAGCACACGTAAAGCTCGACGATGATCTCGGCCTTCTTGATCCAGAAAGAGAGATGGAGAGGTAGATGAGTTCTCCGGCAGCATGACGGCACTACGGAGGTTGGTGGTGATCTAATCTCAGGAGGGCTCCGCCCGAGCTCCGCAGAAACGCGATCTAGAGGTAAAACCGTGGAGGTATGTGGTCGGGCTGCCGTGGAAAAAGTTGACTCAAATCAGCCCTAAAACCCCACTATATATAGGAGGGAGGGAGGGGAGGAGGCAGCCTCAAAACCTAAAGGTTTGGCCAAAATTGGGGGTGGAGGAGTCCTACTCCAATCCTACTTGTAGTAGGATTCCAACTTCCCACTTGGAAACTCTTTCCACCTAGTGTTTTTTCCTTCTCAAACCTTATGGGCCTTAGTGGGAACTTATTCCAGCCCACTAGGGGCTGGTTTATCTCTTCCCATAGCCCATGAGACCCCTTGGGGCGTGACACCCCTCCTGATGGTCCCCGGCACCCCTCCCGGCACTCCCAGTACACTACCGATGAGGCCGAAACTTTTCCGGTAATGCACGAAAACCTTCCGGTAACCAAATGAGGTCATCCTATATATCAATCTTCGTTTCCGGACCATTCCGGAAACCCTCGTGACGTCCGTGATCTCATCCGGGAGTCCGAACAACATTCGGCAACCAACCATATAACTCAAATACGCATAAAACAACGTCGAACCTTAAGTGTGCAGACCTTGCGGGTTCGAGAACTATGTAGACATGACCCGAGAGACTCCTCGGTCAATATCCAATAGAGGGACTTGGATGCCCATATTGGATCCTACATATTCTACGAAGATCTTATCGTTTGAACCTCAGTGCCAAGGATTCATATAATCCCGTATGTCATTCCCTTTGTCCTTCGGTATGTTACTTGCCTGAGATTCGATCGTAAGTATGAGCATACCTATTTCAATCTTGTTTACCCGCAAGTCTCTTTACTCGTTCCGTAATACAAGATCCCGCGACTTACACTAAGTCACATTGCTTGCAAGGCTTGTGTGTGATGTTGTATTACCGAGTGGGCCCCGAGATACCTCTCCGTTACATGGAGTGACAAATCCCAGTCTTGATCCATACTAACTCAACAAACACCTTCAGAGATACCTGTAGAGCATCTTTATAGTCACCCAGTTACGTTGCGATGTTTGATACACACAAAGCATTCCTCCAGTGTCAGTGAGTTATATGATCTCATGGTCATAGGAACAAATACTTGACACGCAGAAAATAGTAGCAATAAAATGACACGATCAACATGCTATGTCTATTAGTTTGGGTCTAGTCCATCACATGATTCTCCTAATGATGTGATCCCGTTATCAAGTGACAACACTTGCCTATGCTCAGGAAACCTTGACCATCTTTGATCAACGAGCTAGTCAACTAGAGGCTTACTAGGGACAATGTTTTGTCTATGTATCCACACATGCACTGTGTTTCCAATCGATACAATTATAGCATGGATAATAAACGATTATCGTGAACAAAGAAATATAATAATAACTAATTTATTATTGCCTCTAGGGCATATTTCCAATAGTCTCCCACTTGCACTAGAGTCAATAATCTAGTTCACATCACCATGTGATTCCAACGAGTCCAACACCCATATAGTTATGGGGTCTGATCACGTTTTTCTTGTGAGAGAGGTTTTAGTCAACGGTTATGAAACTTTCAGAACCGTGTGTTCTTTACAAATCTTTATGTCATCTTATAGATGCTGCTACTATGTGCTATTCGGAAATGCTCCAAATATCTACTCTACTATACGAATCTGTTTCACTACTCATAGTTATTCAGATTAGTGTCAAAGCTTGCATCGACGTAACCCTTTACGACGAACTCTTTAACCACCTCCATAATCAAGAAAAATTCCTTAGTCTATTTAGTAATAAGTATAACTTTGACCGTTGATCAGTGATTCAATCCTGGATCAGTCTGTCTACCTCTTAACAGACTTGCTGCAAGGCACACATCAGGTGCGGTACTTAGCATGGCATACTTTAGAGTCTACGGCTAAGGCATAGAAGACGACCTTCGTCTATTCTCTTTATTCTGCCATGGTCGGATTTTGAGTCTTACTCAAATTCACACCTTACAACGCAACCAAGAACTCCTTCTTTGCTGATCTATTTTGAACTCCTTCAAAAACTTGTCAAGGCATGCATCTTGTTGAAACTTCTATTAAGCGCTTTCGATCTATCTCCATAGATCTTTGATGCTCAATATTCAAGTAGCGCAATCCAGGTATTCCTTTGAAAACTCCTTTCAAACAACCTTGTATGCTTTACAGAAATTCTACATTAATTATGATCCACAATATGTCAACCACATATACTTATCAGAAATTCTATAGTGCTCCCACTCACTTCTTTGGAAATACAAGTTTCTCATAACCCTTGTACAAACCCAAAATATTTGATCATCTCATCAAAGTGTATATTCCAACTCCGAGATGCTTGCACCAGTCCATTGAAGGATCGCTGGAGCTTGCATACTTGTTAGTATCTTTAGGATCGAGAAAACCTTCTGGTTGTATCACATACAATGTTTTCTCAAGGAAACCGTCGAGGAAACAATGTTTTGACATCCTATGTGCAATATTTCATAAATAATGCAGCAACTACTAACATAATTCTAACAGACTTTAAGCATCGCTACGAGTGAGAAAGTCTCATCATAGTCAACTGTTTGATTGCGACAACTCGAGCTTTTCTTAATAGTGACTTATCACCATCATCGTCTGTCTTCCTTTTAAAGATCCATCTTTACTCAATAGTCTTATGACCATCAAGTAGTTCTTCCAAAGTCTACACTTTGTTTTCGTACATGGATCCCCTCTCGGATTTCATGGCTTCCAGCCATTTGTCGGAATCCGGGCCCACCATTGCTTTCTTCATAACTCGTAGGTTCATTGTTGCTCAACAACATGACCTCCAAGACAGGGTCACCGTACCACTCTGCAGTAGTACGCGATCTTGTCAACCTACGAGGCTTGTAGTAACTTGATCCGATGCTCGATGATCACCATCATCAGCTTTCACTTCAATTGGTGTAGGCGCCATAGGAACAACTTCCTGCTCCCTGCTACACACTGGTTGAAGTGATGGTTCAATAACCTCATCAAGTTCTACCACCCTCCCACTCAATTCTTTCGAGAGAAAACTTTCCTCGAGAAAGGATCCATTTCTAGAAACAAACACTTTGCTTTCGAATCTGAGATAGGAAATGTACCCAACTGTTTTGGATATCCTATGAAGATGCATTTATCCGCTTTGGGTTCGAGCTTATCAGACTGAAACTTTTTCACATAAGTGTCGAAGCCCCAAACTTTCAAGAAACGACAGTTTAGATTTCTCTAAACCTCAGTCTATACTGTGTCATCTCAATGGAAATACGCGGTGCGCTATTTAAAGTGAATGCGGTTGTCTCTAATGCATAACCCATAAACGATAGTGGTAATTCGATAAGAGACATCATAGCATGTACCATACCAAATAGTGCGTGGCTATGACGTTCAAACACATCATCACACTATGATGTTCTAGGTGGCATGAACTGCGAAACAATTTCCACATTGTCTTAACTGCGTACCAAAACTCGTAACTCAGATATTCATTTCTATGATCATATCGTAGACAGTTTATCCTCTTGTTACGACGAACTTCACTCCTGAAACAGAATTGAACCTTTCAATATTTCAGACTTGTGATTCATTAAGTAAATACTCTTGTATCTTCTCAAATCGTCATTGAAGTAAGAACATAATGATATCCACTGCGTGCCTCAACACCCATTGGACTGCATACATCAAAATGTATCACTTCCAACAAGTTACTATCTTGTTTCATCTTAATGAAAACAAGGCCTTGCTCATGTCGTATGATTTGCATGTCACTAGTGATTCAAAATCAAGTGAGTATAAAGATCCATCAGCATGAAGCCTCTTCATGCAATTTATACCAACATGACTCAAGCGGCAGTGCCACAAGTAAGTGTTACTATCATCATTGCCAATATCATGAACATGTGTAACACTAGGATCGAGATTCAATAAACCATTGAAGGTGATTATTCAAGCAAATAGAGTAACCATTATTCTCTTTAAATGAATAATCATATTGCAATAAACACGATCCAATCATGTTCATGCTTAACGCAAGCACCAAATAACAATTATTTAGGTTTAACACCAATCCCGATGGTAGAGGGAGTGTGCGATGTTTGATCATATCAACCTTGGAAACACTTCCAACACGTATCGTCACCTCGCCTTTAGCTAGTCTCCGTTTATGCCGTAGCTTTCATTTCGTGTTACTAATCACTTAGCAACCGAACCGGTATCCAATACCCTCGTGCTACTAGGAGTACTAGTAAAGTACACATCAACATCATGTATATCAAGTATACTACTTTCGACTTTTGCCAGCCTTCTTATCTACCAAGTATCTAGAGTTGCTCCGCCTCAGTGACCGTTCCCCTCATAACAGAAGCACTTAGTCCCGGGCTTGGGTTTAATCTGGGGTCTCTTCATTAGTGCAGCAACTGCTTTGCCGTTTCACGAAGTATCCCTTCTAGCCCTTGCCTTTATCGAAACTTAGTGGTTTTACTAACCATCAACTATTGATGCTCCTTCTTGATTTCTACTTTCGCAGTGTCAAACATCGTGAATCGCTCAAGGATCATTGTATATATCCTTGATATGTTATAGTTCATCACGAAGCTCTCACAGCTTGGTGGCAGTGACTTTGGAGAACCATCACTATCTTATCTGGAAGATCAACTCCCACTTGATTCAAGCGATTGTCGTACTCAGATAATCTGAGCACACGCTCAACGATTGAGATTTTTTGCTTTACTTCATGGACAAAGAATCTTGTCGGAGGTCTCGTACCTCTTAACAAGGGCACAAGCATGAAATCACAATTTCATCTCTTTAGAACATCACTTATGTTCCGTGACGTTTCAAAACGTCTTCGGTGCCTTGCTTCTAAGCCATCAAGTATTTTGCACTGAACTATCATGTAGTCATCAGAAACGTGTATGTCGGATGTTCACAGTATCCACAGACAACGCTCGAGGTGCAGCACACCGAGTGGTGCATTAAAAACATAAGCCTTCTGTGCAGCAACAAGGACAATCCTCTGCAAAGTTTGTTATATCAACTTTCAACTAAATTTTCTCTAGGAACATATAAAACAGTAGAGCTATAGCGCAAGCTACATCGTAATTCGCAAAGACCATTAGACTATGTTCATAACAATTAGTTCAATTAATCATATTACTTAAGAACTCCCACTCAAAAAGTACATCTCTCTAGTCATTTGAGTGGTACATGATCCAAATCCACTATGTCAAGTCCGATCATCACGTGAGTCGAGAATAATTTCAGTGGTAAGCATCTCTATGCTAATCATATCAACTATACGATTCATGCTCGACCTTTCGGTCTCATGTGTTCCGAGGCCATGTCTGCACATGCTAGGCTCGTCAAGCTTAACCCGAGTGTTTCGCGTGTGCAACTGTTTTGCACCCGTTGTATGTGAACGTTGAGTCTATCACACCCGATCATCACGTGGTGTCTCGAAACGAAGAACTGTCGCAACGGTGCACACACAGGGAGAACACAATTTCGTCTTGAAATTTTAGTGAGAGATCACCTCATAATGCTACCGTCGTTCTAAGCAAGATAAGGTGCATAAAGGATTAACATCACATGCAATTCATAAGTGACATGATATGGGCATCATCATGTGCTTCTTGATCTCCATCACCAAAGCACCGGCACGATCTTCTTGTCACCAGCGTCACACCATGATCTCCATCATCATGATCTCCATCAACGTGTCGCCATCGGGTTTGTCGTGCTACTCATGCTATTACTACTAAAGCTACGTCCTAGCAATATAGTAAACGTATCTGCGAGCACAAACGTTAGTTTAAAGACAACCCTATGGCTCCTGCCGGTTGCCGTACCATCGACGTGCAAGTCGATATTAACTATTACCACATGATCATCTCATACATCCAATATATCACATCACATCGTTGGCCATATCACATCACAAGCATACCCTGCAAAAACAAGTTAGACGTCCTCTAATTGTTGTTGCATGTTTTACGTGGTGACCATGGGTATCTAGTAGGATTGCATCTTACTTACGCAAACACCACAACGGAGATATATGAATTTCTATTTAACCTCATCCAAGGACCTCCTCGGTCAAATCCGATTCAACTAAAGTTGGAGAAACCGACACTCGCCGGTCATCTTTGAGCAACGGAGTTACTCGTAGCGATGAAACCAGTCTCTCGTAAGCGTACGAGTAATGTCGGTCCGAGCCGCTTCGATCCAACAATACCGCGGAATCAAGAAAAGACTAAGGAGGGCAGCAAAACGCACATCACCTCCCACAAAAACTTTTGGTTTCTACTAGAGATTACATCTACGCATGAACCTAGCTCATGATGCCACTGTTGGGGAACGTCGCATGGGAAACAAAAATTTTCCTACGCGCACGAAGATCTATCATGGTGATGTCCATCTAGGAGAGGGGATTTCCGATCTACGTACCCTTGTAGATCGCACAGCAGAAGCGTTAGTGAACGCGGTTGATGTAGTGGAACGTCCTCACGTCCCTCGATCCGCCCCGCGAACCGTCCCACGAACTGTCCCGCGATCCGTCCCACGATCTAGTGCCGAACGGACGGCACCTCCGCGTTCAGCACACGTACAGCTCGACGATGATCTCGGCCTTCTTGATCCAGCAAGAGAGACGGAGAGGTAGATGAATTCTCCGGCAGCGTGACGACGCTCCGGAGTTTGGTGGTGATCTAATCTCAGCAGGGCTCCGCCCGAGCTCCGCAGAAACGCGATCTAGAGGTAAAACCGTGGAGGTATGTGGTCGGGCTGCCGTGGCAAAAGTTGTCTCAAATCAGCCCTAAAACCCCACTATATATAGGAGGGACGGAGGGGAGGAGGCAGCCTCAAAACCTAAAGGTTTGGCCGAAATTGGAGGTGGAGGAGTCCTACTCCAATCCTACTTGCAGTAGGATTCCACCTTCCCACTTGGAAACTCTTTCCACCTTGTGTTTTTTCCTTCTCAAACCTTATGGGCCTTAGTGGGAACTTATTCCAGCCCACTAGGGGCTGGTTTATCTCTTCCCATAGCCCATGAGACCCCTTGGGGCGTGACACCCCTCCTGATGGTCCCCGGCACCCCTCCCGGCACTCCCAGTACACTACCGATGAGGCCGAAACTTTTCCGGTAATGCACGAAAACCTTCCGGTAACCAAATGAGGTCATCCTATATATCAATCTTCGTTTCCGAACCATTCCGGAAATCCTCGTGACGTCCGTGATCTCATCCGGGACTCCGAACAACATTCGGTAACCAACCATATAACTCAAATACGCATAAAACAACGTCGAACCTTAAGTGTGCAGACCCTGCGGGTTCGAGAACTATGTAGACATGACCCAAGAGACTCCTCGGTCAATATCCAATAGCGGGACTTGGATGCCCATATTGGATCCTACATATTCTACGAAGATCTTATCGTTTGAACCTCAGTGCCAAGGATTCATATAATCCCGTATGTCATTCCCTTTGTCCTTCGGTATGTTACTTGCCTGAGATTCGATCGTCAGTATGCGCATACCTATTTCAATCTCGTTTACCGGCAAGTCTCTTTACTTGTTCCGTAATACAAGATCCCGCGACTTACACTTAGTCACATTGCTTGCAAGGCTTGTGTGTGATGTTGTATTACCGAGTGGGCCCCGAGATACCTCTCCGTCACACGGAGTGACAAATCCCGGTCTCGATCCATACTAACTCAACGAACACCTTCAGAGATACCTGTAGAGCATCTTTATAGTCACCCAGTAACGTTGCGACATTTGATACACACAAAGCATTCCTCCGGTGTTAGTGAGTTATATGATCTCATGGTCATAGGAAAAAATACTTGACACGCAGAAAACAGTAGCAACAAAATGACACGATCAACATGCTACGTCTATTAGTTTGGGTCTAGTCCATCACATGATTCTCCTAATGAGGTGATCTCGTTATCAAGTGACAACACTTGCCTATGGTCAGGAAACCTTGACCATCTTTGATCAACGAGCTATTCAAATAGAGGCTTACTAGGGTCAGTGTTTTGTCTACGTATCCACACATGCACTGTGTTTCCAATCAATACAATTATAGCATGGATAAGAAACGATTATCATGAACAAAGAAATATAATAATAACTAATTTATTATTGCCTCTAGGGCATATTTCCAACACCCCTGTCACCACATGAGCGGTTCGGGCATGCAAAACAGATTATTTCTTGAAGGTTTAGAGAGTGGCGCATGAAAATTTACTTGGAACGGCAGGTTGATACCGCATATAGGTAGGTATGGTGGTCTCATATGGAACAACTTTGGGTTATGGAAGTGGATGCACAAGCAGTATTCCTGCTTAGTACAAGTGAAGGCTAGCAAAAGACTAGCAAGCGACCAACTAGACAGCGACAACAGTCATCAAAATGTATTGAGATTAACCAACATTGAGTGCAAGCATGAGTAGGATATAAATCACCATGAACATGAATATCATAGAGGCTATGTTGAACTTGTTTCAACTACATGCGTAAACATGCGCCAAGTCAAGCCACTTGAATCATTCAAAGGAGGATACCATCCTATCATACTACATCATAGTAATCTCAAAATTCATGTTGACATCCAAGACAAACCATTATAAGCTCCTAGCTAATTAAGCATGGCATCAGAAACTACAATCTCTAAGTTGTCATTCCAAACATGTTTCTCTCACAACAAAGCTGAATCGGGAACGATGAGCTAGTCATATTTACAAAAACAAAATAGATCGAGTTCATACCAGCTTTTCCAGGCTCAGTCACTTCATCATATATCGTCATTATTGCCTTTCACTTGCATGACTGAATGATGTGTACAATAATAAGAGTGCTCGTGCATTGGACTAAGCTGAAATCTGCAAGCAAACACAAAGGAGAAGACAAAGTAATATGGCTCTTTGACAGATAAACAGATATGCATGCGAGAGCCACTAAACATAGTAACCATGGTCTTCTACCTTGACCCAAAGAAAAAGAAAACTATTTACTCGGGAAAGCTCCCAACAAGAAAAAGAAAAATGGAAATCTTTTTGGGTTTTCTCAAACTAGACAAACACACGAAAACAAAACGATAAAAAGAAATAAACTAGCATGGATGATACAGTGGCAAAGTGTGAACACCGACTAACAAAGTGAAAGCGTAAGCAAGAATATAAAGTCGGTGAGAAACACGTACTCCCCCAAGCTTAGGCTTTTGTCCTAAGTTGGTCTACTCCCATGGATGGTCTGGGCGATACCCAAAATCATAATGGGGGTTGTACGGGAGCGCTGCAGCTACTACCTGAATAGCTGCCTCACGGAGGCGAGCAGCCTTTGCCTCGCTCTCATACTCCTCTACCTCTCCTCTGGTTATGTAGTATATCGTTTTACCTGAAAGTCAAAGAAGGCAGGAGCAGGAAGGGTAATATGGAAAACATGTTGTCGGTTAAATATTAACCAGTACAGGAGGGATTCATTATCCCTCTCAAGGAACTGATAGCGTGTCAAAGCGACGCGATCAAGGAAAGCTTTATGGAGCGGGGGGTTTCCTTCGCGGATGGGTACGCCAAGAAAATTTGCTATGCGAGTGGCATAGATCCCACCAAAGAAATCCCCTTCATTAGCATTATTATTCAGCCTCCTTGCTATTATAGCTCCCATATTGAAACTTCTATCACCCGTTATTGCGCTCTTAAGAATACTAAGGTCAGGTGCGTAGAGGTGACAATGCTCGATCTTGCCGTTAATGCATCTACCTATGAAGAGGGCAAAGTAATGCAAGGCAGGAAAATGAATGCTCCCCATGGTAGCATACGTAATATCTCTAGTTTCTCCGACAATTATACTAGAGAGAAAAATCTCTAACCAAAGATTTCGGAGGATCATTGAGACTACCCCAACCAGGTATCTTGAAAATTCTATTGAAATCCCCTAAATCCATGGTATACGATTTGTCATAGAGATCAAATAGTACAGATATATCACGGCCAGCTGAAAATTTGAATCTACGAACAAAAGAGGCAGCGAGAGTAACATACTGTTCACATTTATTGGAGATGAATTATTCGAGTCTGACATTGTGAACAAGTGTATCAAACTCGTCTTTGAAACCTGCCTCAATCATGAATTCATCAGAAGGCCATTCACATGGTTGTACCTGTGTGTTCCTCTGTTGTAAGGATCGGGCTCCCGAATCGCGAGAGGGGGACCCCTCTTGTTTGACGAACCACCATGATAGTTTCTCCTGAACATCTTCCTTTTCTGAAATTTTCAGTGACTCAAAGGAAAAGTGAACAAGGCTCAACTAAACTCATAGTAACCACTCCCACAAGTGCCTAGAGGCCATATCACGCATCAAAACTACTTTTGACCAGCTAAAATTAGCATGCAAAGCTCAAGAACAGGGTCACCAAGGCAGCAAAAATACACAACGAATAAGGCACTAGAGCAAAAACTAATTGGACCAAAGGAGGAGTCACTTACCAAGGAGCAATTTCCCCAAAACAGTTTGGTGAATGGTGCTTTGCACAAGGAGATCAAAAATCGCAGCAAGAAGAGCAAGAACACGGGTTTGAGCTGCGAAACTATTTTTCTGGAGGTAGGAGAAGCAGATGGGAGCTAGAATAAGTGGAGGGGCACACGTGGGCCCCACAAGCCTGGTAGGCCCGGCCAGAGGGGTGGCCGCGCCTCCAGGGCTTGTGGCCCACTGGTGCAGCCCCCTCACTAGCTCTTCGTCTCAGAATTTTTCAAAAATTCGAGAAAAAATCATACTTGATTTTCACGGCATTCGGAGAACTTTTATTTTCGAGGTACTTTTCTACGGGACGCAAAAACAAAAAACACGGAGAACTAAACTAAAGCTATCATTTTTCTTCTAAGCAACCGAAGGTGAAAGCTTGGAACAGAGGTTTGTGACTCCTCGATTCATCCATCCCATGGTCATAGAAAGAAATCCGTCAATGAGGTTGATCAAGTCTCCTTGATAAACTTTTTCGAATCACATAAAAACGAACGGAGAATTTTCGAATAGTCACTAGGTTACCTCAATGGGGATGTGCATATCCCCGACAATCAAATCATACTTCATCTTGACAGTAGGTATAGGGCATTCAAAGCTCCCAATAAGAATCGATGAAGTTTTTTCGATAGCATTGATGCAATGTACTCGATATTGTTTCTTTGGAAAGTGCAGTGTATGATCATTACCGTTGACATGGAAAGTGACATTGCCTTTGTTGCAATCAATAACAGCCCCTGCAGTGTTTAGAAAGGGTCTTCCAAGGATGACCGCCATGGCATCATCCTCGGGAATATCCAGAATAACAAAGTCCGTTAAGATAGTGACATTAGCAACCACAACAGGCACATCCTCGCAAATGCCGATAGGGAAAGCAGTTGATTTGTCGGCCATTTGCACAGAGATTTCAGTGGGTGTCTACTTATCCACTTCAAGTCTACGATAAAGAGAGAGAGGCATAACACTAACACCGGCTCCAAGGTCGCATAAAGCAGTTCTAACATAGTTGCCTCTAATGGAGCAAGGTATAGTGGGCACTCCGGGATCACCTAGTTTCTTAGGAGTTCCACCCTTGAAGGTGTAATTAGCGAGCATGGTGGAAATCTCAACCTCAGGTATCCTGCTCTTATTAGTCACAATATTGTTCATGTACTTAGCAGACGGAGACATTTTGAGCATATCTGTCAAACGCATTTGCAGAAAGATAGGTCTAATCATTTCAACAAATCGCTCAAAATCCTCATCATCCTTTTTCTTGGATGGTTTGGGAGGAAAGGGCATGGGTTTCTGAACCCATGGTTCCCTTTCTTTACCATGCTTCCTAGCAGTGAAGTCATTCTTATCGTATCTCTTATTCTTAGGTTGTGGGTTATCAAGATCAACACATTCAATCTCCACATCCTTATCATTGCTAGGTAGAGCATCAACATGAACATCACCATTGATATTATCATTAGGCTCATGTTCATCACCAGATTGTGTTTCGGCATCAGAGATAGAGACATCATTTGGAGTCTCGGGTGTAACAACAACAGGGTTGCTAGCGTGCAAATTCCTATCATCTTTCTTCTTCTTTCTAGGATGACTAGGTGCATCACTGCTAACTCCTTGAGAATCTTGTTCAATTCTCTTAGGATGACCCTCAGGATACAAAGGTTCCTGGGTCATTCTACCGCCTCTAGTGACGACTCTGGCAGAATTGTCATTCAACTCATAGAGCAAGTCATTCTAAGCCTTAAGTACTTGTTCTACCTGAGTAGTAACCATAGAGGCATGTTTAATCAAAATCTTAAGATCATTGACATTTCTGTCCACACAAGCACTTAAATGACTAAGCATACGAGCATTCTGTTCCAATTGTCTGCTAACATAATCACTGAAACTCTGTTGTTTGACAACAAAGTTATCAAATTCATGCAGGCATAAGCTAGCAGGTTTATCAAAAGGAATATCACTCTCACTGAATCTACGAAGAGAATTTACCTCTACTACCTGTATCGGGTTATCAAGACCATGGATATCTTTGATAGGTGGTAGATTTTTGACTTCTTCAGATTTAATGCCTTTCTCTCTCATAGATTTCTTAGCTTCTTGCATATCTTCAGGACTGAGGAGTAGGATACCTCTTTTCTTAGGAGTTGGCTGTGGAGGTGGTTCGGGAATAGTCCAAGCATTCTCATTGCACAAGATATTATTCAATAGGATCTCAGCTTGTTCTATAGTTCATTCCCTAAAAACACAACCGGCACAACTATCTAGGTGGTCCATAGAAGCATCGGTAAGTCCATTATAGAAGATATCAAGTATTTCATTCTTCTCAAGAGGGTGATCAGGCAAAGCATTCAGTAGCTGGACGAGCCTCCCCCAAGCTTGTGGGAGACTCTCTTCTTCAACTTGCACAAAGTTGTATATTTCCTGCAAGGCATCTTGCTTCTTATGGGCAGGGAAATATTTCTCAGAGAAGTAGTAGATCATATCCTGGGGGCTATGCACACAACCAGGAGCAAGCGAACCAAGTCTTAGCATCATCCTTTAGCGAGAAAGGAAACAGCTTAAGGATATAGTAGTGGCAGATCTTTTCCTCACTCGTGAATAGGGTGGCTATATCATGCAATTTGGTAAGATGTGCTACAACCGTTTCAGATTCATAACCATGAAAAGGATCAGATTCGACCAGAGTGATTAACTCAGGGTCGACACAGAATTCATAATCCTTATCGGTCACAAAGTTAGGCGAAGTAGCAAACTTCGGGTCTTATTTCATCCTAGCGTTCAAAGATTTTTCCTTCCACTTGCGCAGTAATTTCTCAACATCATAGCTATCCTTACAAGCAAGAAAGTCCTCAGCTATCTCTCCCTCCATAACATAACCCTCAGGCATATCAGGCAATTCATATCTAGGAGAGCTAGTTCTAACAGGCAAAATAGCAGGTTCTACTTCAATAATCTTAGCAGTTTCAGAAGTATCATCACATCTAGCAGCAACTCTAGCAATTTGTGCATCAAGGAATGCACCTAGTGGCAAAGCAGTATCAAGCATAGCATCATCACAAGTATCATGGATAGCAAAAGTAGCATCATCAAGCACATGCGACACGTAAAAATTTCTAGCAGGAGGTGGTGTCGCAAACTTACTCATAACTAAAGGTGAATCAAGTGCAGAGCTAGATGGCAGTTCCTTACCTGTACTCGTAGTTGAGGGCAATACTTTAGTTCTTGGATCTTTCGGACTCCTCATAGTGATCAGCAGAGTAAATCTCAAGTGACTCAGAGAATATAGCAATGCTTCCCCGACAATGGCGCCAGAAAAAGGTCTTGATAACTCACAAGTATAGGGGATCGCAACAGTTTTCGAGGGTAGAGTATTCAACCCAAATTTGTTGATTCGACACAAGGCGAAGCCAAAGAATATTCTGAAGTATTAGCAGTTGAGTTGTCAATTCAACCACACCTGAAAGACTTAGTATCTGCAGAGAAGTATCAGTAGCAGAGTAGTGTGATAGCAACAGTAGCAACAGTAACCAGTAACAATAATGACAGAAGTAGCGACAGAGTAACAGTAGGAGCAGTGAGAGCAGTAGCAGCAAAGTAACGTAGCAAGGACCAGTAGCAAAAACTCGTAGGCATTGGATCGGTGATGGATGATTATGTCGGATTGTATTAATCATGCAACAGTTATAACACGAAGAGATATGTAACTAGCTCCAGTTCGTCGATGTAATGTAGGCATGTATTCCGTATGTAGTCACACCTGCTTAGGGAAAATAAATTGCATGACATCTATTGTCCATCCCTCCCATGGCAGCGGGGTCCTAATCAAAACTACGGGCTATTAAAGTTCTCCTTTTAATAGAGAACCGGACCAACGCATTAACACTTAGTGAATACATGAACTCCTCATACTATGGTCATCTCCAGGAGTGCCTCTGGCTATTGTCACTCTGGGGTTGCCGGGTCATAACACATAGTAGGTGACTACAACATGCAAGATAGGATCAAGAACACATATATTGCCGACAACATAATAGGTTCAGATCTGAAATCATGGCACTCGGGCACTAGTGACAAGCATTAAGCATGGCAAAGTAGTAGCAACATCAATCTCAGAACATAGTGGATACTAGGGATCAATCCCCGTCAAAACTAACTCGATTACATGATAGATCTAAACCAACCCATCACCGTCCAGCAAGCCTACGATGTGATTACTCATGAACGGTGAAGAGCATCATGGAATTTGCGATGAAGGAAGGTTGGTGATGATGATGGAGACGATCTCCCCTCTCCGGAGCCTAGAACAGACTCCAGATCTGCCCTCCAGAGGAAGAACAGGTGGTGGCAGCGCCTCCGTATCGTAAAACGCAATGAACTCTTCTCCTTAAAAAAAATTTGGACGAAAGGGACTAAATAGAGCTGGGATTGGAGGCGGTGGAGCAACGTGGGTCCCACAAGCCTGCCAGGCGCGGCCAGGGGGGCCGGCGCCTGGTGGGCTTGTGGACTCCATGCTCCGCTTCCTCGGTTGATTCTTGTGCCAGTATTTTTTATATATTCCGCAAAAATCCCTGTACATTTCCAGGTCATTCCGAGAACTTTTATTTCTGCGCAAAAACAACACCATGGTAATTCTGCTGAAAACAGCGTTAGTTCGGGTTACTTCCATTCAAATCATGCAAATTAGAGTCCAAAACAAGGGCAAAAGAGTTTGGGAAAGTAGATACGATGAAGACGTCTCATTTACTTTCTTTTTGCATTATCCCTAATACACCCAACACAGCCAGAACTAAAATAATGATAAAACTAGTAGCATTTTTTGATTTTACCTATGAGAATACAAGTTGGGAGTTTGTTGTTCATGCATCGTACGAGTGTATCAAATACAACGTGATTGATTTTGCATCTTTGTCTCTGATGAGGGCAACAACAAACATCGTTTACTTCAAATGGTGGTTTGTTCCAACAAACACTCCGAGAGGCATATGAAATATGTTTTTTTGTAAGTTGTGTCAAATGTTATGCAATCGCCAAAGTCTTGATAAGCCCCCGGTCAACTTGCATTGGACCAGGAAATATTCTTTATTGCATCGCTGCAGTCTACTTGTATGTCGTAGAAGAACTCATCATTGATTGCCTTCATGTCTTTAAAGAAAGACATAAGTTTCAGTACATCATCCAAGTCACCTTTCCTTGCATTCATAGCTTTTCTGCAAAATATATACAAATATATTATTGTATTGTTTTTATCAAGGTTGGTTGACTCCTCGCTGATTTGTGTTGGTTTCCCTCCAAGCTTAAAGGGGGATGTAGCATAGCGACGACAAGTATTTCCCTCGGTTATGAAACCAAGGTATCAATCCAGTAGGAAGATCCACAAATCTATATAAGCGGTACCTGCACACGAATAACAAATCCTCGCAACACAGCACGTGTAGGGGTTGTCAACCCCTCGCGGGTGAAGTAAAAGGATAGATTGGTAGATGCAAATAAAGTGATGGAAAATAAACGCAACAAGGTATTTTTGGGGTTTTTGATAATATAGATCCGAAAATAAAAGTGAAAATAAAATAGAAAAGCGAATAGCAAATATAGAAGGCAAATAGATGATGTAGAATAGACGTGGGAGGCATAGGTTTCACTAGTGGCTTCTCTCGAGAAAATAGCAAACGGTGGGTAGACAAATTATTTTTGGGCAATTGATAGAAGAGCAAATAATTAAGACGATATCCAAGACAATGATCATGTATATAGGCATCACGTCAAAGACAAGTAGACCGACGTGTGCGTGCATCTACTTCTATTAACCACTATCCAACATTCATCTAGTGTATTAAGTTCATGGAGAAACGGAGTAATGCATTAAGAACAATGACATGATGTAGACAAGATTTATTCATGTAGCAATAGACCCCATCGTTTTATCCTTAATAGCAACAATACATGCGTGTCATGTCTGTTTGTGTCACTGGGATTGAGCACTGCAACATCAAGCCCATCACAAACATCTTCCCATTGCAAGATAAAAAGATCAAGTTGGCCCGACAAAACCCAAATATCATAGAAGAAATACGAGGCTATAATAATCAAGAATAGATATAATTTCATCGATCTAATCATAAACTCACAATTCATCGGTTCACAACAAACATACCGCAAAAGAATGAGTTACAACAAATAGATCTCCAAGAGACCATTGTATTGAGAAGAAAAACGAGAGTGAGCCATCTAGCTACTGCCTACGGACCCGTAGGTCTGATATGAAGTACTCACGCATCATATGAGGAGCACCAATGAGGATGATGCACCCCTCCATGATCATGTTCCTCTCCGGAACGGGCTCTAGATTGGATTTCATGGCTTCTGGAACTTGGGAGGCTGAAACAATTATTCGTTCACTCCTCTAGGGTTTCTGGAATATTGGGGGTATTTATAGAGCTCAGAGGCGATGGAGGAGGTGCCCGAGACCCCCCACTACCCACCAGGCCACTCCAGGGGCCCTCGGGGCGCCCTGGTGCCTAGTGGGCCGCCTCGGCCTCCTCTAGTGATCATCCTTGGTCCTTCAATTTCCTTCTCATCCAAAAAAATCACCAAAAAGTTTCATGGCATTTGGACTTCATCTGGTATTGATTTTCCGTGAAGGAAAAAAACAGCAAAAAATAGCAGTTGGCACTGGGCACTCTGTCAATAGGTTAGTCCCAAAAAATGATATAAAGTTACTATAAAATCATCATAAAACATCCAAGAATGATAACAGCATGGAACAATCAAAATTTATAGATACGTTGGAGACGTGTCATTGGTCAGTTAGGATGATACATACGTTTTAGTATGTGCATTTGTCAATACTTACTAGGAAACCATCCATCAATCCTATTTCTAATGCTCATGAGTTGTGGCAACAACATGAGGACCCCCTCGGAGGTAGTGTGCAGAGCACTTTCCTCCGTGTGTGTGTGTGTTTGTGTGTGTGTGTGTTTGTGTGTGTGTGTGTTTGCGTGTGTTCCTAGTGGTAGTGAATCCACACCAAGATAACCTCCAGAGTTATATGCAGAACCAGAGCTAACGCCCTCCTCCATCGGTGTGCTTAGAATTATGGTGGTGGATATACAGAATCTGTGGGGTATTTCCCGTGTCACCCAATTATGTGGATGTCCGTACGGGTGAGGATAGGGGTGTAGGTTTTAGGGCGTCACCCTGTTAGGTGCGGAGAAGATTGGGAATACCTATGATTGTGTATTTGAGGTGTTACCCATTCAGGGGGCGGCACACTGCCTACAGGATCAAGGTTGTATACTTGTTTCTTTGGATTTCTACTTCTTTTTCTGCATCTCTCATGCTCAAAATATTACATTCGCATGATAATTTAGTTAGCAAAAGTAGCATCTTTCTGTAATGTTGTAGCTGAATTGAGCATTCTTCATAGTCTGAACTTCCCAACACAGTATATATCTAACTAAAAATAGCACAAGTATCATGTATCTAATACTTCTTCTTTTTTCTAGCTTAACCGAGTATTCTCATCTTATGAACTTCTAGTCTGGGAAGCGGAATGATAACTAATTGTTGTGTAGGATTCCATTGTTGAACTTCTAGATATAGAGGAGTAATAAAATCTGTACTCCTCTATATAGTTAAACATGGATTGTGGGTGAATGCAAATTTGAACTTACATGTACAGTCACAACCTTATGTAGTAATACTCAAGTATTAGTACCAAATTCAACTGTTGCTCAAGTATTAGCTGGACATAACATGGTGTTTAATATCTCACAATTATTACTATTGTTACAAATGTAAATACGCATATAATTTTGGTCAAGCCTGAACTGAGCCTCAGTCACCAATAGAACTTCACAGTCACTAGTACAAGTTCACATGGTGTTGAGATACATAGTATATGATTATGCAATAGGAAACAAACTGTGAAAAGCACATCTTGGCCACAATTTTAACCACACCTTGGATAAAATTCCATCCACACCTTGGCTAGAAGTTAAACCACATATTGAATAGATGTACAAAGAGAACATAAGAATAGGAAGTTCAACCACACCTTTGGTAGAAGTTCGGCTAGTCTTTTTCCTGCAGTAGATAGGCCACCTTGAGAGCAAAGCACTGCCTTGTTGGAAGAGGATTCCCTTGACATTTGATGGATAGCAGAAGACACAAAGTTCACCTAGTTGTGGTTTTGGATCGAAGGGATCACCACGAAGTTCAGATGCAGTAAGTTGGTCGTAGGAGAGTAGGGGGTGTCGGGCACCTTTGCCGCATGGGGGCGAGGTGAAGATTGTGGGGCGGTGCGCTTGCATTGTGGCGTGGGAGCTCCTGGCGGGTAGGTGAGGAGAAGTGTAGGGTGGGGCAGCATGGTGGCGGCTTCGGATTCCGCCATATCCGGTGGGGACGGTGCGGGGCGCAGTTGGGGGTGTCGCGACACAAGGTGGACGAAGGTCTGGGCGACTCCAATGCCAGATACGGGATATGGTGGGAGGCGGCAGGGCTAGGGGCAGGTGGTGGGATCCAGCGGGGCTCCATGGCCAGCCGGTGGCTCGGGCCTCCGAGGTGGGGCGGCGCGAACTGATAGGCGGCGGTGCTGGCCTCTATGATGGGCGTCTCTCGAGAGAATGTGTGGGGTGGGGTGCAGGTGGATAAGGTTGTACGTGGACTGGGGTTGGTTTTGTTTGTTGCAGTTTGATGGAGTTCCGGACGTATTTTTGGTATTTTTGGTTCCGTGGGGTGGTGTCATAATAAGGAGGTGGTGTTAGAATAAGACTCATAAGGGTGATGTCGAAATAGGTCCACCCTATATATATATCCCCTCAAACCTTATTCCCCACCCACCACCCCACGCCACCTCCTTCTATTGTCAAACCCCAACCACCACTTTCTCCCTTGCGCCGCCCCACTTTGGAGGCCCGCGCCGCCCACCTCCGGTGACCATAGCCATCGACTTGCCATGGCGCCACCTCATCACCACCCGCTACCCAGTCCCATACCATTAGCTAGCCTTTGCACCCAGCCGCACCACCACCTCCTAGGATCTGGACGGCAACCACCATGGTGCCACACCCCACAACCACCTAACCCGCTGCCGACAGCGAGCACACCTCCCTTTTGCCCCACCGGACCGAGTCACCCTATCACCAATCCCGCGCTCGTAACCAATCGATGGCTTCCCCGACCATTCCACTGCCACCCCGACTTGCATCATGCTTATTCGACGACCATGCTCACCCCTTCGGGGTCACCAATGGATCCGCCCCTTCCTGGCCTTGCGTGCATTGTACCCACCCCGTCGCGTCGCCTTGGACCATGACCGCACCGCCGGGACCGGTTGTCCTCTCCCTCTCCGCAGGGTGGCCCCAACGAGCTGCTTCAGGCAAGGCCTCTTGCGGTTCAGCGGTACGGCGATACGTCATGCGGTTTTGGTGCCCTCCCTCATCATTGTCACCGGCGTTGCAGCTGCCGACTTCGAGCGTTCGCTCCCCCCTCTATCTTCTGCTTGTTAGCATTGCCGGGGCTGATCCAGGCAGCTGGGTGGGGGTTGGGGTGTCCCTGACGTCCAAGAAGTGAGTTCTCGCCGGTGAGTTGGACGCGTGCCCCCTACTCCACCTCCCATCCTCATGGGAGAAGCATAGTGTGTACCTATGCAGTCCAGTGACCCTCGAGTCCCAGTTCCGCATGCTTGTTGGAGAGGTTCACTTCATTGTTGTATGTTCACTTGTAGTCGAACCTTGATTTTCATTTTTTTGTTGAACAGAAGTTCGTTCTGCCTTGCAATTCACTCGGAAGAACCCACCTCTCCCTTGCACACATCCAGTTCGTCCAGAAGTGCTCTGTAGGTCGGCGGCCTGCCTCCAGAAGATTTAGATTTAACTGTAGCATGTAGCCAGGTTTCTTAATGTTTTATATTTGTTTTATCCGTGAGGTACTTCCATGGTTGATTTGAGATGTGTCACATGAGCAACCCTCAGTGGTTTCTCTCTTGTAGTATGCTCATGCAAACTAGAGCGCAACGCCGTCTCGTTGAATGCTCTTACTAATCCCTAAATGGAGATGCTCCGGCTAGCCTCTCCTATAACATTTAGCATTTGTAAAACTTTAGTCTGATTGGCCTTGTTTGGGAGTTCACCTTGCTCCAGAAACGTGTCAAAAGAAAAGTTGATGCGGTTCACTTTGTTCTCTCACACAGTTTGTTGTAAAACTCCTTGTGGTTCACTAGGTAAAACAGAAACGAAAAAAAATTCAAAAAAGAAGCTCTTTTCTTATTAGATTAAGTTCACTCACTAATTTTCTGTGGTCCACTTGCCCAGGCTACGCGCATAAAATAATAAGTATGAAAAAAGACAACAAAAACTTATGCATTTTACTTTGTATTATGGAGGTTCACTTATGCTCGATATGGAGTGCAAATTAATAAAGAAAAACAAAGTAAATTCAAGAGGTTCACTTCTCGATAGCATTGCGGTTCACTTACACCCGATGTGAAGTGCACTCTGATTCCTCATCTTGAAAATTTCGTCGGCTAAAAATAAAATCATGTAGTTCGGTACCCGTAAGATGCAGTGCGACTTTCCGTCCAAAGCATTGCGTTCTTCTGTCTGATGCGGTCCACGAGTCGATTTTGTTGTCAAAAAAAATAGAGTATCCGCATTTCTACAAAATAAAAACTGCTCTTAAACCGTTAGGAATTAGAGAGAATGTTCAACATGAAAAGTTGCGCCTCATTGGTATCTTTACAATGTCGTATCATTTGCATCGTTCTGACTAGCAGTATGGAAAATAGTATGGAAATACGCTCGCAGCCACTCGTACGCCCAATTACTTTAAAACCGGTTTAGAGAGGCAACAACACTATTTTCAAAATTCTATTAAAACCATGAGGAATCTCAACAAATGAACAACATGTGAATGTTGAACCTATTCCACACCTTTCCAACGCCATATCACACGCCTCGGTCCAATAAACGGCTAAAAAACTACAACGAAAACCGTACCAAAAAATCATGAAATTTGAAAAACAGAATCTATTTTATGAGTAAATTTGAAATTACTCTCAAACCGTAAGGAATTATAGAGTGTAATCTACATGAAAAAAGTTGCACTTGAACGATATCTTCCGAACGCATATCACTTGACTCATTCTGACCAGAGGTTTAGAAAAAAATGCGAAAATATGCTTGCTACCACTCGTCACATGCCCACTGTTTTTGGAACTACACTTAAAACGCGAGGAATCGTGAAAAGTGCTTAACATGGAAAAGTTGCGCAGTTTCCATAGCTACCAAACCGTAGCTATCCAACCATTTTCCGAGCGACAAATGGTTTAGAAACTGGAGGGACAAATATTTCCCAACACCATATTCCAGAGCTTTCCACGGTTTTCCAATGCCATATCACAAGCCTCCTTACGACAAATAGATAAAAAACTACAGCGAAAACCGTTCCAAAAATATTCATAAAATCTGAAAAAGAGAATTCCGTTTTTCAGTCAATTTGAAATTACTCTCAAACTGTAAGGCATTATAGAGTGTAATCTGCATGAAAAAGTTGCGCCTCAACGATATCTTCCGAACGCCATACCATTCGATTCATTCTGACGAGCGCTTTAGAAAAAAAATGCGAAAAATACGCTCGCTGCCATTCGTCAGACACCCGCTGCTTTCGGAACTGCTCTTAAACCGTGAGAAATAGCGAAAAGTGCTCAACATGGAAAAGTTGCGCATTTTCCGTAGCTATCCAACCATTTTCCGTGCGACAAATGATTTAGAAACTGGAGCGAAAACAGTGTCAAAAAACCACATGCAATTTTTTCTGCTCACATTGTAGTGCTTGTTTGATAGGGAGGAAGTGAACTCGTGTCAATCGTGTAGTAAGGAAGTGACCTGAGAATAATTATTTTGCACTCAGTCTTAGAATATATAGTCTATTAGTGACCCAGGGTGAGGAATAAGTAATTCCTCACCCTAGTCGAATGATGGAGCTTGAAAATTCAGTGTGAACCAGCATCTCCGCCCCTTGTCTCTTGCCGAGGTATTTTTTGTCCCTCCGCACTTTCAGTGCCAGGTAATTCTTTTAATGAAAATTGTATATGCAAACAACGTTCGTCGGCAAGACGCTTAGTTGTTGCCGAAATTGATCCCCATCCTCGGGTGATGCATTTGTCTGACCAAGTTTTAGTCAACTTGACTATAATATCTTCTATATAGACAAAATGTCTGTGGTGATTAGATTTCTGTCGAACTACTTGTTGAATTAAAGATTGATTTGTGAAATATAATTTAAATGTACAAATCTTAGTCACAAATGATATAAAAGATGCAAGGACTCTACTTCAACATATTACGAGATATTGGCTAATTGTCTAAACCTTTTAAGATGGAAAAAGATGCAAGTAAAGTAACACAAATTCAACCACATGGACCACTATGTGTCCTCTTAAATAAGTTGAAACTATGAGATGTGTCATTTAATGGGATGTAGAGTTTGTAAACCCCAATTCAAATGAGCTCGGGTGAATAATAAAATAATAAAATTCAAAACAATTTTAGATTTTTCTATGACAAAGATTGACAAATGTTTTTAGTGCTCGCAAAGATTCGTCGTGGAATCACATTTGTGGAAGGCGTGACAAAATATAGAAAAAAATCGATACTTCGGAAAAATTTACTTTCAAAAGCATTTTTCAAGCAATGATTTTTTTCCACGACTTCCACAAATCTGATTTCATGCTGAAATTTGACAAACTCTTAGAACATTTTCTAAAGTTTTCCATATAAAGAGCTCATATTTTCTTAACTTCTTTTCAATGTTTTTTTTTATTTACTGTTCATGTCGAGTTCATTTAAACTTGGGTGTGGAAGAGGACTTTCACATTTGATGCTATTTCTAAGTAAATATATTGCCTATGCATAATTGACCCGATATCTACTTGCGAGATACGACAACAAGTTGCATGTGTTACCTTTATTTCCGTGTAAGGATAGGTTTGTATAGGCCTTGTATATATAAGAGAAGCTTGTGAAATACCACTACGTGTTGCATCTGTTACCTTTTTTTGTATGTGCTTATGTAATGCAAAGTCCTATTCTATTCTAAATCTTACGAGTTACATAGTTACCATCCTAAAACCATCAACAAGTTCTGGTCGTGAATCACTTGAAGTTAAGTAGTCCCTCCAATCCTGTTTTCTCTGCGTCTAATTTTTTCCATTTTTTCCCATATAGTCTACGCGTTCACTTTTTTCAGGTGCCTTTATCAGATCTGCCCCTAATAACTCACTTCGCATGCAGAGCCTGTAGTTAATTCATCTCCCTAATTTACTCGCCTCCCACACGGTTATTGGCCACTTGCTTCTGAGAGCATGGTTAATAGTATTGCCAACTGTTGGCTATAAGCAATCTTATAGTCCATCTTATAGCTATGTTGTACAGTAGTTAGCTATAAAAGAGTACTACTTTTATCATATATGGTCCACCTTTCATTCTCACAAAGCACCTAGGAGCACGTGCTAGAGCCGGCTCTTCACGAAGAGCCCGCTTCCCTTCTCTCTCCTTTTCTTTCTCATCCAACTCAGCAAAAATATAGTATTTTAATACTTACAGCCTGCTGACTGTACCTTATTGTATTTGCTCTCATGACCGGAGAGAAAGTTGTTGCATGCATAAAAATAGGGAGGTGTGCGCGCATGCTGGCTGGCAAACCAATCAACTGCATGCACGGTTAGAGCAACGCAGCTTTTACTCCATGCAGATAGAATTCACGCGAGGGCAAATTTGTCTAGAAAAAAAAAGAGCGCGGCTGTCCTTGGTACTCCCTCCGTCCTTGTGTATAAGTCATTCGCGTAGTTCTAGGTCACCGATTTGAGAAATTAAATATGTGTTATATGTCATGAAAAGTATATGACTAGATTTCTACATGGATGTAGTTTTTAAATATATATTTTTATCACATATGATACATATTTAGATAGTTAAATTATTGACCTAGAACTAAGCCAATGACTTATACACCAGGACGGAGGTAATATGCGGGATTGAAGTTATACGCAGAGAAAAACGGATGAGAGGGGGTATTATAATCTTCCACGAGAAAATATGCATAAATAATTTGCACAAAGGAAAAAAGATAGCTCCATTATATAAAATCACATACGCACTTCGTGTCCACAGCTATTCTAATTTCACTGGCTACCTAATGAACTAACTATATTACGAGCCACAATACAAAAATCCACGATTTGAAGCCTCCTTTATGTGTGAAGCCCTCCAAGTAAAGTTGTTCTAGCCTTATACAGAAATAAAATACTAAATCGACTAATGGACCTGGACAGTCATGTGTTGTGTGAAACCAGATTCATTACATATGGATTTAGGATCAGGGATGGACTAGTTCTTCCACAGAAGGAATTGGTCAAACTGTACTTCCAGAAGCTCGACAACCTTCAGCGCGATGATGAATTTGGGATCTTTTAAACAATTGGACTTTAAGCTATAAGAACAAGAAAATCGATTGGGGAGTTGAGGTTCAGTCTCAATACAACCTGCAGCACAAATCTAAACCCCAAATTCAGGAGCACCATTCCTCCAAAGTTTACTTTTATACTGGCTTTCGATGTCATGAAATTATAGTACACAGATGAATTTGCATAACTACGAGAATAATCAACATGAATTTCACATCTCTAACTAATTTGTAAGACAACTAAGCACAAAATATATACAGCATAAAGAGATGAAAGGAACGCCAGATCATCAGTTTTCTCTCCACTATAATGAAAAGATAACATAAAAGTACTAAAAAAAACATTACAGGAAACACTACGATGCAAACGGAGGAGAGGTGCTGATGTGTTGACGATAACTATGAGGAATCAAGAACAAAGGGTTCCGTTGTTATCCCGAGCATGGTGTGCCTTAGTAGGTTTACCTCTAGGAGTGCATGCAACTGTTGGGTTGTTGACGGCTCAAGCATGACGGGCCGGCGGGGAACCAAGTTTGAGAAACAGGAGGAGGAGGAGGTCGTCGTGCGACGTAGAGTGCGTCCTCCTGCTTCGCGCTGGCGAAGCCTCAACCTAGTCCACGTCCTCGCCCAGGAGATGAGGACGACCTGATGGTCATTGCCCCTCTCTCGCAGCTTTGTTTCCCCCTCTGCCTCGCTCGATCTCGAGCTTCCGCCAGAGCACCAGTGCACACCACACAACGTTAATGTAGCCATCACCACCGTCTCGGTGCATCGATGTGTCCACGAGCACCGCAATGACTCGGTCGCCCTCTCCGAGGAATATCACGACCCGGGACGCCGCAGGACAACCGAATCGACCGTGTCTTCAACCTCGGATCTGCTGGCCGCCATGGTCAATTTCATCACCTTCCGAGCACCTCTGATCCGCTAACCCGCTCTTCCTCTCACCTCATCCCTATGGTTTTGCGCCCACCCTCTAGATAGCCTCCCCACTTTAGCCTGAGCTCGCTGCCGCCATGCTGCATAGCTGCCGTAGGCCTTACCCAGAGCACGTTGTCGACGCGTTCAAGCACGTAGGCGTGGTCCTAGTATCTCGCCTCAAACTACTTCACCGGGGCCGCTGCAAGCGAGCTCCTTCGCTATTGCTGCTGCACGCCAGCCTAGCACCTATCACCGCGACTATTCGATGCAGGCCTCGCTCCCATGAGGGGACCTCCTACTTCCGTGCATAACAAAGAGGAATGGAGAATGGACAGTGTTGGGCGCCTACAGAGGGGGGGAGGCCGGAGGCGGAGGAGAGGCCGAGAGGGCCGGAGACGGAGGGGAGAGTCGGAGCCTGAGAGCATCTCGAACATGCGCCGAACGCGTCGCGTCAAAAAACTGGTTTGCCGCGTGCCCATCGCCTGGATTGGCGCGGCGCGCAGCGCTGGCTCCAGCAGCTGCGCTAAAATGCAGCGCGCGCGCTCACAACATTTTTTTATTTTAGATAATAAATCGGAAGCATAGATAAATAAAAACTAGATAGATTGCATAAATAAAAAACGATACAAAGGTATTTTACATCGGTGCAACTAGATAGATAGTTCGAAAGCATAGATAAAACTACGGTGCAACTAGATAGAAACTACTCCTAGTCGCTACCATCATCATCCTCGTCGGTGTCGTCTGAGGTTGAGAGCCATATGTCCAACCAATGATCATCGTTTTCCATCCAGAACGACCTCCCGCATGCTGCAACGATATCCGCCTGCGCATTCACCAATGCCTTCCGCCGACGCCTGTCCAACCGCTCCTCGCGGCGCCTTCGCGTGTTCTCCTCGCGGCGCCTTGCCCAGTAGACTTTCTCGTAGGCGACGTCCTCCGGGTGGCGCTGGCGCCACTCCGCCATGACCCGCTCGTCCTCCTAGGCGACGAGGAGGCGGCGCTGCCGCGCAGCGTGCTCCGCACGGTCTTGTGCCGTGTTAAGACGAGGCGACGGGGTGACGTCTAGCGCCTGCTGGAGTGTGTAGACGTCTTGGAAATTCATCTGCCCGCGCGTCCTGCCTAGGCGCCACACCGCCGCGTCGAACGCGCGGGCGGCCTCGTGCGCCGTCTTGTAGGTGCCGAGGCTGGGCCGGAGATTGTCGGAGCGTATCTCGGAGTAGTACTCGCCGTTGGGGCGCAGGCGGACGCCACGGTAGCCCAGCGCTCCTCGGCGGCGCGGCGGCATGGTGGCGCGTCGATGGCGGGGCGCTGGAGCGGTGGAGGCACGCGTGGCAGAGGAAGAGGAAGAGGAGTCGTGGAAAAGGCGCGTGGCGAGCGCCGCATTTTATAAGCACGCCGGAAGCGGTGCGGCAAAAATGGCGCGCGAGCTGCCGCCTTTCCGCGCGCGCGCAAGCCGTTCCCGCGCGCGCGAGTTTCCCTCCACCGCTGGAGCGCGGGAAAACATCCCGCGCGCGCTAAAAGCTGGGTTTACCGCGCGCGTGCATCTTGTGGCACGGCCGTTGGAGATGCTCTGAGGGCACGGCAGGGACGAGATAGAAGAAAGGAGTGCTGATTGAATTCTAAATATTGCAGTGGTTAAATTGTAAAATTGAATCGTTACCTAGAATACAACTTAAAGAGGGACTGCGGGATTAATTAAGAAAACAATAGATGGGCCTTTTTGTAAAATGGCGGCAACGGTGTAATGATACACGCGCCGAAGTCGTGCAGTTTCTGGAGAACGTCGGGACCTGTTTTTCCCTAGATAACATAGGGCCTATTCTAGTTGAGATATTTGTGTGA